>NC_046321.1:58359691-58691733 GCF_009819535.1 Lacerta agilis
TGCGTGGCCGAGCGCAGCACCCCTGATCCTACACGGCTCCTAGCAGTATTGCCTGGCATCGCCCCCCCCCCCCAGCTGGATACCTGGAGGTTCCCGCCCAACCTCGGACAGTCAACCAATCCTGGTGGGGGAGGCATTGCCAGGGGAGTTGGCCAGGTAGGGGGTGGGGTGGGACTTCCCTACCCACACAATAGAGGGTGGAACTTACCTAGGAGATCACAGTCGGCTCCAGAGCTTCTCCCACCCTGCCCTCCCTCAGTTAAGCTTTCTTTTGCAGGTTAACTTCTTCTTCACAAGTATTCTGGCGCTGCTATGTATTGGTCGCTGTTAAAGGGCTGGAAAGGATTTCCCCTGTATTGGCAAGTTTTGCATTCCCCATAGCAAAACGTCACAACTTTGGCCGCTTCAGGATTCTTCAGGCGGAATCCTTTAGTCTTTCTTCCCTAAAATGGGGGAGGGGAGTGAAGCGGTGGCCCATGCCCCACCTGCAGCGGCGACCCCAGGGTTCCCCGTTAAAGGGATTGTTCTGAGGGGAGTCATTGGCCATACGCCAAGAGGCTGTTATTGGTTGTGGCGAATTGGGGGGCAGGCTCTCTGCTTGAACAGATGTTCTCCAGAGCCAGTCCAATCCCCACTCAATCTGGATAACCCTGATGTTCCCCAGATCCCCGGCTGGGGATTGGGAGGGATAAACACCCAAGGCCTAAGCCAAGGTCTCCCTACATCTGAATCTTAAATAAAGTTGTGGCCAATTTTAATCCCATAACACAGTGTCATGTGTCTTTATTCCACGTGGGAGCCAGCCTGGGGTTGGGTGGGGGGCGTCTCTGCCTATCCGCACAAACTGTTTTACATTGAAACTGTTGTTTATGCATCCTCTGTGTGACCTCCTCTTCATGATATTTTCCAGTTTCCCAACACGTTTTCAGATGGAGAGCACATTACAAACAAGAACAGTTTTTTGCAATGCTTGCAACAAAAAAGCATTACTTCACACCTCCGCGAGGGTGGAGGAGGAGGAATTTGGATTTGATATCCCGCTTTTCACTACCTGAAGGAGTCTCTAAGCGGCTAACATTCTCCTTTCCCTTCCTGCCCCACAACAAACACTCTGTCAGGTGAGTGGGGCTGAGAGACTTCAGAGAAGTGTGACTAGCCCAAGGTCACTCAGCAGCTGCATGTGGAGGAGTGGAGACGCGAACCCGGTTCCCCAGATTACGAGTCCACTGCTCTTAACCACTACACCACACTGGCCAATGCTAAGTCCTTTGAACGACGCCAATGGAAGACAAGGAGCATGTGGTTAGCTCTCCCATAATCAAAGAGAAGTAAACCTGGTCAGCTTTAGCAGCTTTAGCTGGGTAAACAGGTACATATATTTCCATGCTACACATGAAAAAGAACTACCGCTAGATCTACTTAAGTCAAGTGGGCTGATTTGTAAAAACAAAAAAAAACCCAAACCCAATGTTGCATGCAGCTAGCATAAGATTGGTGTTTGGTACATGATGTGCGAAGACTTTCACCCTTTACCTCTTGACAGTTTCCATCATTTCTTCCAATTCTCTGGGAAAGAGTGTTCTCTTCTGAAGGCATGTCCACGGTGTCATCATTGTGTGTGTCACTGTAACTTCCCTAGTGCTGTAAGCTTCCCTGAAGCAAAAGCTGTACCTGGGTTGGCATCACTCCAACAATTGACACCATGGGACTTTCATTTCCTGTCTCCTTCCTGCCTTAGGCAGTCAAATCGCATATAATTTCCATGCTTTGGCACAGCATTAGAGCTCCCGAGTTAAACGAATGACTGCTAATTATGATGGTCATGGCAGGTTGGCTTAATAAGTATTCAGGGTGGAAAGACAATGTTTTGAATGAGAAAGTTTCAAATGCAACAGCCTTTCCAATGACTTGCAGTGGGGCTATGGGGCTGGCATTTGGGGAGCACTGGACAATAATCTAGGGCAGGCACTTCCAACAGGTAGATCGCTGGACGTCTGTGGTAGATAACTGGTAGATCACTGGCTCCCCACAAAGAAGCTCAGCAACTTTGGCTCCCCTAAAAAAAGCTCTACATCTTTGCCCTGAAGCCCCCCAAACAGGGCTTTCCTTCCTTAAAAAAAGCTCAATTTTGACCCGAACCCCCCAAAACATGGATGGCTTTCCTTCCTAAAAAAGCTCAACAACCTCGACCTGAACCCCCCAAAAGGGGGTAGATCACAGCCAGTTTTTAACTCTGTGAGTAGATCGCAGTCTTTTGGAAGTTGGCCACCCCTGATCTAGGGCAATGAGATGGGGAGTTTCGCTGCCTCCAGTGTGCTAATATTTGCGTTCAGACACCAAAGCGGGGATATAGGAGCATCTGAAGGATTATCATACTCTCAGGGTTGGGGAGAAGAGCCAAAGGATTTGTCAATATCTAGTGGGACGCTGGTGGCGCTATGGTCTAAACCACTGAGCCTAGGGCTTGCCGATCGGAAGGTGGGCAGTTCGAATCCCCGCGACGGGGTGAGCTCCCGTTGCTTGGTCCCAGCTCCTGCCCACCTAGCAGTTCAAAAGCATGTCAAAGTGCAAGTAGATAAATAGGTACCGCTGCGGCAGGAAGGTAAATGGTGTTTCCATGTGCTTTTCTGGTTCGCCAGAAGCAGCTTAGTCATGCTGGCCACATGACCTGGAAGCTGTCTGCAGACAAAGGCCGGCTCCCTTGGCGTATAGAGCCAGATGAGCACTGGGTGTAGTAAGACACTTCTGTGAAAATCTGGTGGTTATTCCAGTGGCTGAGAACTTGGCATGTCTGCTTCTAAATTTTCAAAACCGGTTTAGGTTTTCTTTCTGTGGACAGTCCTACACGGTGAAAAGGGATATCACTTGCATTCAACTATGTAGCAACACCTGTTCATTTTGTTTCAGTTACAGGCACATGAAAGGTGCTTTAAGTTTACAGCGCTCGACAACTTTTTTTTTTTAACCGTCCGCAGTGAGTAAGCTTGCCAAATGAACTGCTTTATCAAGCTCCCTTGGCTCTATATAACATGCTTTGACGTGTCCCAGAAGCTCAGAGACGCGCCCAAAATTTCTACAATGTTTTCATCACATGTCACACTGACACCCAGTTTCCTACCAAATATAATGTGGGGGGGGGGCTAAATTTTTAAAAGTGTTTTTTCAGGGAAAGATTATATGTCCTGGGCATTTTTATATGGGGGAGAGAGAGAGAGAGAGAGAGAGAGAGAGAGAGAGAGAGAGAGAGGAACACAGACACAGAAACTTGAGTTTTTTATTTTTTTAAAAAAACTTTTTGTTGTTGCTTTTATTGCAAAGCAAAAGGCTCTGCTCGCAGTGGTGTAGGAAGGGTGGGGTGTAGGGGGTGGTCCGCCCCGGGTTCCAGGGGGGTGACACTCCCTGGCCCCTCCTGCCACTCCCCCTGCCCGGCACCCCGTTCGTATTTCTTTACAGACGGATGGGGAAGCCCCACGACCCGCCGCTCGCTCACCGGCTCACCACGGGAGCAACAGCGCCGGCCTGGATGCACTACACATGCCTGGAAATTCTGGGCATGCGCAGTGCATCCGACGTGCACCGTGACGACGCACGCGCCGTGACGCCCCGCCCCCCAGGGGGGTGACTCCGCTCTGCCGCCCTGGGCGGAAAAGAGGCTTCCTCTGCCACTGTCTGCTCGGATCAAAGGGCGCATGGCTGTCACATCCTTCTCATGTCACCCTCCCCAAGCCGCTCAGCGAGGCTGGGATGATCACAAAGCAGATCAGGGCTGGCATCGCATTGATGGTGAGAGTTGGGCTTCTGCTCCCTGTCCCCTCGATGGGCACACACGCGCCCACCCTGGGCACACTCAAGGCATGCTCCACCGCTGCCACCTTACATTGTTGTCTGTCTTCAAAGGGCAGTGCAAGTGTAATGATGTCATGGCACACATTTGCTTTGCCAGCAAGTCACAGGAAAGAAAGTGGTTAGAGACAAAAAGGTAGTAGCTCTGTGTGTTTCATAACATTCAAGTAGACCCTCAGCCCCGTTTTTGTTACAGGGCTGCTGGTCTCTTAGCCTCACCCCCCACAACACACATCTGTAATGCGGGCATAATAACAGACCCTCCAAGTCTCCCTCTTTTCCAGGGACAGCCCCATCTCAGTTTCTGATCTGATCCCGGAATGTCCCACTGTTCCTTAGAATGTCCCTATTTACATCGGCAAAATGTTGGAGGGTATGATAGAACGTCCTTATTTTCATTGGAGAAATGTTGATGCGTATGGAGTAAACAGCCCCCGAGATCTCCAGGTATAAGGCGATCTATAAATTCTGATGATGATGATGATGGCAGCCCTGTATAGGGAAGGTTTTTTTTTAATGTTTATTGTTTTATTATGTTTTTATATCTGTTGAAAGTTGCCCAGGGTGGAAGGGGCAACCCAGTCAGATGGGTGGGGAGGGGTATAAATAAAACAACAACAACAACAACAACAACAACAACAACGGAAAAGGACGTGCCTATTTTCATCTGATAAAAGCTGGAGGGTATGTAATAACACTGGTTAGTACTGTGATGATCTGAAATGAAGTATAGGCCAGGGGTTATTAGAAAATAACACGCTGTAGCAGACAGCTCCGATCATGTCTGCATTTAGACTTCAGCAGTTCTCGCTTAACAAGATTGGCGATGAAGCAAACAACGAAAACCACCTGTGCCAGGTTAAACAAGTTCAGTATGACCTGGCCTAGCTGCGGGCCAACACCACACCCAACTGCAGAGAAGCTCTGAGGGCCAACGCTGAGGACATTTTGGAGAAAATGTCGACTGGGAGAGACTTGTCATAGAAATCACACCAACTGGAGGTTCTCTAGACAAGTAGTTCATCACATGGTATCACAGTACCTGGAAAATGCCACTTTAGACAGCAAAGTGGAAATAATGCAAAATTGGACTTTCCTCCATAAAAAAGGGAGATGTGTGAAATGTTAGTGGCTAAATTACTAGGCATTTTGCTCTACGTTTTAATTTTAAAAACTAATACCCCCCCCAAAAAAAGTCCTACCTACAGGCTCACAATTGACATTAGGAACAGTAAGAAAGGAGATGGAGAATGCCAAATATTTAGTTTTCTACGTGCAGGGATATCCCCGCCCCCAAATTTAGCTAATTATTTTCCCTAAATATTTTCCAATTGAATATGCACTCCCCACCCCACAGTACGAAGTAGTACAGTCGAGGAACAATCTTCCTATATCTTGAAGAGTTTGTCTAGTAAGCCTCTGTGTGCATCAGGTTTCCTGCAAATAAGATGCACCGACGCAAACTCAGCCAGGAGGTTCTTTTGCATGCACAAAGCACACACACACACACACACACACACACAGGGAGACACACTTCAACAGATTGGACCCTCGGCCAGGATGCAACACAATGCATGAAACTAATGGCTGCTAAGCTGTTCACAAAGAGCTCTTGCAGTTTGTCAACACAATCTCCCCAGTGGCATCCTGGGACCGACTTGCCTTTGTCCTGGAATGAACCCACATCCGCAGCTGCCACTGAGACTATAGCATTGATATACAGCAGGAGCGCACTGTGAATCGTCTGCCAGTAATTAGCATCATGTTTTATTTTATTTTTTGCTGCAGTATAGGTCAGCTTGATCTAGGCTCAACGGGGAGGCAGCTGTCACAGTACCTAGGAAAAAAATAATAATATTCTCTTTGCCAAATACAAATCAGTCACCGCGGGACCACCTCTCCACCCACGCAAATGTCATGTCTGCACGCCTCGTAAGGAGGCAGGAAGCATTTCCAAGTAGCAGGAACATATCGGGAGATATTCACTCCCATGTTTCTGAATCAGCTCCTCTGCTTCAGGGGTGGGGGACTTGCAGCCCTCCAGATGTCTTGGACTCCAAGTCCCATCTGTCCCAGCCAGCCCGGCCAGTGATCAGGAATGATGGGAGTTGTATTCCAGCAAAATTTGGAGGACCACAGCTCCCCCATCCCAGATGCTTTCTAAAGTGAGTCTGGAATGCATAGCCACCAAGTGTCCTGATTTTCTAGGGACAGTCCCAGAATTACAAAAGCCACCCCGGCTTCTGATTTGACCCCAGGACATCCCTGTTTTCCCTGCCAGTGCTGGTCACAGTACCTAGGAAAAAAATAATAATATTCTCTTTGCCAAATACAAATCAGTCACCGCGGGACCACCTCTCCACCCACGCAAATGTCATGTCTGCACGCCTCGTAAGGAGGCAGGAAGCATTTCCAAGTAGCAGGAACATATCGGGAGATATTCACTCCCATGTTTCTGAATCAGCTCCTCTGCTTCAGGGGTGGGGGACTTGCAGCCCTCCAGATGTCTTGGACTCCAAGTCCCATCTGTCCCAGCCAGCCCGGCCAGTGATCAGGAATGATGGGAGTTGTATTCCAGCAAAATTTGGAGGACCACAGCTCCCCCATCCCAGATGCTTTCTAAAGTGAGTCTGGAATGCATAGCCACCAAGTGTCCTGATTTTCTAGGGACAGTCCCAGAATTACAAAAGCCACCCCGGCTTCTGATTTGACCCCAGGACATCCCTGTTTTCCCTGCCAGTGCTGCTGTCAGGGACTGGGCAGAGGAGGAAGAATGGTGGATGAATCCGCCCTTCCAGGGAGGAAGAAGAGAAAGACAGTATAGATGTACAACAGGGGTTTGCGAGAGGTCGCAGCTCAGAGGCAGATGAAGGGGAAACGGATGGCGCTGTGGTCTAAACCACAGAGCCTAGGGCTTGCCGATCAGAAGGTCGGCGGTTCGAATCCCCGCGATGGGGTGAGCTCCCGCTGTTCGGTCCCAGCTCCTGCCAACCTAGCAGTTTGAAAGCACGTCAAAGTGCAAGGAGATAAATAGGTACCGCTCTGGCGGGAAGGTAAACGGTGCTTTTGTGCGCTGCTCTGGTTTCGCCAGAAGCGGCTTAGTCATGCTGGCCACATGACCTGGAAGCTGTCTGCGGACAAACGCCGGCTCCCTCGGCCAGTAAAGCGAGGTGAACACCGCAACCCCAGAGTCGTTTGTGGCTGGACTTAATGGTCAGGGGTCCCTTTTCCTTTTTAGGAGGAGGCAGAGCTGGAGTAGCAGCTGGCAAACACATTGTCACTAGAAAGCATTCCAGACCCACCATCTCCCAGCACCCGGTGAGCCTCAGAAGCAGGAGAGCAAAGAGCTCAAAGACAGAGGACATCCTTAGCAGCACCCATAGAAGAGACGATGAAAATGACAAATGAGGAAGTGTCTCTATTTTCATCTGAGAAACGGAGGGTATGGGAATGTGTGAGGTTTTTTTAAGGCTTTAAAAAAAAACAACTTTGAAGGCAAAGTATTTATTACAGTGAAACCAGGGTTTCGTTTTGGGTTTTTTTTTTTTTTAAGCAAACATTAAAGTATTCAGAGCAAGAGAGAGAGAATGAGAGAGCAGGGGAAAAAATTAATATAAAGATTTAAACCTTTGTAGGGGCAATACATAATTTCAAGCACTGGGGTGACGATTTAATGACAAGGTGGAATTAAAGGACTTTGCTTTCATTTGGATGATGCACTTAGTATAAAAGGCTGCTCAGGGCAAAAAATCTGGCTCATCCTGTGTAGGTGTGCCAGGGAGAGAAAGGAGCCAAGGGAGACAATCGCTCCTTCTCATGCACCTGTAAGAAGCAGACTGACGCCACTGGGGCTTGGAGAAAGGGTGCTGCTGGTTATCACCCATCCTGCAGAGCCAGAAAAAGCTTCGGTTTTGCTGCGTCGGTGAATATGAATGGTGAACATCCCTTTCGCTCTCCCTCTTTAGGAATTCCCATAACCCAGGTTTTCTGCAGGAGTTAATCCCCGAAAGAAAGGGATTGAGATCTCAACCTCTTGTTGGTAAGGTTCTCATCTTGGTGATAACAGGATAAAGCACAACCTTATAGGGTTAAGAAGAAGAAGAAGAAGAAGAAGAAGAAGAAGAAGAAGAAGAAGAAGAAGAAGAATTTATACCCCGCCCTCCCCAGCCAAGACCGGGCTCAGGGCGGCTAACACCAGGTATAAAAACAATTGATTAAAATACAACTTAAAAACAAGGTTAAAATACGACATTAAAGTGCAGCCTCATTTCAGTAGAAACTCAAATCAAAAAACTGTTTGGGGAAGAAAGCGTCAAATCTTCACCAAGGCCAACTATCCAGACTGGTCCTACGTGGGCCAGAAAAAGCCAGGGAAGTCCCCAAATAGGAGTTGCATCACAGAAGGAAAAAGAAAGAGGGGTAGCGATCAAGTTGATTCCAAGCCAAAGGCCAGGTGGAACAACTCTGTCTTACAGGCCCTGTGGAAAGAAATCAGATCCCGCAGGGCCCTGGTTTCATGAGACAGAGTGTTCCACCAGGTCGGAGCCGGTGTTGAAAAGGCCCTGGCTCTGGTTGAGGCTAATCTGACTTCCTTAGGGCCCGGGACCTCTAGGGTGTTGCTATTTATGGACCTTAAGGTCCTCCGTGGGGCATATCAGGAGAGGCGGTCCTGTAGGTATGAGGGTCCTAGGGTTAGAAGGCGGTGACAACGCAGACACCACTGGAACATAGTGACATTGGTATTGTAGGGTCCTGTGCCGAACACACAAGGGATACACTTGTGGCATGGGTGGGGCTGAGGGAGACAAGACAGGGAAGGTTAAGCAACTGACATTTGCCCCTTTCACATGTTCTATGATTGCATGGACCCCCTAACCCGGAGGTAGATATGTCACAGCCAGCACACCGCAGCCAGGGAGAGTGGGCGGCTGTGTTGCCATGACTCTCCTCTCACCGGGTTGGAGCTGCCACAGCCGGCGCGCCACAGCTGAGGAGAGTGGGCGGCAGCGTTGCCACGGTTCTCCTACTCTTCTGGGTCAGATTGACCTGGGAGTGGAGCTGGTGGCATTGGGCCAATTCAGGCTAGGGGTGCCTGGTTGCGCCTCCTCAAAAAAAAAAAAAAAGTGCCTGGAGCCACCACTACCCACCCCCATGCTACACCATTGATGCTATGCTAAAAAATTATCCCACTTTTTATTTTATTTTATTTATTTCCATTCTCCTTCAATTAAGAGGAACAGAAGCTACATGTGAAAAATTGTGAAAGGGGAGAGAATATTTCAAATCATTGGGATCAGTTGGTTCCACACTCAATTCCCAACATCTCTAGATAGGATTGGGAGAGATTCCTTCCTAAAACACTGCCTGTCAATGTGGACATTATTCAGCTCAATGGACCCATGATCTGACTTAGTAAAAGGCAACAGTACTGCTCATTGACCATAATAAAGTGATGGGTTGATTTATATGACAGCTTCCTATATTTCTATGACTGATAAACTGTGGAGAGAGGGAATATATGGTCAACAGGGTTGGGTTACAATTGTATCCTAAGTGGTTCTCAACCTATCTGAGGTTGTTCACCTGCTGAATTAAATTTACACAAGGAAACTTAGTACTCATTTCAGTAATATATATATATATATATATATATATATATATATATATATATATATATATATATATGAAAAGCATGGCATTTAACTCATTATGGCAGCCGAGTTACTCACATTAAAAAAAAAAATCTTTCTACAAGAATAGAAGTCACTTTTATCTCGAGTGAGTCACTTTGCCAGTCATCCTTTTTTGGTAGCAAAGTCCTGGGTTTATTTTGGGATTTTTTTTTGTTTCCAATCTGTGAATGCTCTGAATCTGTACAGTTATGTAAAAGCTGAAAATGAGTATTGATAAGTTGTCGTGCCTTGCTCAGAGTGGCTTTAAAGGAGCAACAATCCCCCCACCTAAAAGACCTGAATTTTCTCTTCTGAGGAACGCAGGAAATTCAAGATTTGGCTGTGATTACATTCCTGTTTCCTGGGCACTCACTGCCTTTCCAGTGCCCAGTTAGGTTTATCCGAAACCTCATCATAAAAGACTACTGATGGATGCATTGTGTCTCAAATCAGCTCCACACTATCTATCTGTGTGTGTGTGTGTGTGTGTGATTTCTTAGTTTACAAAAATACGTGCATTGTCTCTTTTTTCAAGCTGTGTTTTCTGCAGATCAGTTTCATTTGTTGTGAGACATTAGTGTTACATACAGTGTTAGGTTAGGAAGAAAAGAGGGGGGAAGAGGCGGAAGGGGGTGGTGAGTGGGGTAGGGTGGTTATGCTTCTCTTCTTCTACTTAGCGTACGTGTGGGGTTTTATGTAAGCATCACTTGTGTGGGTTCTCTTACTATTCACTTGTGTGGGGTCAGGAAGAATCGGACACGACTAAATGACTAAACAACAACGACATTTCCTTGGTGATGAGACGGGTTGGGCCTAGGGTGTGGTTGGTTGTCTTTGGTTGGCTGTAGTGAGATTTGTTTTCATGTGTGAATGTGTGAGCGGTGTGTGTATGTGTGTGTGTGCATTTTTTAAACAGGTTAGCTGGATTGATTCGTATACTGTTGGCAGATTCTTGTTGTTGTCTTGTTGGGCTGTGTACAGTGGTACCTCGAGTTAAGAACTTAATTCGTTCTGGAGGTCTGTTCTCAACCTGAAACTGTTCTTAACCTGAGGTACCACTTTAGCTAGTGGGGCCTCCCACTGCTGCCACACCACCGCCGTGTGATTTCTGTTCTCATCCTGAAGCAAAGTTCTTAACCTGAGGTACTACTTCCGGGTTAGCGGAGTCTGTTACCTGAAGCATCTGTAACCCAAGGTACCACTGTATGTGATAAAGAGGAGCCATACTGGGGTGAAGGCATCTTCTTCTATTTATCCCCATGTCAGTTTCAAGAAGACTGCAAGAAGATCAAACCTATCCATTCTCAAGGAAATCGGCCCTGAGTGCTCACTAGAAGGACAGATCCTGAAGTTGAGGCTCCAGTACTTTGGCCACCTCATGAGAAGAGAAGACTCCCTGGAAAAGACCCTGATGTTGGGAAAGATGGAGGACACAAGGAGAAGGGGATGACAGAGGACGAGATGGTTGGACAGTGTTCTCAAAGCTACTAACATGAGTTTGGCCAAACTGCGAGAGGCAGTGAAGGATAGGCGTGCCTGGCGTGCTCTGGTCCATGGGGTCACGAAGAGTCGGACACGACTGAACGACTGAACAACAACAACAGTTTCAATTTATTGGTTACTTTTTCTAATAGGGTTGTTTCCCATACTATTTGATACCATTGGTCTAAGTTTACTCCTGTCAGGTCTCTCCAGTGTCTAGCTATGATGCTTCTGGCTGCTGAGAGTAGGTGGGTTAAGAGCTCTTTATGAGGAGAGTGGGCATTATTATCTTGGAAGATTTTTAGCAGGGAGCTCCACACTTATTGAATTCCTTAAAAGTAAAGGTAAAGGTACCCCTGACTGTTAGGTCCAGTCGCCGACAACTCTAGGGTTGCACGCTCATCTCACTCTATAGGCCGAGGGAGCTGGCGTTTGTCCACAGACAGCTTCCGGGTCATGTGGCCAGCATGACTAAGTCGCTTCTGGCGAACCAGAGCAGTGCACGGAAATGCAGTTTACCTTCCCGTCGGAGTGGTATCTATTTATCTACTTGCACTTTGACGTGCTTTCGAACTGCTAGGTTGGCAGGAGCACTGAAGTCCTTAAGGCGTGCCTAATTTGACTACATTCTAGGTGTGAACACGTTTGCATAAGGTAACGACATCCTCGCCCATCCATGCCCCTTGGTGTGTATACAAACAGAAACAAATCTGACACTAAGGAAGCTGTGCTGATGTGAATAGCTTGGGGGCGGGGGAAGCTGTGAGATGCACCGAAAAGAAACACAGAACTTCACGATGCCTTAAAAGGACATGGTATGGATTCACCTCCAGCCCCTGGCAGGATTAGTTAGTAAAACTTTCAGCTTTCTCTCTTCTCCCTTGACGAAACATACCACAGCTTTTCTTTTATGGTCTAAGCACAATGTCCAAACACAATAATAAACACTTTGAATGCCTGTATTCAGTAGGACAGTGAATCTTGGCTTTTTGCCATAGAGCTGCCCTTCATTTCAAATGTTCTTGGGTGCATTTGAAAGGCTAAGGAGACTTAATTATTGATTGTGCATTTTAATCTATGCATACTAATTGCAAAGCAATTCAGCTTCCAGCCACTTATGCTGAGGCCGATGGAGTCCCAAAATAGATCTCTGTGCTATGAAGAGACATTCCATACTTGAGTTACGTTGGGAACCATTTCTAACAGAACAATTTGTTTAGCCCTAATGTGACTGATCTAAGTGTGGCTCATTAAAACCGCTGTGATAAATTTCCCCGGTGCAAAGTTTGCGACTCGCTGCTTATTTCTCATAAGATGTGAAGAGCTTGTTGATAATAAGAAAGGTTTGCTGTTGCACTGACGGATTCTGCAAGTTCACAGGCACCAAGCAGCCTGCCAAAAAAGCCAATTATTTACAATGATGCTGATGTAAACAAGGCACAGTGCAACCGAGGGCTGTTTCGTTTGCCCAGCAGAAATGCCAACTTCACAGACAGTGGCAGCGCCAAACCGGTTTAGTCGAGAGTCATTTCAGTTCAAAGTTAAAGCAAATGAGATTTAAAACCAGTCTGGGGTTTGTTTGGGTGGTGGCTGTTTTCTAGAGCTAGAGTTTTTGAGCTGTTTTCCTAAGAAATCCATTGAGAAACGCCCAGAAATTAGTTGGCATGTCATTTGTGATCTCCCACCACAATGCATAGCTACAGGAACAGGAAGTGTAAGATAAGGCTGCCAACTGGCCGCAGGAGAGAAAACTGAACTGGCCTCTTCTTGTGCCTCAACAGTTGTTTTAATAATGCAGGTAAAGCATTATCACCTGCTAAGATCTCCAGGAAAAGCTACTGCTAAAGGTGCAGAAAGATGAGGTGGTTTAAAATTAAAATAAGGAGAGAAGATGTTGGCAACTGAGGTGCAGGCTCAGTTTGTGTGGAGCCCAGCAGGCCTGGCCAACGGCCTACATAGTACCCAGAATTCCATGCAGTGTACAGGTGTGCCTGAGCAGAGCTTCCTAGTCTGGAAAATATTTTATATTCTGGTTGCACCATCAGTTCAGGGCGGGAGTCACTCTGAGTGATCCCCTGTGGCTCAGACGCACAGCTTGTAATGATAGGAGAGGGGATCCCAAAATGTGGACCACTAGTGGTCTGTGATGTTCCTAGAGGTGGTCGGTGATGTCTGCGTTAAATTTTCATAGTCATATTGGTTCCAATTTTATTAATTATTTTATGCCTTATATTGTATTGCATACTGTTGTATTGCATTTTATGATTTTCATGTCCGTTTTGGAATTGCATTTGGCACCTCCATTATGTAGTTTCTGTTCACATGTTCGGAACTCTTCATCCAGTATTTCCCAGCATTTCTCTTCTCAGCACAGTCCCTGACACACAGACATATAAATGACTCGAATACGAAACAAAACCGAGGTCTGCAGCTTTAGACTTCCTGGATCCTGACCAAGTGTCTTGAGGCTACTTCACATGACCCCTTTTCATGTGGTGAGCTCACAAGTTCCTCCATCCTTTGAATTATGGCATGCTGAACCATGTCTTTTGATTATATGAGATCACACATTGTATGGGATTACATGTCACCCCCATGTCTTGGCTCAACCCATTTTTTCAAAGGCTTTCCACAATGTGCTGACGTGATCCACAGCCTTTACTTCTGGCTCATCAAGATTTTACTTGCCAGCTGCTCTGGGTGTACTTCATTCATAGGTTATTCCAGCAGATTAACACATCCAGGAAAGAAAAAACCCTTTTCAATGGGACAATGGCATTGGCCTTGACTTAAGTAAAGGTAAAGGGACCCCTGACCATTAGGTCCAGTCGTGTCCGACTTTGGGGTTGAGGTGCTCATCTCGCTTTATTGGCTGAGGGAGCCGGTGTACAGCTTCCGGGTCATGTGGCCAACATGACTAAGCCGCTTCTGGCGAACCAGAGCAGCGCACGGAAATGCCGTTTACCTTCCCGCCAGAGCGGTACCTATTTATCTACTTGCACTTTGACGTGCTTTCGAAATGCTAGGTGGGCAGGAGCTGGGACCGAGCAACGGGAGCTCACTCCGTCGCGGGGATTCGAGCCGCCGACCTTCTGATCAGCAAGCCCTAGGCTCTGTGGTTTAACCCACAGCACCACCCACGCCTTGACTTACCACGGGACTATTTTTCATTTCATTGGGCTTCTCTTGCCCCATCTTATCTGGCTTCCCAGTTTTGCTATTGATAGGCCTGCTTCTTCTTTCTCAATCTATCTAGCTAAGGATGAAAAATGTTTCTGACTCTGACTAGAGCTTTCTCTCGCCCCATCCCATGGGTCAACTTTGACAGGCAGATGGGGCAACCCAGCTATCAATCAGATAACGTCACTATGCCATCACATAATTGACAGGTGGGATATTCCACCCACCTTTCAAAATCCCTTCTGCAGGGTTCCCAAGTGCCTTTTGCAAGAATCTACGGCACAAGGGGACAGTCCCTCGGACACTTGGGGTGGGGAAATGTGACAATCTTGTTTTTCCACTTTCCACTTTTCCACATCAGTTTGCTATTCTTTTTCTAAGCAAAGTCATCATGCAAATTAGCCAGCATTTTAGCATACACATAGTTGTATGCACATTGCTGCAAAAGAATTCTCCATAATAGAAAACATTTTTTTGATGTTATGGTTCTCTTCCTCCAATTTATTTCCCACAACAAGTCTGTGAAGTAGGTCAGTCTGAGAGGCAGTGACTGTCCCAAGGTCAGTCAGGGAACTTCATGGCTAAGTGGGGATTTGAACCCTTGTCTCCCAGGTCTTAGTCCAACTCTCTAACCCCTACACCACCAAATTTTGGATTGTGCTCCTGGAGTCTATGGCTTAATATCTTGGTTTAAAAACAAAACAAAACGTAATATCACATTGGTCCACAATTTGTCTCTTTAATTAAAGAGAAATAAGTTCATCGGAATGTAATGGAGTAAGTCTAATTGTCGGAATACGTTGCACGGATCCGCCATAGGATCCACATTTATTTATTTGCTTAATGAGGTTTTCGGGAACTACTTTTGGTATTACTACGCACAAAAGCAAAAGTGAAAGTAAGAATGAATAGTTTGGTTCACCAATGAGATTAATCCGCCTTTATTTTGTAGTCCCGGTCATGTTCAAAGTTATTAATGAGCGTTAAACTTGCTTCCCGCCTTTTTGGAGGGCAGCAACAGTAATTTTATTGGTTGAGGCATTGATCATGATGTCACGTTTGTTCCTAAATAAAAGGCTGAGGCTCCCCGCTTGGGCACGTTTTTTTGCTTTAGTTGGGTTTTAGTTGAAGTCAAGTTTAGTTTAAGGGTATTGGGAGCGGGCTGGACGGGTTGGATGGGTTTTTCCTTTAGTTAGAGTTAGATCGCGGAAGATCATTCGGTTTAGCTTTAGTTAGGTTTCTTTTAGGTTTAGCCTAGGGCTAGGCTTGCGGAAGATATTTCGGTTTTAGTATTATTTAGTTAGCCTCGCGGAAGATTGGGCGCGCAGGGACTTTGAGCTTAGGAGAACTTAGCTTAGGGGACGAGCCTACGCGGGTTCTGCCGAAGCCACAAAAGATATAACCGGTGTCCGTCTTTCTTTGGGGTAAAAGGGGGAGTAAAAGGTTTAAGGTAAATTTTTAATTTCTTTGAGTTGATCTATCTATTCAGATTCAGGGTATCCTCTATTTCTCGAGGCATTGTTTTAATTAGAAGGCAATTAAGAACTCATGCACCTTCAGAGTCATCACCCGGCTTACTCAGCTTCCTTCGGATTGTGAGACTTGGCCGGCGCCCGTGCTCACAAGCACGCGGAACGCTGGCCGCTTTCCCCGCTACTGGTACCTCGTGCATGAGCAGTCCAAGTTTGTGCACGAGGAGCTCCAGCACCCAAACCCCGACATCTAATTTACTTGGCTTTCATTTTTAATGTTGTCCTTTCCACCAAAATGAAAGTGGCCCATCATACAAACAGAGTTTGTGTGAATGAGTGCTTTGAACTCATCAGATATTGAAATTTCTCCATTGGGATGATTTTATTGAGATTTAAAAAGCAGATTGTTGCTTCCTGAAGCACAGCAGCTGACGGTAGCTTTGCTGATTATTTACTAGCTCAGAAACTAGTAAAAATATCTAGCAGGTCATAACAGGTCACAAAATACGTATATACAAAACTGAACATTGTAAAATTACACATATGGACTTTTAAACCTTTGGGTTATATCCAGCATTAGTAATGTGCATTAGTCATATGCTGTGAAACTGCCCCTGCCACCTTGTTGGTTACTCTTCCTGGAAATGGCACAGACACACCTGCCAAGATGCCAGCGTTGCAGTTCTGTCCCATCGGGGAAGCCAGTTCTGATCTCAAGGGAATGCTGCAAAAAACAAAATGGCATATCTTAAGCTTCCCTTTTCAAACATCATTTCTAGCATAGGAGCCAACTCCTAGGGGCCAAGGTCCCTTTGAGCCCCCCAATAAAATATTTGAGGGGGCCGGCCGTCCCCCCAAAATTGATGGGCATTGGCATTCAAAGGGTGTGCGTGTACTACATCAGGACTTACCTGCCCCCCTATTTTATTCAAGTTGGCACCTCTTATTTCTAGTGGTCTATCCAGCAGTGGGAAAGAGTCTGTTAGATAGGCAAGCTAATATAGTCAGACTAATGGTTTGGCCAAACTGCAGGAGGCAGTGGAGGATAGGGGTGCCTGGCATGCTCTGGTCCATGGGGTCACGAAGAGTCGGACACGACTGAACGACTGAACAACAACAATGGTCCAGCAGTGAAGGTCATGGTTCTGAAGATGCTCAGAGCTGTCGTTTCCTACCAGGACCAAGGGACATTTCATTTTCTGTAAACAATTAAAGCACCCTCAGACCCTCCAAGTGTCCCTATTTTCCAGTCCCGGATTTATAGAAGCCATCCCAGTTTCAGATTTGATCCAGGAATGTCCCGCTTTTCCTTAGGATGTCCCTATTTTCAGTGGAGAAATGTTGGGGGGTATGGAGGTTTGTGGTCCCTGAGCCAACCTTTAGAAGACATCTGAAGGCAGCCCTGTATAGATAGGGAGGTTTTCTTAATGTCTAATGTTTTATTACGTTTTTATAGATTTTAGAAGCCTCCCAGAGTGGCTGGGGCAACTCAGTCAGATGTGTGGGGTATAAATAATATTATGGAATAGGACATTATTATTACAGAATAGGACATCCCTATTTCCACTAGAGAAAAGTTGGAGGGTATTTTTTCTTATACAACGTTAAATGGTCATGGTTTCATCAAAAGTATCTTGGGAACTGTAGTTTGTTAAGGATGTGGAGGAAACCCCTATCATCTCACAGAGTTACCGTTTGCAGAGTTAACAATCAACCCTTCTTCCCAGGGAAATCTGGGAAGTATAGCTCTCTGAGGGGAGTAGGTAGTCCCCTAACAACTCTCAGCAAACTAGTTCCTAGGATGCTTTGGGGTGCTGTTAAAGTGGTATAAGAGTGCCTTTAATGTAAGGTGTAGATGTGCCCAGAGAAAGCTTTTCATATGGCCATTCCATTCTGAAACTCCAATATGAGTTGGCTCCATTCTTTCCGCCAGATAATTTGACAACACTAATCTGATTTACATTTTCCACCTGCACCCACAGATAGGACTCAGTTCAGTCTCTGAGACCTCTGTCCTCGATATCTGACAAGTTGATGCAATGAGTTATATATCCTCAGACACAAAGAATCTATCCAAATGCTCTAAGTTCCCCCTCAGAAGGGATGATTTGTCACCTTCCATTTGAGAAGCACAGGCTGGCGAACTTGGGTCTGGCAAAATTCTTTCGGTGATTATTTACGATACGACATAAGCCACTCGATGTAGATCCTATGAACAGATTTGCCATCTGTTTAGAAGTCGGAGAGAACAAGACGAAAAAGAAAAATGAGCTCCATCTGTCTAGGATTGCTGTGGGGTGGCCATGCTAGAACATTTGGCACAGGATATGTTTAGAATTAAGTGCTCAGAGTTTATATTGCTGAAATCTGTTTTGCAACCCTTTACTCCATACCATACTCTTGTTATTCACAGAATGGAAACTTTATGTAATACTCTTTAGTCACAAGCAGGAACCATTCATTCTGTGTCCTCAGATGTCGGCAGCACAAAGAACCTCATTTGCTTAGTTTAGTTTAGGTCTTTTGCATCTAATGTCCCTTAAACCTATTCTTATACAATCTGGGCCATCACCGAGTCTCCCTGGAATATACAGGCAACCAGTGACCAGCTCCCATCTATCAAAATGCTGCTCACCAACCGCCAGGGTAGGAAATGATACAAGATGCTTATCAAGAACCTGGTAGATCTTCATACACATATGGTATATTTCAATCCATTGGCTAAATCCCACATTTTGAAGGTCTGGTGCAGAGTTAATTGTTAGGGCCTCCTTCCCCAGCCGGATGCCCTCTGATTCCCATCAGCTGCAGCCAGCAAGACCAATGGAAGTGGATTTAGGAAGCTGGCACCCCACAGCCATTTCAGGGCATCAGTTTGGAGAAGGCTGAGTTAGGAGACTGAAGAAGCCTTTTGCTGCACATTAGTTTAGCTTCCTGTGTCATGTTAATGTTGAGTATCACATCTCTGATACTGCCTTTTATGCTCTAATTGCAACAGCCGGAGAAACTTAATGGCACCTTGTATTCATTCAAAGCCTGATCATTTCCAGTGTGGATATCATTTTTTAAGAAACAAAGTTAGAATGGATCACGCTTCTGCTTTGTGAAACAATAGAAAGCCTTGGAAAATTCGCATATATTTGAAGCTAAATTTATATTCAAATTCATATTGTGGACAGTGAATCATCACTACATATTTCATTTCATTTACCCAAAGCCAGAAGAAACGGAGAGATTTTTTTGGGGGGGGGAAATGACTAGCAAACGAAAGGTGACAGAGATAGAAGCTCTCTCTTTACGTACTGGGTATCTGGTACAATGGAGTGGTATATACTGTAGTCCCAGGAAAGAAAGCATGGGCTTGCAAATTAAAGAATTTATTTAGGGCCCGCAGCACTATCCAAGCTACAACTTTGCATGAGATCACGGCTTCTTCCGAGATCTAGTCTCTAATACAATCTTTCTTTTTCTTTTTCCTTTCTGGGTTAATTGATTCAGTCAAAGCTGTTATAGGCTCTGTGCCAGACTTGTGCAATATTTTAATGAGCTTTGTAAGAAAGACTAACAGTTCAGTTGGGCCTAAGAGGCATATATGAACTTTGCTAAGGAACACGGAATGAACTGCGGGGCAAGTCTAATGAAGATCCTTTTCACCTCATGTAGCATGGAACGAAATGCTAACTAAGGGCTGGATCTAGACTAGTTAAGCTTCATCCAGGCTTCCTTTTGCACTGTTTTGCCACTGGATCAGAGCAAAGGGCAATCCACAGAAAAATATATGGAGGACACCATTATAGTGATTTTTTGAATGGAATCAGGTAGTCGAGTAAAAAATGTTATTATTTGCGTGTTCAGACGCAGAGACCTCCCCCCTAAATAAAGATACATTTAGTTTTGGTTTTTGGCAGAATTTAGGCCACAACTTTATTGATTACATAAAAGTGAGTGGTTGCATAGGCTCTGGTTCGATTAGCTCCCTCCACCGTTGCAGGTAGCGCTGACCCGGAGAGCTCTATCATAGGTCAGCCAAGGGTGAACACCTGAGATAGGTGAAAAGCCTGGGAACAGACTCTGTTCACCCCCAGATGCTCCCCTGGACTCAGGCATGGGCACAAACCCTTCTCTGGGGTTGACCAAACCAAGTGGAGTCCCCGGGTTCCTTTAACGGAATACCCTTCACATAGGGATGGCAAGAGCGTTCTCCCATCCCTATCACTTGAACTAGTACCTATCTACAAGTTGTGACGATTTGCTATGCAGCAGGCGAAACCCAAATGGCAAAAGCTAATCAGCCAAGTGGGGAAATTCCTGCCGTGCCCCTGTCCCAACAACAGGCGGCACGTGACGGCATAGCAAGGTCAATCGCAAAATGCCCTAAAAATACGATGCATGAGCCGAAAGAGGAAGCTCTGGGTCATGTGCATAGGTATTGTGGGTCCCTCGATCTGTTTAGACTGCACCTCATTGGCTAGATTCAACCCAGCAATGAGGGACCTACCAATCAGGTGTTGTGGCTAACCAATAGACCCACCCACAACCAGGAGTTCAGTCTCCAGGTCTCACGGCAACACATGCCCTCTTTTAGGGAGGACACGATTTGCCATCTTCTTTTTGGAAATCATGAGGTTGGTATTTTTTTTCTTTAAAGAAAAACATTGGGGTGTGTGTCCGTCCGTCCCCCCCGGACTAGTTAATAAAGGAATTGCCGTGCTCAAGTTTCTTTGGTTTTAATGCTTAAAGTGTTAGGTAAATAATCCTCTTGCTGCAGAAACTGTGTTTTATAGATGAGACAGTGGAATAAGCGAAATGCTGGAGTCTGATCCTATCCCAAAAGGACAGGGAGAGAAATTCTGCCTCTGTTTAGTCTCCTGTAGCTTAGATAAAATATGGAATATTTCTAATGCTTTGCCCACTGGAACCAATTGGTCTTTGGAATGACTTGGTCAAGACCAGTGGGTTAGAACCTCTATAAGGGATGATAAATCCCTAGCTTCTGGTTCTGTATTTCAAGAGTTCAACAATGCCAAGAGCATGGCAGCAAAGGTTAAAGGGGATTAAAAAGAGCTTTTATGTTCGTAAAAAGTAAATCAACTTTACTAATGGTCGTGCCTTTCCTTGCAATTCTTCCTTCAATGCACTTGAACAAAACACCATTCCTTTGCCAGAAGAAGATAGATTTCTCTATTAATTCGCATGGCAATTTGTGTTTCATTATTATTATTATTATTATTATTATTATTATTATTATTATTATGTAAGCCACTCATTACAAGGTCATTTTAAAAGAGGAAGAAATGGAAGAATTGTGCTGGAATTTCTCCATCCCATGAAAATTATGGATTATTAAACCATCCCTTAATTAAGCATTATTAGCAGTAAGCTGCGGACTGAAACACATTCATATAAAGCACCTCTCTAAATGAAAGACCAAAGTAGACATGGCTGTCACAGTGACTAGCACTAGGAATGTAGGAGGAATCCATTAAAAATGTATTTATATATGGATTGTGGTAGTTTCAATACCCACTCAACCTTTGCTAGCATCAAACCATCTTTTGTATTGAGTACCCACTGATGTCCAAACTACTCATACATTCTTGGGATTTTTTAAAAGCCTGATTCATTATACACAAAAGTATACACACAGTATTTTACATATATAATAAGTATAAAAGTATAAAACCCCAGGCCACACAATCTTTCTATAACATAATTCTATGAATGCATTAATAGATGCATATTTTTATATCATTATATGAATTGGTGTATGTGTCAATTTTTCCACTGGTATCTTTAGGGAACTTGGAAATACAAGTGCATTTATTATACATATTATATTAGATTATACATATAAGAATGTGTATAATACAGTCGTACCTTGAATGCCGAACGCCCTGGAACTTGGACATTTTGGCTCCTGAACGCCGCAAACCCAGAAGTTAGTGTTCTGGTTTGTGAATGTTCTTTTGGAACCCGAACGTCCGATGGGGCTTCCATGGCTTCTGATTGGCTGCAGGAGCTTCCTGCAGCCAATCAGAAACCGCAATTTGGTTTTCGAACATTTTGGAAGTCGAACGGACTTCCGGAGTGGATTGCGTTCGACTTCCAAAGTACGACTGTATAGGATTGCCATATGTCCGGAATTTCCCGAACATCACCAGTATTCAGCCCTCATAAACAGCGTCTGGGGAGAAAATGCCAGGAAAATCCAATGGCAACCCTATGGCAAAAATCCTATGGTGACGTAATGACATTTTAAGTGGAATCAGGGAAGGGGGGGCCCCTCATTTTTCTTAGGGAGGCTGCCTGTTGTTTGGACACCTTTTGTTAAGTGTAGTGATTTAATTTACTGAAATTGGGAATGCTTAAATGCATTAAAGGTAAAGGGACCCCTGACCGTTAGGTCCAGTCGCGGACGACTCTGGGGTTGCGGCACTCATCTCGCTTTATTGGCCGAGGGAGCCGGTGTACAGCTTCTGGGTCATGTGTACTTAATTCTGAAACGATTCCCCAGTAGCTCTTGTGTGATTGGTTAACTTCGGTCACGCGGGAGGTATTAAGTTTGCCATACTTCAAACAGTGAAAGTCCAGACAGAATATTTGTTGAGCAAATTTGCAATGAAAAATGAAGTTTTTGAGCTATTTTAAAGGGAAATCGCCAAAAACGGCACTGCCGACATGGGCTGCCATATGACCGGATTTCCCCGGACATTTTAACGATTTCTGTCCGGACACTGCAGTATTCCAGATATGTCCAGGAAATTCCAGACCTATGGCAACCCTACGAGGTATTACATTTTTGTGTGTGACTTGACGGCAATGGTTGCATCTCCATGAACACTGAAAAAGAGAAGTGTTAGATAACTCTAAGCTCAATAGAGGAGTGGAAGCTGATGTTTCTGTGTGGATGTATGGGACAGTAAGAAGTAAAATAAGCTGATGTTCCCCAAAAGAAGCAGTAAGGAGAAGTCTGCTGGAAGGAGACAATGGAAACCTCTCAGAAGGAACTGCATGGCCTGGCTGGGTTATGTGCACAAGGCTGAATGCTGGAATGAGAGAAAACACTGTTGGTTTGAATGTTTAAGGAAGAAGCTGCAATCTTCAACTAATAAAAAATATGCCCATGCTTGGATAAGCATGTAAATACTTTGCATATATTCTTCTTTAGCTCTATGTTCTGCAAGGAAAAGCTTTTTGAATATTTCAACAAGTGTTTGGACATTGTATTGCACATGTATTGCAAGAAGATCGTACCTATCCATTCTAAAGGAAATCAAGCTTGAGTGCTCACTGGAAGGACAGATCCTGAAGCTGAGTCTCCTAATACTTTGGCCACCTCATGAGAAGAGAAGACTCCCTGGAAAAGACCCTGATGCTGGGAAAGATGGAGGGCACAAGGAGAAGGGGACGACAGAGGACGAGATGGTTGGACAGTGTTCTTGAAGCTACCAACATGGGTTTGGCCAAACTGCGAGAGGCAGTGAAGGATAGGCGTGCCTGGCGTGCTCTGGTCCATGGGGTCACGAAGAGTCGGACATGACAAAATGACTGAACAACAACAACATTGCACATGATCTGGCTTCCTAGCTACAATCGAGCTACTCTGCCAACGCCTTTGACCTATTCTAGCTATGGAAGGGTGGCATTAAATGGTGGTAAAAGGAATGCCACCCGAGAATAGATTTCGGAAGGGAGGCTCATTCTTTGCCAGAGCTGCAAGGCTTTCCCCCTGTTGCTGGAAGCCGGCGATAATCTTTATCCCCTCTCTGTTCATTCCGTCTTCCATATATTTCAGTTGCAGCGCTGCAAACATCCTGTCAGCTTAGTTTTTGTAGTAAGAGCAGCCTTTTTGCAAATCTCCCTTTGATTTATTTTGAAACATGTTTTTCCCTGGATCTTGCTCTCAGGAGAGACATTTGAAGAAAAGAGTGGGTGGGGGAGAAAATCCTTTACACCTGCAGGTTCCCAAGATCTCTAACTGGGGATTCCTTTCCCCCCAACTACCTGCACTGTTATTACTGACCGGGTTGCCATAGCAATGTGTGCTCTATCTTTCTTGCCGCCAATTACTACAGCTGATGAACACAGTAATTATCATAGCTTCCTAAGGTGCACTTAAAATAGCAAAGACAAGGCAATGCATTCTTAGAATATAGAACAGGCTCTCTTTATAGAGTGCCATATATATATATATATATATATATATATATATATATATATATACTCTCTCTCTCTCTCTCTCTCTCTCTCTCTCTCTCTCTGTCTCTCTCTCACTGGGAAAGTTCAGCTTGTCTTCTGCATTTTATGGATAAAATGGCTTAGGTTGCTCAGGATAAAGGTTACATGGGGACAAGATACGCCAGTAGACAAGACAAAAAAAAGGAAAAGGAAATATTAGCAATAGCACAACATGATTGATATGCTAGTGGGTTAAATCCTGCTAATGATGCTCTTTCCACATTTTGGAAAGCACAAGAAAGCAGGATTGAATGGATCGTCACCTAGTCTTCCTGGACAAAATAACACCATTGGGGAGGGCCTCTGTCTGGTACTAACTGTCCTGGGTTTCACTTTCAGGCAGGAGTCCTCCCCAGGTCTTCCTGGAGATGCCAAGTATGTTTCCAAGCACAATTCAAAGTGTTGGTGCTGACCTTTAAAGCCCTAACCGGCCTCAGCCCAATATACCTGAAGGAGTATCTCCAACCCCATCGTTCGGCCCGGACACTGAGGTCCAGCTCTGAGGGCCTTGTGCTGGTTCCCTCACTGCGAGAAGTGAGGTTACAGGGAACCCGGTAGAGGGCCTTCTTGGTAGGGGCACCTGCCCTGTGGACTGCCCACCCATTAGGAAATCAACAACTATCTGACTTTTAGAAGACATCTGAAGGCAACCCGGCTTAGGGAAGTTTCAAATGTTTGATGTTTTAGCGTGTTTTTAATATTCTGTTGGGAGCTGCCCAGAGTGGCTGGGGAAACCCAGCCAGATGGGTGGGGTATAAATTATTATTATTATTATTATTATTATTATTATTATTATTGACATTTCTTGGCAAGAGTGTCTTGACAATCCTCCTCAGGAATGCAACCTATTGCCAGGTTCAAGACTCATCAGATTAGGAAAGTTTGCTGCCTTCTTCATTGTTTCAGTTCCTTCTGTTCCTCTTAACCTGTCCATGTAGAATTGGGTAAGAAGGCTTATATGCAGGTAAAAGGTAGAAGGTAAAGGACCCCTGGATGGCTGAGTCCAGTCAAAGTTGACTATTGGGTGTGGTACTCATCTTGCTTTTCCGGCCGAGGGAACCAGTGTTTGTCCACAGACAGCTTTCCAGGTCATCTGGCCAGCATGAGTAAACCACTACTGGTGCCTGGAGGACTGTGACGGAAGCCAGAGTGCACAGAAACGCAGTTTACCTTCCTGCCGCAGCGGTACCTATTTATCTACTTGCACTGGTGTGCTTTTGAACTGCTAGGTTGGCAGGAGCTGGGGCAGAGCAACAGGAGCTCACCACCGCCGAGCAGATTCGAACCGCCAACCTTCCGATCGGCAAGCCCAAGAGGCTCAGCGGTTTTGACCACATTAAAAGTGGCATATTGAGTTATTCTGGATGCCACTGCCCATTACATGAGTATCTACCGTGATTGTGATGTACCAGGAACGTCCTCAGGAGCGGTTCTATCTAATCAACCAGCTGAGGTAATTCAGAACGTGGGCAGAGCATGGCTGTAGTACGCCTGTTGAATCAGCAAGTAGCCCTTGAATGCTTTGTTTTGCAATTCTAGCTATTTCAAATTAGAGGCATTTGCATGGCCGACAGAGATATGAGCAGCAGAGCCCGAGCTCCTGACATGGATTCAGGGAGCCAGTTTGATGGCTTGATGCATGAGTAGGCACCAAATTCAATTGTGGGGTGGCAGCCTGACCTTTGTAATGTGTTCTGAGAGAACATATGATTGCTGTCTGCACTTCAGAGCCACTGCTGTATGCTAATGTGAAAGCAAAGAAGTCCTTCTCCCTCTTCTAAACACTTGCTTTCATATCCAGTGCAAAATTCATAGCTGCTCAGAGTTGGCTTCAACATAAGCACTGCCCATGTCTCTTACTTGTTCATTAAGAGACGCTATCAAAGCTGCAAGCCATTCATTTCTCTCTCTTTTTTTTGTGAAAATAATAATAACAACATTTGGCCACTTCCTCGATAGGGTGAGATTACTCGTAGGCTGAACATTTGTAGCAACAGCCACAGGCAAGGAGCTGGCTGTTTGAAATTAAAGGAAGACCATGATGTTGGTAAAACTATTAGACTTGGTGCTGTCAGAATGAATTTGCAATAATCCGTGATTCCTTCCAGTGTCAGTCTTAAAGTAACCATGTTAGAAATAATTGCCTGAATTAGATTAGCCACGTCCTTTTCAAATGTATGTGTGCTCTCTTTCCAGCTTTAACATGGCCATATATTCTCTTTCTTTGGCTCTTATCAATAGTTCATTCAATAACCTAGTAACTAAATTAGATGAAAGAATTCACTAATAAAACTTTGTGAATGGAGGTCAGCTTAACTCCCGTGTAAGGAAAGCTTACCTGACCTTTAAAAGATTACTTCCTCCCTCCTCCCAAAAAAACAGCTTCCCCCACTTCTAGTGATTCAGAAAAAATGTGGTTTATACATGAGCTGTCAGCCTAAGCTGCCATGAATTATGGATTTTAGACCTCATTAGGTGAGAGACAACATTTTAGAAAGTTATTAGAATAAGGCCCAAATCACAGCGAAGTGATTTTTCCATACAGTTTTTGTAAGATGAAGCAGTCTTTTGAAAGACCCCTGTGGATTCCCATCATTATTCTGGTTTAAAGTGTACATTGAATCTGCACACATTAAAACACACAGAGTGAGAGAGATTCACATTGAAAAATTGTAAAGACAGCTTCTGGTTATTTTTACACCTCAATTATGTAAACTGTGTCTCAGTCAGAGTCTGACTATATTCAACCATAGTATTGATTGCTCGATATATTCTGAATGATGTTTAATTTCTTTTTTTTTTATAAAGAATTTATTGGTATTTAAAAAGAATACAAACAAAAAAGAAGAAAAATACATGCAAAATACAGACTACAAAATACAAAACAACAAAAAAGAAAACTTATACAAAACATAAAACACTTATAAAACAAAAACACCCCTATTTAATTATTTTGATCTTGTTTACAATCTTACTTGGGGGGGACTTCCTCACATCCTCTCTTCTGCGTTCATTTCAAATATACTATAGTAACTTTGTAACTATTTTGACTCTACTTTTATAACTAATCTTAATCCTCATCTAACATCTTATATCTATCACCTTATTCTTAACAGAAATACAAAAAATGCAAAAATCACAATTAAACTTATTATGTCCTATTTTAAACTAACATTTTAATGCTATCACCTATAATGTCCACTGATTCTGAATGATGTTTAATTTCATTGGCTTTTGTGGTGATATTGAAGGTGTCATCTGAGTCAAAAAGGTTCCGGGAAATAGAAGGAAATATAATTCAGATTACCTCTTAATGTCTATACATTCATTTCTGTGCCTGCATATTAAAATAAAAGTACCACTGTGTCCGTCCCATCTCAGAATAAAATGTAAAGATGGGAGAACTATCCAGAATGTAAATATATTTCCATGAGAAGAGACTCCTAAAATTTTTAGCCTGGCTTTTTAAGATGAAAAGGGAACCTCTTATCTGGGGTCTAATAGCAGTCTATAAAATCATGGAGAAAGTGAAGAGATAACTGTTGCTGTTGTAACACAAGAAAGAATTTTCACTTGCTTGAAAACCAACAGATATAAAACATGGAAATAGTTTTTTTCTTTCTCTCCATAGAGCTTATCAGGGGGTTCCCTTCAGCTTAGTCCAAAGGCTGTAAAGGTAAAGGTAAAGGACCCCTGACAGTTAAGTTCAGTTGCGAACGACTCTGGGGTTGCGGCGCTCATCTCGCTTTACTGGCCGAGGGAGCCGACGTTTGTCTGCAGTTTTTCCAAGTCATGTGGCCAGCATGACTAAGCCGCTTCTGGCGAAAACAGAGCAGTGCATGGAAACGCCGTTTACCTTCCCACCGGAGTGGTACCTATTTATCTACTTGCACTTTGACGTGCTTTTGAACTGCTAGGTTGTCAGGAGCTAGGACCAAGCAACGGGAGCTCACCCCGTCGCGGGGATTCGAACCGCTGACCTTCCGATCGGCAAGCCCAAGGCTCAGTGGTTTAGACCACAGCGCCACCCGCATCCCACTCTAGCTGGTGCCAAATAATGTGGCAAGACTGTTGATGGGGACAGACGATTGCCAACTCTGGTGCTCAAAAGTCTGCCCTGGCTTCCCATATGCTTCCAGGCAATGTTCAAGATTCCTGTAGTAATTTAAAGCCATTTAGGGCTTTAGAGGTCTGGCTTTAGAGAATGGAGATAGCAAGGATACTTTTAGCCCAAAAGTGGAAATTACAGGAGTTACCAACGATTGAGGAGTGGCAGACGAAGATGATGGAATATGCTGAACTTGCAAAACTGACTGGCAGGGTCAGAAACCAGGACGATTCAAGATTCCAAAGAGATTGGAGTAAATTTGTGGAATATATTAGGTTGAACAGAGGAAGTTTGAAAACACTGGTAGGATTGGAATAAACCTAGGGCATAGATCAAGAGACTTAAATAAAAACTGTGCGATTAGACTGGACTAGAAAACCTGCTGACAAGAGGGAGGGAAGTCGCAGCTCAGCAGACCAAGGATATAAGTGTGTGTTTATATATGTTTTATTTGATGTAATTGGTTTAATTGGAAAATAATAAAAAATTAATTTAAAAAAAGAGAATGGAGTTGAGTTGTGAGAGCATGTGCAACCTTCTACGAACTCAACCCTGTCACAATATCCAGTGTTGGCCATGCTCAGAACAGATCAGTTGAAATCAATAGGCTTGGGTAACTTCAGTCCATTTCAATGAGTCCACTTAGTTGGGTATCACACCCATGTATATTACCTTTGGAGCTCTGCTGCTGCTGTTGCTGCTAAGTGCCACCTCTCTCTGGTTCTAGAAAACAACAACAGCACATTATTCAGGTTACATTCTTCTGAAGCAACAATCTTATAAAACCTAGCCACAAAAGCTGTAAACGTCCCCGACAGCCAGTTTAGCTCTGGAAGAACATTCTGTTTTGTTTGCTAGTGTCACTTTTCACACATAACCACAACATCTCCTGGGAAGCCCTTGATCTCCATGTTTTCTGCAAACATGAGCCGACCCTATCAAGGGCTTATAACAAAATAATAATAATAATAATCTACTCAGGTAAATTAACGACTTGAGTAACATTAGTGCTATGTTGGCTCACGTGTCATCGCAAAACACCGGAGAGCTGAACTTGCAAGCGCACCAGGCAACAAGGAAGTGGGACATTTCTGTATTTCAAGGAGGGTTTTATGCATGGAGATTACACCTTTCGCGAGGTTCTCATGGAATGCTAGCGAAGATGAAACCCCACTCCAAGCAAAAAAAAAAAAAAAAGTTTCTTAAAAGAAAGGTGATCCATTATACTTCTCTTATAGTTTGGCAACAGCAGAAGGATTAGCCTCTATCCCAAATAAAAGCTGGGAAGCGGATATATTTAGTGTGGGATTTGAAGAACCTGGGTTGGAGAAAGGTATCAGATAGCCACCTTATCTGCAAAATACTTGGATATCAGTTCTTAACTTACCTGAGATAAGGAAAAGGAAGGAAGGAATTCCAAATTCTTTGTAACTTGTTGACCAGATAGAAGTGTCTTAAATATAGGGATGTGCCAAGTATTCACCACTTTTATTTCAGGTGAAAAATAGATTGATTTATTTATTTATTTAAAGGTAGAAGTTTTCCTTCCTTCCTTCCTTCCTTCCTTCCTTCCTTCCTTCCTTCCATCTCCCCCCCCTTTTCTCCAGACATCCCTTTTGTTGTGTACATATGGTGGTTTGCGCTCATGGTGGTTATACATGATCTCACTTTCAATGCTATTTGTGCCTGCAAACGTTTTTTTGGGGTAGGCTTAACTGCTTCATTTCCAATCAGTGCATGTCCCATAACTTGCTGCTGAAATTCTGTAAATTTTCATATTGTAAGTTCCCCAAGGTTTATTAATTTGTCATTTTAAAAGGTTTATATCGCACTCAAAACAAATCTAAGCGGTTTGCATGAAATGGCATAAAATACTCATTTAAAGTAGTGATTAAAATGGTCATTGGAACAGTAGACATAAAACGATCAAACTACAGAGAAAATCAACAGATTTTGAAAAACGAATGCGCATAATAAAATTACAGTTAAAGGTAAGATTGTGGTTATCAGTAACCACGCTCTTAGCAGTTAAGGGCCTGTTTTAGGAAGAATATAAATAGTGAAACATTGCCAAATAAGAAAAGAGCTGAAATGTGCTTTCCAAAGATGTTACTGTTGTGTATTGATTCAAGGGTTATAATATCTGCATTACTATTGTCTGTATTCACATTAGGGGAAAGTAACTGCTTTCCTGTTCCAGAAGGAACAGCTACTATTGGTTCATTCAGGTTGCTGCATTTGGATCCTCAGTCTTATTGGTTCCCACCAAAAGGCAGCTTTGTGATTGCTTGAGATTGTTCCATCCAAAATGTATCCTTTCTAGCCAGTCTTTCTGTCCCTATAAATGTAGCATCCCTCTCCTCAGTTCCCCAGGCTTGTTTGTCTGAATAAAGAGTGTTACATGAAGAAGCTGTCTCCTGCCTGCTATGTCAGAGCTGAAATCACTTGCTGAATCACGATCACCATGTTACAACAGTTACTGATATGTGTGGTTCTTTCTCCTTCAAGACAATGGGATGCTGTTGTAAAGCACAGAGCACTGTGGGATTTCAACCCATGGCCAAACTGTTGTGCTACAGTGTCAGGGCTGCAGGTCAGCCTGGAGAATCAGAGATTAGCAATGAAGTTGATTCTTTACTCAAGGAAACAAAATACAGAGACTGACCCCAGTGAAGCAGTTGCCAGAACTGATGGTCTGGGCCTCCTACTTCCCTCTAAGTCTCCTCCCCATCCGACTGTTTCCCCTGCAGTCTTAAACTTTGCCGGGTACCCCCCCAAACATCTGGGCTCATTGTTCTGCTACATGCAAAAGTCTCCAAGTCCTTCACTACCGAGAAGGTCCTCTGCCTAACCAGTAGCCTCTGTAGCCTCCCTGTAGCCTCCCTTCTCACAGTGAGAGAACCGCCAGAAGGCCCTCAGAGCTGCACCTCAGTGTCCAGGCAGAACAAGGGCGGTGGAGACGCTCCTTCAGGTATCCTGGGCCCAGGCCGTTTAGGGCTTTGAATTGTAGGACCAGCAGGTTCCTGTTGTAGCGTCAGCCACCACCACCCCAGCTCCTCCTCAGCTGCCTGTCCTGCATCTGCAGTGCTTTCTGTGTCTTCTTCCTCTCTCACACTCAAGCCTGTGGCTTGTTCAGCATGCAACAATTGTGCCCCTCCCTCCTTCATCCTCTGACCTGTCCTCCGTGTCCCACCCACCCTGGCTCACAGCCTTCCTCTTCTGAGGCTTCCCTAAGGTGTTCTCAAGATGGAGCCTTCCACCATTCCTCATAGCCAGTACCTGACATACAACATAGCTGCGCTGTGGCACCACAGAGTACCAGAAAATAGCATAGCATAGATGTGGTGGATTTATTTATTTATTTATTCTTTCTTTCTTTCATTCATTTCATTTCATTTCTATACCGCCCTATACCCGAAGGTCTCAGGATGGTTCACATAAAATATAAAATACATAAAAAGGGTAAAGGACCCCTGACAGTCGCGGACAACTCTGGGGTTGTGGCGCTCATCTCGCTTTACTGGCCGAGGGAGCTGACGTTTGCCCACAGGCAGTTTTTCCAGGTCATGTGGCCAGCGTGACTAAGCCGCTTCTGGCGCAAGCAGAGCAGCTCACGGAAACACCGTTTACCTTCCCGCCGGAGTGGTACCTATTTATCTACTTGCACTTTGCCGTGCTTTCAAACTGCTATGTTGGCAGGAGCTAGGACCGAGCAACGGGAGCTCACCCCGTCACAGGGATTCAAACCGCCGACCTTCCTATCAGCAAGCCCAAGGCTCAGTGGTTTAGACCACAGTGCCACCCGTGTCCCATAAAATTCATACAAAATACATAAAAACAAAACAAAACCAGCAACCCAATAACCCCCCCCCCCCCGCAAAGAGCCAGCATTTTTAAACAGGGTATAGGACGTAGTTCAAGTCAGGCAAAGGCCTGGATGAAAAGGAACGTTTTCCCCTGGTACCTAAAGGTGTATAGTGAAGGTGCCAGGCGAACTTCCCTGGGGAGAGCATTCCACAGATGGGGAGCCACTGCAGAGAAGGCCCGTTCTCATGTTGCCACCCTCTGAACGAGGAGGTTCAGGAGGAGAGGCACAGGAAGAAGGGCCTCAGAAGGTGATCTCAGGGTCTGGGTAGGTTCACATGGGAGGAGGCTGTCCTTGACGTATTGTGGTCCTGGATGTGGCTCTAGGCCTAAGAAATCACACATACGCCTGCCAATGTGCTTGAGAAATAACACAAGACCCAGGTGAATGTACACAGGAATATGCACAGGAATCACCTGGTCTCTGTGAACCTTCCTCTTCTGCCTCTGCTTCTAAAGATTTCCTAAAGAAGGAAATCAGGCATCACACAGATTTTGCGCATGGTGTTTGCTTGAACCAGAGGTTACATTTAGTGGCACGTGTGCCCATTGTTGAGGCTGGCACACTCTCAACTACAGTGGTACCTCGGGTTACATACGCTTCAGGTTACATACGCTTCAGGTTACATACTCTGCTAACCCAGAAATAACGCTTCAGCTTAAGAACTTTGCTTCAGGATAAGAACAGATATCGTGCTCTGGCGGCACAGCGGCAGCGGGAGCCCCATTAGCTAAAGTGGAGCTTCAGGTTAAGAACAGTTTCAGGTTAAGAACGGACCTCCTGAACGAATTAAGTACTTAACCAGAAGTACCACTGTACATATAAGCTGTATCTGCAGCCATCAGGAACAGAGGAATCCTAAGGACTAATTTGCATGGACAATAATTAGTTGGTACATTCCTTATTGTAGAGACTGCACCACCTCAATTTTCACATTTGGTTGTTGTTGAAACAAGCCATTTCAAAAACTGTAGCTCTTGCAAGAAAAGGGGGGGGGGGGAAACTGGATGAAAACCAGCTTGTCACTGTACTATTGCATCGATTAAGTCGCTGAAAACATATATAGACGACTAACTCCTTGATAACTCAAATACTGACATACATCGGGGGCGGACGGGGGCGGACATGTTCCTACTTTAATTGCTAAAACAAACAAAGAGGAAGGGATTCTAATGGACTCCAAGTTACTTTTAATCTGCGGCATATTTTATTGACTTGCATTTTAAATGTTAGGCTGTTCCCTGTGTCCTCGTATGACTTTTGGCTCAAGCAAAATTAACTCCAGAAGTGAAGGATATGCCTGCTGAGATCACTTCCTGCTCCAGTCTGTTTCTTGGCTGGGAAACTAGCTTTGCTTGTTCATGCTGGAAAACATTTACAATGGAGAGGTTGTAGTGTACTGGCAGTGTTACTCTAGGACATGCACACAAATATAAATATCCATTTGAATACTGTGAGGCTGTGCGATAGGAGTCAGCAGAATTGGCCGAGGAAAGCCAAGCCACTTCATAATTTGTATATAAATCCCCCACTCCCTGTGTCCAAAGTCCATGTTATGATTACTGTACTGTAACTAGTATTATTGGAAGTGGTTCACATTCCGAGGAGGGAATACCACCATCCGAATCTTCGGAAGAAAGCCAACTTTCTGCCCTCTAAAGTCGCCGAATCCTAAACCATGCAAATAACATGGGTGCAATTTATGGAACAATGTCCATCCTTTCTGAAAGCAGCCATTGATTTAAGATCTCCGCCCTGGCAGAAGCTTTACATTTCAAGTTCTACGGCTCTTTGCCTCTCCCCTTTGGAGCTGAGCATCGACTTGGCCCTAAGTTCGGTCTGTGCGGGGAAACCCTCTATGGCAAAGCAAGGCTGCACATACAAACAAACCATTTGGAGACTGACTGAGGCGAATTCAAGGTGCTCTTTAATCACATCCACTTTCCCAGCTCTGCTTTTCTCTTATTTTAATGGTTCTTTTGGTGGGGTGGGATGGGGCAGGGAAGTTCCAGCTGCAGAAAGAGTCCATACTCAGTTTGCTTATTTATTAAATTTATAAACCGCCCTTCATCAAAAGATCTCAGAGCGGTTCACAGAATAAAATTCAAGATAAAACACAAGTAAATAATTAGGTAAACCAAAACAACAAAAACAATAACCCCTCCCCCTTTTCACAAATATATTTAAAAGACTGTAGGGTATGAATCAGCCAGAGGCCTGACTGAAGAGGAATCTTCTTGCCTGGTGCCTAAATTATATAATAAAGGTGCCAGGCAAACCTCCCTAGGGAAAGCATTCCACAAAGGCGGGGCCACTACAGAAAAGGCCTGTTCTTGTGTTACCACCCTCCGGACTTCACGTGGAAGAGGCACAAGAAGAAGGGCCTCAGATGATGAATGCAGAGTCCGGGATGGTTTATATGGGGAGAGGCAGTCCTTGAGGTTTTGCGGTCCTGAGCTGTTTTTCTCCCATTGGACCACCCAACCCTTCTAAATCATACTCTCAAGTAAAGATGGATGAATACAGTCAAACCTCATACACACACACACACAGTGGTGTGTGGGTGTGTGTGGTTTTTTTTATTTAAAAATTACAGTCACATATCCAACATGCAACATAGAAACAAGATTCCAAGGAATCTCTTGGACTTCCCTCCCCCCCCTTTGTGGATCCTACTGTTAATCATTCCCTCCTGCATCTTTTATAATACTCCAAATCTTTTACCTCTCCATTGTGTCCAAAATTCGCCATTAAACTACAAGTGTTATTCCTATCGTACTAATGATTTTAACTGTTTACAATGGTCTCCAAGATAAGTTATAATTTTTTCCCATTCCTTATTAAAAATTTGGTCTTCTTGCTTTCTGATTCTTCCAGTCATTTTTAGCCATTTTGGCATAATCCATCAACTTCATCTGCCATTCTTCTCTGGTAGGGACTTTATCTCCTTTCCATCTGTGGGCCAATAACATCCGTACAGTCATGGTCGCATACATGGTCTTTTCTGCTCCCTTGGGATTTTGCCAACGCATTCCTCATACACCTTGCCACATTTAGACAGAAGTAGTTCGCTAAGGATCAAGGTGGCAGGCCAATCAGGGCTATGCGGCCGCAGTGGCAGGAGCAATGGACTGTTTGCATCCACATGGCCCTATCTTTCATGCCTTCTCACCTCTCTTCCTCCTGGTAAGTGGAAGCAACAGCCCTGCAGGGAAGTGAACCTTCTGCCTTTAAAACCTTGAGAATCCTGTCCACACAAGGCTGCATTAATCTTTCCCAGTTTCCCCACTGAACCCAAAGGAACCTATTCCTTAGAACCTTGCTTGGATAGGTAGCTATAATTCCCACCCCACACAAACACTTTAATCATTAGCCTAAATTACTATGCAGCTGGGAAATTAATACACTTTTAACTAGTTTGAACTGGTGGAATTTTTAGGAGGGTGCCATTTAAGGCTCAGTAATATATATGCTTTATTGGCAAGTAGCAGTTTGGTTAATTATTTTTTATTTGCCAATTATTTCTGTTAGTTAATTATTTTTATTTGCCAGTTATTACTTTTTGTTGATTATTTTTATTTGCCAATTATTTCTGTTAGCTAATTATTCTTGTGTAATTGCTGCCATCTTTATATCCCTTTGTAAGGCCATGTCGTTTCGTTTCTATTGTTTCTCAGGTTTTGCTCATTTCTCCCTCGTTCTAACGTTCTACGTATCTCATATTTTACTTTCCCCTTATATACTGCTCCTCTGTATTCCCATCCTTTGTCTACGGTGACTGAAATAAATCTTTCCAATTGATTCATCCGGAAACCCCACCTCAGAGGTGAGTTTCTAATACTAATTACTCTTAAGGAGTGAAAACTCTTACTTTTTGCAAGCTGATGGTACTCTCAAATCTAGCGGCTGGTGAAATGCTTCCATTTCTTTTTTGTTGTCACGTTCACCTGTTTGTATCCATCATTCCAGCCCATCATTAATCAGAAATCTGGTTGGGGGGGGTCCTCTCAAAATAAATATTTGAAGACATATTTAAATGCAGAAGTGGCTTGCTAGAGGCTCAGGGAGCAGAGCAGTAGAGTCACTATGCTCACTTCCCAGCAGGAGGGTTGCTGTTGCTTAACGGGAAAGAGGGGCAGAGAGGTGGGGCCCTGGCAAATGCACTGGCAAGAGTGCTGGAAAGCTCTGCCAATGTGTTTGCACCACACCAGCCAGCCCAACCTAGCCCACCCTGTTATTGGAGGCATGCTAGTATAGCAAAAAGAAGAAGAGTTTGGATTTGATATCCCGCTTTATCACTACCCGAAGGAGTCTCAAAGCGGCTAACATTCTCCGTTCCCTTCCTCCCCCACAACAAACAGTCTGTGAGGTGAGTGAGACTGAGAGACTTCAGAGAAGTGTGACTAGCCCAAGGTCACCCAGCAGCTGCATGTGGAGGAGCGGAGACGCGAACCCAATTCCCCAGATTGCTAGTCCACCGCTCTTAACCACACTGGCTCTCTAGCAAAAAGGTAAAGGACCCCTGGATTGTTGAGTCCAGTCAAAGGTGACTATGGGGTTGCGGCACTCATCTCGCTTTCAGGCCGAGGTAGCCGGCGTTTGTCCACAGACAGCTTTCTGGGTCATGTGGCCACCATGACTAAACCGCTTCTGGCACAACGGGACACTGTGACAGAAACCAGAGCGCACAGAAATGCCGTTTACCTTCCCGCCACAGCAGTACCTATTTATCTACTTGCACTGGTGTGCTTTCAAGCTCAGAGCAGCATCTCATTGGGAGAAGTGCTAAATCGGATGGTTAATGTTATGTACTGAGCTGAATCCTAGAACAATAGGATCCAGAATGCAGCAGTCTGATTGGTCCACAGGAGCCACCCAATCCAGCTCCAGGTGGAAGTGAATCAGCGACCTGATTGGCCTACAGGAGTAGTCCGGAATTAGCCAATCATGTGGGGCCCATTGTGTAAATAATGTATATACAGCAGATGTTTTGGGGAAAGATTCATTCCTGGCTACCATGAGCTGAATAAAGTGCATGAAATTCACACTTGACTCCGAGTATATTTCAGTTAACTAAGGTCTAAACTGCCCCAAGATATGCAGCTCAGGTGCGACTCATATAGGAATATGCGGCAAGCTGAGCCCTCCATCATCCCTGGCTCAAAGAAAGCCTGATCTTAGTGGGAGATCTCTTTGATTCCCAACTTGAGCGGCACTTCTGCCAGTGGCTCTGGAGCTTCATGCGTTTGGAAGGTCATGCTTTCTTCCGGCAAAGTGGCTGAGACATGTCAGCATCTGAACAAACACTGATTTGACCTGAGAAGCAATGTTCAATCTGATGCCATGAGCTGCATCGCTCCAAAAAGGGAAATGAAGTCCATCACCGTGGGGCATTTTAAGTCCCTGACTCAACTTGTCATAGCCTGTGAAGGTCCTGCTGTGCTCTTCCTGCCATGGTGGGCCATTGAATGTTGATTTAAGGAGAATGGCCACTTGCATGTGCTGTACATCTTTGTTTGTGTTCTGTAAGACACATGGGCAGGTGTGAATGCATTTGAAACTGCAGCATAAAATGTGTGTGTGTGTGTGTGTGTGTGTGTGTGTGTGTGTGTGTGTGTGTGTGTATTATCCTAGTAATGAGTTTTCAGGCATAAATTCATGTCAATATTTGTAGCTGGATGTTGCATGATTGTCTATGTAAAGCATGGGTAGGCAAACTAAGGCACGGGGGCCGGATCCGGCCCAATCGCCTTCTAAATCCGACCCGCGCACAGACCAGGAATCAGCGTGTTTTTACATGAGTAGAATGTGCCCTTTTATCTAAAATGCACCTCTGGGTTATTTGTGGAGCCTGCCTGGTGTTTTTACATGAGTAGAATCCTGCGCTCAGGATTGGTGTACCCCCAAATACGCAGGTCAGAAGAGGTTAGCAAATCCACCCCTTCCTTAGTTCTCTGGATTGTGCTGCAGATACATAAACCTTTCTAGACTGTGGGTGTCAATGGGAACAAATACATTAAGTTTCTCTTGGGACAGGATTTGGCAGTGATTGAAAACACACTGAGCACCCTTTCCAAGGCAGGGATGGCAGAGCCAGTGTGGTGTAGTGGTTAAGAGCAGTAGACTCGTAATCTGGGGAACTGGGTTTGCTTCTCCGCTCCTCCACATGCAGCTGCTGGGTGACCTTGGGCTAGTCACACTTCTTTGAAGTCTCTCAGTCCCACTCACCTCACAGAGTGTTTGTTGCTGGGAAGGTAGGGAAAGGAGAATGTTAGCCGCTTTGAGACTCTTCTTCTTCTTCTTCTTCTTCTTCTAAGGGGCTGTGTTTTTGTTTTGTTTTTTTGAAATATTTCTTATTTGATTTTACAAGTATATACCGTAATTATAACAATACAACCATTCACATCCACACTTACAGATTCCTCCGAATCTCTGGACTTCCCACCTCCCCTCCATGGGTCCTTTTATTAAACCTTTTCCACTGCATCTTTTCCAGTAATCTATATTTTATATAACATTGTTGTCTCCATAGTACTTGCTACATTACAAGTATTATTTCAATCCTGCTAATGTTTCCATATGCTTACAGTGGTCTCCAAGATAAATTATATTCCCCCCCCCCATTCTTTATTAGTTTTGGTCTTCTTGGTTCCTGAGCTTTCCAGTCAGTTTTGCCATTTCAGCATAGTCCAACAGTTCAATTTGCCCTTCTTCTCTAGTAGGGGACTTTATCTTCTTTCCATCTCTGGGCATAAGGAGTTGTGTTTATCATGCACCTCTTAGCCTCCGCTTGACATTATTATGTAATATGGACATAATATTTCAAAGGAGCAAGATTTGCAGTAAATTATCTCCTTGCCTCCTGGATGCTATCCAAATTCACTGCCCCAACTTTGGTCAAGGTTACCTGAGGTTACACCCCAGCTTTCTCCATGTGACTCTGGCAATGCATCACTGTGATATTCTTTTAAAAAGAAATGGCTGTGACTTATCAGGGTTCATTCCAGGTCAGTCACAAAACAAGGTGGTCAGGATGACATTGGCTGCAGGCTGGCTGAGAAGCAACCTAGAATGTCTTATGCAGCAAGCTGATGTGAGGAGGAAATTCTGTTAGGAACAAGCCCTGAGAAGTCAATATGTTGAATTTCAAACTAGGTCAGCCTGACATGGATTGTGATTGCGCATGAGGAGGAAAAGAGAAGGTATATTTGCTCTAAGCATATAAATCAATTGTTCCTTAGAAGGCCTATGGGATACTCTGTTGTTCCTGTGGAAGAGTTTTGCATTATGGTTACTGCAAATTTTATACAACAGGTGTTTCCACATCCACACCTGTGCAAGAGGCACAGCCTGTAGGCCATTCTATAATTTCTCAACCTTGGGTCCACTTTAATAAGGGCTGTGTGCTCTCCAAATTTAAATTCTATGTGCCCTGGCAGTTCATTCTGCTACCCACCTGGTTTCTGAAATTTCAACAGGCATTGTGAAAATACACATCTTTGCAGCCATGAGGACTAGATACCTGTTTTCTTTTCTTTCAAGAAGTTTAAATTCTGTGTTTGGTGCCTCACCTTTTTCTGAGCGTCTGCCATTCACAGCAAAGTTCTGTTCTGAAATCTTCACAGCTGACTATAGCCAAGGGCTAAGCTATACACGTTTTCCATAAACAGCACCTCTGTTACATACTCACAAATGTATGCAACAAATCCATAAGGTTTCTTATTACTCTCATTTCCATTGGCAGCCCTCAATAATTCCTCATCCAGCCACATTCTTGCCTCCTAACAATGGTCCTCAGAAATCAGTGGCAATCAGATGATCAAGAGGAATGCACAAAATTTGGTTATGAGGGTCTTTAAAAATAATCTGATGCGCCTAAATGCAACATGCCAAACAGGATACATGCATGTTTTGGGCAGTATGTAGATTGTAGCAGTCTATACAACAGGGTAGCCTTCTAGATGTCGTTAGACTACAACTCCCATCATCCTTCACTATTGGCCATGCTGGAGAGGAACTGCACTCTAACCACGTCCAGAAATAGTGTCCTCCTCCCAGAGAGCACGCGTTGTGGTGAGATCATCAAGACTGACCTCACTGTTGTTGTGGGTGGGAGCAATTGGATAGCCACAACAACCCAATCGGTGGTCCCTCGGTTACTGGGGCAAATCTGGCCAACGGGCTCGGTTCATGCATTAACCGAGGGGCCTATATTTACTGCTGCACATTGCGTTGAGCTTCCTCTTTTTCACCTCGTGCATTGGATCATCCACCCTCCCTCCCTATATTTAGGGTTCATTATGACCTTGCTATGCCGTTGTGGGTCATCTGTTTTTGGGACAGGGGCCCGGTAGGAATTTTCCTATTTGGCTGATTGGCTGGTGCCACTTGGGTTTCGTCTGCCGCATAGCAAATCGTCAAAACTTTGTAAGGTTTGGTGGTTAGGCTTTGGTTCAATGTGGAGTTGAGGGGAGGTTGTCACACCTGCCCCTCCAATGCGCAAAAGGAATCCAGGGGCTCGCCTTGCTTTTGTCCAATCCCCTTCCAGGGCTTAGGGTCATGCCAGAGCCCCTGGGAGCATTTGGGGTGAGCTTGAGTCTGAGCCTGGTCCAATGCTCCCCCAGGATGTTTTCCCTTACTGACGTCTGCCAGAGTCCAGGCGTCAGTGCTGCTCTGCTGAGGTCAGGTGCAGCTAGTCAGGAACCAATGCCTAAGCAAACCACTCACAATCTAAACAAAATTAAAAATTAAAAAATTCCTTCCAGTAGCACCTTAGGGACCAACTAAGTTTGTTCTTGGTATGAACTTTTGTGTGCATGCACACTTCTTCAGATACACTGAAACAGAAGTCACCAGACCCTTATATATAGTGAGAGAGTGGGGAGGGGTATTACTCAGAAGGGTGGTGGGAATGGGTGATTGGCTGATAGGTGTGGAAAACACTCACAATCTGTAATCAATAAAGTTGTGGCCAAAATTATGCCAATAACCTTAAACTAAATTCCACGTTGATTGTGTCTTTATTTATTGGGGAAGGCCTTGGGATCTTAACACGCAATGCAATAGAAGGAAGAAGCCTCCGTTAAAGAAGATGAAGAAGATTGGTAAACTAAACTATTGAACTATAAGGACAAACTAGTTAGCATAGAACCCAAGACAGAAAGAGGACTTTGAATAATTAAAAAGGGTTAAAGGTTTAATGCTCATCTTTTAAGCTTTGTGTATAGAATTTTACGTTAGTATAACTTTTAAAAACGCACTTGTATTAAGATGAACAAGGTCTAAAATATGGATTATTAAGATTATAAGGCTATAAGGACGTGAGTGAACAAGCATTAAACAATGAAAACAAGAGGGGAGAGAAGTCAAGCAAAAATTATGGTTTAATTTTTTTTATGATGGGGTTTTTTGTTTTGTTTTTTCTTTATATATTGTTGTTTTAGGTTTATTTTAAAATCAATAAATTGTTATTTAAAAAACAAACAAACCAGAATGCAGCAGAGAGGAATGGCAAATTAAACTGTTGGATTACACCGAAATGGCGAAACTGACCGGAAAGCTCAGGAACCAGGAAGACCAAAACTTTAACAAATAATGGGGGGGGGGGGGAATTATAATTTACCGTATTTTTTCGTCTATAAGACGCCCCCATGTATAGGACGCCCCCTATTTTGGGGGACTCAGATTTAAGAAAATGGGGGGAGATGTATCCACGTATAAGATGCCCCCTAATTTTTGACATTATTTTTTAGGGGGGGGGAACCTAGTCTTATACACAGAAAAATACGGTATCTTGGAGACCACTGTAAGCAGATGGAAACATTAGCAGGATTCCAGTAACACTTGTAATGTAGCAAGTACTGTGGAGACAATGGAGTGATATAAAATATGGATTATTGAAAAAGATACGGCAGAAGAGGTTAATAACAGGGCCCACGGAGGGGAAGGTGGGAAGTTCGGAGGAATCTTTAAATGTGGATGTACATGGTTGTATTGTTATAATTTTATACTTGTAAAACCAAATGAAACTTATTTCAGAATGCAGTAGGTTGGCGGCCCCTGCTATAGAAGCTGTAATGGTGGCCTTGTGTTTCTTTTTAAAACTTGAGAGGTGGGGTACAAATCATTTTAGCGGGATTCATAAAAGGGGGAGGGAGTGGGAGTCTAGGAAATGAATGGTACATTCCCCACTGCCACTCTCGGAAATCAACAGAAGGATGAAAAGCACTAAGCGATCGCAGGTGTGTAGCTACATTCTTTCCGACGGGTTTTCCCCACCATGTAGTAATCTTTACAGAAATGCTTTGAAGTCTCAGAAATGCGAGATTGCGGCACACGGCATACATACATATTCATACTGAGGTTATGAATTGAAAATGCAGGCTTGATTTAAAGGATGCCAGATGAGTGCTTGGAGAAAATTAGTGGGATGACAACTGCGTGCCGCAGGAAAGCAAACTCGAAAGAGAAGGTCAGGGCTGCGTGCCTAGAGTCTTTTTTTAAAAACCTCCATCGATACACGGATCTCGCACAGGCTTTTATGCAGTGAATTAAAACATCTGTCTGGTATTTCTAAGGATCTGGAAAGCAAATGGAAATAAGATACCACATCCCAGGCTTTTGATCTGACTTTTATTAATTGCAGATCAGAAAGCAAAGTAACAATCCAGGTGGGATTGTCTCGGTATGACTTTTCCAGCCCAAATTCCGAGCTGCAATATACATTCCCCGCAAGGAGGAGGGGGGGAATCCTATAGAAGCTGCACATCTGCATAGGAACGAGCGTGCAGTCCCTCCCCCGAGGATACATATTTGGAAGTTTAAATATGGTTTGACCCCTATCCTCTCACCAACCAGGAAGTACAACAAGCGAATATTAAGAGAACCCACACAAGTGATGCTGACACAAAAACCCACACATACACTAAGTAGAAGAACAGAAGCATTGCCACCCAACCCGACCCCACCCACCGTTCCCCCTCCCCCTCTCCCCCCCTCTTTTCTTCCTAACCTAACTCTGTATGCAACACTAATGTCTCACAGCAAATGAAACTGATTTGTAGAAAACGCAACTTGAAAAAAGTGACAATGCACGTATTTTTGTAAGCCAAGAAACTTTAATAAAAAATGTATATATTTTTTAAGTTACAGGTGGGTAGCCGTGTTGGTCTGCCATAGTCGAAACAAAATAGGAAATTCTTTCCAGTAGCACCTTAGAGACCAACTGAGTTTGTTCTTGGTATGAGCTTTCGTGTGCATGCACACTTCTTCAGATGGTATCTGAAGAAGTGTGCATGCACACGAAAGCTCATACCAAGAACAAACTCAGTTGGTCTCTATATTTTTTAAAAAATCATATGGTTTGAAACATATGTGATGAGAAGCTGTGATTGGCCGTATCCATGTGTGTGATAGTGGGATGACAAGATAGTTGTTTATCTGCTGGGTAATCACATCATAATCCAAACATGGGCCCCATGCTAAACATGGTTTTCTTTGTGGGGAGGGTTTTCTATCTACCCCTTGGGACTCTCCCCAAGCCACACCGCTCGTTGTCCCTGCGTCACAACCTCCTTGATGTTTTTTTCCATGACTGGAATATGTCTTTGAACTATGAGGATAAAAAAGGTAAAGGATCCCTGGATGGTTAAGTCCAGTCAAAGGCGACTATGGGGTTGTGGCACTCATTTCGCTTTCAGGCCGAGGGAGCCGGCGTTTGTCCACAGACATCTTTCCAGGTCATGGGGCCAGCATGACTAAACTGCTTCTGGCGCAATGGGATACCATGACAGAAACCAGAGCACACAGAAATGCCATTTACCTTCCCACTTCAGTGGTACCTATTTATCTACTTGTACTGGCGTGCTTTCAAACTGCTAGGTTGGCAGGAGCTGGAATAGAGCAACAGGAGCTCACCCTGTCACAGGGATTCAAACCGTTGACCTTCTGATCGGCAAGCCTAAGAAGCTCAGTGGTTTAGGCCACAGTGCCACCCACATCCCTGAGGATAAAGTGGAGTGTGTAATCATAGAAACTAGCCTAGTGTAGAAATGTTAAACATATATTCATTCATCTGCTTTTGCCTCTGGTCCTGACCACCACTGGTGTATGGCTTCCCCAAAAGCTACCCAGAAGTCAGTGCAGCCCTCAGGATAAACAATATCCCCCACCCTCCGTTAGGAAGTGTTTGAGTTGAAATCGCTTCCATGTTTTTCTGTAGAGCTGCTAATAACTTTGCCGCTGACGTGCTCCTCATGAACAAATGCATTGTTCCCCAGAGCATCAGGAGAAACTGCACCATCTTATAAAATGCAGAAATTAAAGAGGAGTAACAGTAGATGGGAGAATGAAAAGGCTGTCTATTGTGCTGATGGGCAATTGGTTGATATTTAATACAGGCCTTATTCATCTGGGCTAAGGGAAGTTTTCACGGAAGGTTCCTCTGAATTTCTGCCAAAGCTCAATGCAGCAATATAAGGAGATCATTATCAGAGAACAGTCCACAAATTGGGTCACACTGCACCAACATTAAACCTGGGATCTCAGAGGTCATATCAGGGCAGGAAGGCACTGTCAGGAACCAACTTGAATATCTCAAAGACTGGAGAAAGATTTCAGTCATGAAGAAACCACTGATTGCAAAACTCCGTACAACATGACATTGTCAGGCTTCTTACCACATCCCCAATTTTACCAATGGTATAAATCATTATACAAGGAACTGGTTGCGTGTAACATCACGAACATCTTCAAAATCCAAAGATAATCCTAATTACACATGTCAGCATTTTTGTTGTAGCAGATCAAATGCCAACCTCCTTTCGACACATCTGATTGATCTTTGATGAGACAAGAAACCTATCCTATTTGTCTACAAATAGAAAGATGTTGATTTCAACCCCTGCAAAGACCATAATTAGTGTCTACAGCATTAGAGGTTCTTTCTCAGTGATGAAAGCAATGATGAAAATTGGAAGCTTGAGTTGACACCTTGACTATGAAAGTGGCTATTGGAAAGATTGATGTGCTGATGATTCTTAGTAAACCATAATTGGCTTATGCTCCTGATCACATATTTTAGAGTCAATGACTCATTCATAACAACACCCCATTGGAAGATAACTACGTTCCTCCATTCCTTCATTCATCTCAACAAACATTGCCCAAAGCGTCTCGCAACACACTGATGTACAGCGGTAACAGCCCCTCCAAGTGTCCCTGTTTTCCAGCGACAGTCTCGGATTTAGAGAAGCCATTCCAGTTTCTGGTTTGATCCCAGAATCTCCCTATTTTCATTGGAGAAATGTTGGAGGGGACATCTCTATTTTCTTTGTAGAAATGTTGGAGGGTATGCAATAAATATCACCTTTCCAGGGAAAAGGCGCATTAGGAACAGTGACAAACAATCATAGTGTCAACAAGTAAGTACGTCATTTAAAATTCCATCCAGACACCATTGTATAACACAATGCAAATCAACTAGCCTTAAGACTAAACAAGAGAGAGAATAAAGCCTAAAGCCTTCTTTAGTTGACCTGTTTATTCTGCAGCCCTAACTGGAAATGCCGGGAATTGAACCTGGGCATAGCCTCTGCCTCTGAGCTACCAAGCTATGCTTGGAACCGAAGCAGGAAACCTGATTTTAAGAAATGGTAATAAATTCAATTAAATGTGGTTTGCTGTAATAATTTGGAAAATTAATAAAAATAATTTGGAGAAAGCTAGCTAGCTAAGACATATCTATTTAGGACATGCTCTGCATTTCCCTAATACATTTGGATGCAAAAAGGATGTAAGCATTTTAACTAATTGCACTAGGCTCTTTGCTTAACATGTGACAGCTTCAATTTCAACAATCCACTGGTATTTCTAACTACAGTTCTGCTGTACTTGCTCTGTTACATATGGACATCAGTTTCCCAAAAGGCAGACAAATTAAATGCCCATAGTGCAACATGGTGTCAACTGGGACTTCAGGAATCCACAGGTATCCCAACCTGGGGAAGACGATGCCAAGACCAACTGCCAGGAGCTGCACTCGCGACCACGCAAAAGGCGCACCCCATTTGATGTTAGGGAACGCTCATTGTGTTCGTTCATGGGAGGAAATGTGTATTGAATGTATTGAAATAGTACTCACTAACTTGCTTGTTGGGTAGATGTTCGGCAAGATGGATAATAATAATAATAATAATAATAATAATAATAATAATAATAATAATAATACCACATAATGCCCAGGTGGCTTCCAAGCTGCATACAACGAAGAGAATGTTGTTAAAATACTGAATAATTGAAAACATACCATAATTGCACAATAAAACAATCCCATTAAAATATTAAAATATAAATGCTGAGCATGATTAAAATGTGCAATAAAACACCTCAGCAATTAAAAGAGCAATTGAATTCCCCTCCGCCACACTTTTAAAGGCATGGGAGTCTCCCTTAGGATACACTAGAAGAGATATGGATTGTGTTTATTAATGAACTGATTCTATGTAAAACTGAAGATTAAATTTGGTGAAATGTGAAGGGTGGATGACACTGAGTGATTGGCAGTGTTAGAGGGGAGGAATGTATATAATATATTTATACAAAAAAAATTCTAGGGGTTTCATTTTCACCCTCTGCACGCTACACCAGTGAGGCTGAGTTGTTGAATACTGGGGGCCAGGTGTCAGACAGCTATGAATCAAGGCCATGTTAAGGAGGAATGTGTGTATGTTGTCTAGGAGGAAGCAAGATCTGTTTTTCTCAGGCAAATTAATAGATGTTTTACGAGGAGCTCCAGGAAAGTAAGCTGGCTTGAAGGCTGCAGGACAAAGATGGTCCATCGACGGCAAGATGAAGAGAGAGAGAAAAAGGGGGATTGGTTTCTGTGGTTAGCAACAGGAATGGCACCAACAAGGGTTGTCAAAGTAAAATTGAACAGTGCATTTAAAAGGTCCTGAAATATGAGTTCTTCGCCCAAGGATCTCCCTGGCACGGTCCTACCCAGCGGAGACCCCTCCTTGATCTCAATGGCTCTTGTCATCACTGTGCATACAAATTAAACTGCCAGTCTAAGGATTATCTGTTAAATGAGCAAGCATTGTGGTATATTATTAATTTACAGCTCCTGTCTCGTATGCGTAATCTGCAGCGCTGTGTTCATGCTCTGCGCCACTTTTTCCCCCTTCAAAAATATTATCATTTTCAATCTTTATTCCATTTACCTTTCAGCAATACTTTGAGGGTATTCTTTGATGTTCAGTATGCACGGTGGAGAAGGAGCCGATGAACTAGAATCAGGGATGGGCTGAGATTAACTGATGGTTATTTATTTTTTTACAAGTTTCAGTGCCTAGCAAGATACTCCACACCTCATACTTAACTCTTAAACCTTTGATCTGCCCCCTTTCTATGACTTTTTAAAATATGCCTTGGCTCATATTGGTCTGTTCATCACTTGATGTCTGCAGAATCAAGGAACAACTAGCATGCATGATCAATCAATCAATCACACACACAAGATGTTGATTATCTTTATTTATTCATTTTCATATGTACAAAGTTATTATATTTGTATCCTGCCTTTCCTCCAAAGAGCTCAAAGTGGTGTGCATCAGTTATCTGAAGGCAGCCCTGTTTAGGGAAGTTTTTAATGTTGTTTTATTGTGTTTTTAATATTCTGTTGGAAATTGCTGTGAGTGGTTGGGGAGGCCTGGCCAGATGGGCAGGGTATAAGTAATAAATTATTATTATTATTATTATTATTATTATTATTATTATTATTATTATTATTATCATCATCATCATCATCATCATCATCATTTTAACCTAGTGAGCTCTTTGGCTAAGTTGGGATGTGAACCTTGTTCTCCCAGGTCCTCACCAAACACTTAGACCAGAACACTATACAGGTTCTTAAAAAGAACATGCTCTTACACAGGATCGCCAGAGGTGCAAATAACAATCTTCCATGTTTTGTTCATGAAAAAGAGACAAAACATTCAGGTTACAGCAAACAGCTATACAGTCGTACCTTGGTTTTTGAACAGAATGTGTTCCGGAAGTCCTTTCGACTTCCAAAACATTTGGAAACCAAGGCACGGCTTCCGATTGGCTGCAGGAAACTGTGGAAGCCGCACCGGACGTTCAGTTTCTGAGGCACACTTTCCAAACCGGAACACCTACTTCCAGGTTTGCGGCGTTCCGAGCTCCAAGTTGTTCATAAACTAAGCCATTTGAAAACCAAGGTACGACTGTACAGGACCAGTCCTACCATTAGGCACAGTGAAGCAACTGCCTCAGGCAGCAGTTGCTGAGGGACAGCAGCCATTGTCCGTTCTTGTTCATGCTGCCAATACCAAAATGGCCCATGCAGTTGTTCCATGTGTCATAGGTGCCAACTTCCTGGGGCCCTGGGTGCCCAAGCACAAAATTTCCCATGAAGGGGCTGGACACCCACAAATTTTGATGCCAGGGTCATGTACGCTGCATGGCACCAAGGGCGCCAGGCACCCACGGTCATGGGGCCAAGCTGGCACTTCTGCCATATCTTTCCCAACTCTGGCACTGAAATATCCCAACAGGAATAGGTGTTTTGTTTCTGGGACTTTCCTGACACCCTGCTCTAGATCCTTATAGAACTGTTGGTCCTTGGTTTCTATGTCAGAGAACATAGTGGGAGCATAGACGCTTGAGATGTTAACGGAACTGGTTGCAAGATGGAGGGAAAGCAAGTATTCTGAGCCCCTGGTTGGCAGTTCTATCGCAGCGGCACCTCCCTGGCTGTAGCTCCTGCTGGAAGACAAGGTAAAGGTAAAGGACCCCTGGACGGTTAAGTCCAATCAAAGGCAACTATGGGGTTGCAGTGCTCATCTTGCTTTCAGGCTGAGGGAAGCAGCATTTGTCCACATACAGCTTTCTGGGTCATGAGGCCAGCAGGACTAAACCACTTCTGGTGCAACGGGACACTGTGGCGGAAACCAGAGCACACTGAAACGCTGTTTACCTTCCCACCACAGTGGTACCTATTTATCTTTTTGCACTGGCCTGCTTTCAAACTGCTAAGTTGGCAGGAGCTGGGACAGAGCAACGGGAGCTCACCCCGTTGTGCGGATTCGAACCACCGACCTTCCGATTGGCAAGCCCAAGAGGCTCAGTGGTTTAGACCACAGCGCCTCCCGTGTTGTGCACAGAACTGTGCTTGCCACGCGGTCTGATCTGGAGCACTAAACTAGTTTGCTGCTTCAGGTGCAATGGAAGACCCTATCCCATCGCCAATGCTGAAATGACGTTCAAACAGTCCAGTCCACTTCTCTGTGTGGAATGGGAAGTGAGGCATCTCTCCAGGGGAGAGAACCATTGGGTTAATTCTGGGTAGTACCCAAAGTGCTGCCAATCTGATTGGGAAACTCCTATATTATACTTTTTTATCGTTATGAATATTATTGTGGCAACTTATGAAGACCATACCACATGGCAACTTTTAAGCCCTAAACAGCCTCGGTCCAGTATATCTGAAGGAGCATCTCCACCCCCACCGTTCTACCCAAACACTGAGGTCCAGCGCCGAGGCCCTTCTGGTGGTTCCCTCACTGAAAGAAGTAAGGATACAGAGGACCAGGCAGAGGGCCTTCTTGGTAGTGATGCCTGCCCTGTGGAATGCCCTCCCACCAGATGTCAAAGAGAACAACAACTACCAGACTTTTAGAAGACACCTGAAGGCAGCCCTGTTTAGGGAAGCTTTTAATGTTTGATGGATTATTGTATTTTAATATTTTGTTGGAAGCTGCCCAGAGTGGCCCAGATGGGCGGGGTCTAAATAATAAATTTATTATTATTATATTATATAAAGCAGCTCTGTTTATATATGTAAACGACACTCTGACGCGGAAATTTTATTCATTCAAAGAACTACCTGCATGCTTTCTGTTCCCTTCCTCAGCATCCTAACTGTGACGATCGCAGCTAGACTTGGAGAGGAGGGGCGGGTGGCTAGGATTTCATATGGAGAAGATGCATAGATAGATCCCTGAGATAACACTTAATTGAACAGCAAGTGAATTGAGAGTGACAGCAGCAGTTCACTGGAGATAACCGGCTGGCGGTCGTGCACACGGGGGTGGGGTGAGCCAGGAAGTCAGCAAGACATGACAAAGAGCATAAATGAAATTAATCTTCTTCCTGCTGACAATAATTTTCAGACCAGTCCCAGTGATCCATTTTGGCACTGTACCAGCCGCAAATAATATCCTCGGCGTTATCTCAGAATTCGCCAGGAGTGGCCAGAGGCTTCAGGACGTTCATTGCAACATATTGAACACCCACCCAAACATTGCGCCTCTAGAGGGGCAGCCTTGGGCAAGGAGTCTCTGAGTCACACTCTTCTTCTGACTTTTGGAAAACAGCTGGGGAATATGGGGACAGCCAGTTTGGTGCAGCGGTTTGTGAGCCGGAACCTGTAGGAAACCAGGGTTCAGATCCCTACTCACTGGCCTCTCAGACGAACCTACCTCGTTGTGGGGATTAAATGAGGAAGATGAGAACTAGACAAGGCTCTTTGAAGAAAAGGCAGCGTATAAATGCAATAAAATAACTGATAATCTGCAGCTGTATCCAACCACTCTTAATTTCCCACAATACCTCAGTGCAGCCTTCCGAACCAGGTGTCTTCCAGATATTGCCAGCTCCCATCATCCCCCCCCCCCATCCATTGGCCATGCAGACAGGGCTGATGGGTGTGCCACTCCCTTTGGAGGGCCACAGGTCAGGGAATGCTGCCCTAGCATGATATTGCTGGTGTGGCGTGATGGTTAGAGGGTTGGACTAGGACCTGGGAGACCAGGGTTTGAATCCCCACTCAGCCACAAAGCTCGCTGGGTAACCTTGGGCCAGTCACCATCTCAGATTGCCTGGCCAGAGTTTTTAATTAATGCTTGATTGTTTGTTTGTTTGTTTGTTTATACATAACCCATCCATCTGGCTGGGTCTCCCTAGCCATTCTGGGCGTCTCCCAACAGAATATTAAAAGCATGATAAAACATCAAACATTAAAAACTTCCCTATACAGGGCTGCCTTCAGGTGTCTTCTAAAAGTCAGATAGTTGTTTATTTCCTTGACATCTGATGGGAGGGCATTCCACGGGGCAGGCGCCACTACCCAAAATGCCCTCTGCCTGGTTCTCTGTAACCTCACCTTGAGGTGTTGCGGTCTCCCTGCTATGTACAAGGCTTGAACCATGCCCTGGGCGCATTTTCCTGGGTGGGGGGCACATTGCTCATGCCACCTTCCCTGAGTTAGCCCTGCCCCACTTTGTGAAGCTGGGATCTGATCAGATCCCAGCCTTGCAAAGGAGCTCGAGGAGGGCGGCATGAAAACGCTGCTCACCTTTCTCGGTGGGCGGCATTGCGGCCGTGTGCCCTTCAATCCTAGCCCCTCGAGGGCAAGGCTGGCATCAAAGGACGCAGGGAGTTTGCACACATTTTACTGCTGCTGTCCTTGATTCTGTGGGAAGGGACCTTCTCTCCATAATTGCCCAGTGCTCTGTTTTGGGTCCAAAAGCAGATTTGTGCATGTGTGTCAATGAAAGGCAGTTTCTGAGCTGTCAGATTTTGCCCAGAGCCAAGAAGGCGGCAGCAAATTCTGACACATTTCTCCCCTTGTTCCTTCCTATATAGATAATGAGGGCCGCAGACAGTCTAGACTGATTTCTTATATATATAGGGGGGGGGGAGGAGGAACTGGTCTAACTTTTGAAAGCAAACCTATTTTGTACAGTATTTTTTTCATCCACTCCTAACTGTTGCAAATAAGTACAGAAGGAACAAAATCAATAATTGTCATTAATTTCAGGGGCTAGTAATAACATCCAAGAAGTAGCATTTGTCTTGCCGGACAATGCAGGCATTCTTCTCTATCTGAACACATCCCACTGCCTGACACAACACACAGTCGGATCGCACAAAAAACGTGCTGTCTCCTTTTCAGAATGCCACCCTTCAAAGTGAGGAGTGACTGGTGAATGGCAGAATCTTCTCGCTCACTTGTGGGTTGAGCTGGGGGGGGGGGAGAAGCGAAGCTTTAAGAAATGCAGCTGGTTGTGAAACCCATTGCATTTGAGGATCATAATGTTGAGGAAATGCATGGCATTTCAAATAGTGATCTGAATCATGTTGTGGGTGGGATTACTAATAACATTTCAAATTTCAGCAGCTATGGTGGATTAAGCCATTTCTTTCCTGATGTTTATGTCTTGGATTTATATTTTTTTTAAAAAAATAAGTTGAGCCTTGATTTATTTTATTTTCTTTTCTTTTAAAAGAAATGTTTCTTTAGGGTTGCCATATTTCAAAAAGTGAAAATCCACACACAAAAAGTTGTTGAGATTTTTGGGCAAAGTTGTTGAGCGTTGGGTTGTTGTTTTTTTAGCTGGTTTAGTTTAAGTTTAGTTTTTTAGATATTTTTTAAGGAAATTCTCCCCCCAAAAAATCAACATTTCCAATATGGCTGCCATACGCCTGAGTTCTCCCAGACATTTTAACTGACTTTCAAAAATTCCACCCAGACGCCATTTTCGACGGGTGAATCCTAGCTATGTCTGGGAAATTCCATACGTATGGCAGACCTACCGGTAGTATATTTAGTTTTCAAAAGTTTGCATACTTTACCATCAACAATACCTTGTTCCCAATGTAGATCTTTATTTTCCTCTTGCTCCTGGTGTAGATCATCATTCACTCCTTCTTCCCTGGTTTGAGAGGGCGCCATTTTGTTTTTCATCTCACATGCCAAAATGTCTTTGGCCAGCCCTGGTCCAGTGCCGGAAGATTCTTCCCTTGTATCGAGGCTGCCAGCTGCAGTTCACTGATTCACCTACATGGGTCAGCTGTGCATACTGCCCTGTAATGCTCAGATCCTGACGCAACAGCCCTGTTAGGAAACTATTATTCACCTCAGGTTGCCGATGGGAACAAGTGGTTTGGCCTGAGGCCAACTGCAGAGTTTGCACCTGAGATGAGATTTGAACTGGGGATTTTCCAGTTTGAGGCTTGTGCTCTTAGCCACCAAAAATAAAAGCTCCCTTCTGTCATCTAATTTCCCTTTGTGTTTTGATGATATGACTGCTAAACTGGAGGGTGCAGGAGAAGAGCCACAAAAACTTTCAGAGGGGTTGGCTAGCGATCAGCCCTTTGCATGGTTAGCTTACCTGATAATTAAAAAATGTGTGTAGAGGCATGTCTACTACATACAATTAGAGGGTGGCTCCACCGAGGAGGGCATGAGCATTGCAAAATTTAAAAAAAGAGAGAAAGTTTCGGTAGGATTTTCAGGAGGCGGGGGGAGCCTACCCTGGGAGTGAGGCAGACTCAGCTCTGTAGGAAAGTTGCAGGAATTTTAACAGGCAGTTTGGACAAAGTCTGGAAAATATGCTTTGGGAAAGAGCAGTTATGTCGACAGGGAAATACTCTATGTGATGTGACAACAGGGTATCTTCTTGCTTGCTGCCCATATAAGAGTCTCACAAAGTTCTTTGAGGTTGGAAAACAGAGAACAAAACTCTATGAGGGATAGTGTAATGCAACAAGCCTAATCCTTGAAAACAACGGGACTTAATACGGAATAGACATGTATTTGGACTACTTTGTTAAATGAGTGCAAAACAACTTTCCTCATTGAGGTCAGTCAGGGGCATAAAACACAATCCAATATGTGTCACCAAATGGAGATTACTGCATCGGAATGCAGCCTGCGATGCTCAGAGCCTCTCCATGTATGGAACCATGCCTCCGATAAAATAAGTCATCCTGTCATGGAGAGAGCCCTTCCATTAAAGAAAAAGGCTCTTTCCATCAGAGAAATATGAGCTTTAGGCCTTACCTTTTATTGTCAGTATTCAGCTAAGCTTTACTCAGAATAGATAATGTTCAGAGTCTGGGGCACCAGTAAAAGCCATCAGGCCTCTGGATCAGAAAATTCTGCCTAAAATGTCACAATAACTCCAGGGCCAATATCTTTTTTAAAAAATAATTTTTATTATTTTATACTATACTACAACAAAAAATCAAAACGTACATTCACATACATTTTCCAGTTTTGGCTAACATAGCCGTGACTTCCCTCAGACCTTCCATATGGCTTTCAAAATTATATCTTAGTATTATACTTCTTTAATCAACCATTGCTTACATTATCATAAATCTCATGCATACTCTAACTACCATACTTACAATAATATTTCTACACATTAACTACAAAACTTCTTGAAGTCTTATTAGCGTATTCAGTTGTAAATTGTCTTTCAAATAGTTCGTAAACTTTAACCAGTCTTTGATGAATTTCTGGTCCCGCTGTTCCCGGATTCTTCCTGTCATTTTGTCCAATTCTGCATATTCCATCAATTTCACTGTCCATTCTTCTTTCATCGGTAAACTCCAGGGCCAATATCAGTGCCAGTTATAGCATACCCTCCAACATTTCTGGAGTGAAAAGCGCGTCCTCCATAAAAGAGGGCACGTGTTGCGGTGCGACCTGACCACCTGACCCTGTGTTGTGGGTGGGTAATCTTGGGATCAGCCACAACCCCTGATAGGTGGGTCCTGTGTTGCTGGGGTGCAATCTGACCAATGGGGCGCTGAGAAAGAGCAGCAACGCGGGACCTACATAAGCCCATGTGAGGCTACTGAGCTTCCTCTTTGGGGTTATCGCGTCGGAACACCTGCCCACCTCTCCCTATATTTAGGGCTTGCGCTTGACCTTGCTATGCCGTCATGTGCCGTCTGCCGTTGGGACAGGGGCACAGCAGGAATTTTCCCCACTTGGCGGATTAGCTGGTGCCATTTGGGTTTCACCTGCCGCGTAGCAAATAGTCACAACTTGTAAGTTGCGGATAGGCTCTGGTTCACGCCTATGCAAACGTAGGATATTCCGGTAAAGGAATCCAGGGACTCACTGGTTTGGCATTCCCCGAAAGGGGTTCGGCCCACGCCCGAGTCCAGGGGACATCAGGTCGGCTGTTTGGTGCTCCTTCCATCAGCTGTCCCTGGTGTTCATCCTTGGCTGTCCTTAGAACATGGCTCTGGGAGAGCGCTGCCTGCAAGGGTGCAGGGAGTTAGTCTAACCAGAACCTATGCAACCACTCACTTGATTGTAAACAATAAAGTTGTGGCCTAAATTCTACCAAAAAACAAACCAAATATCTGTCTCCTGTGTGAATTTAATTTGGGGAAAGGTAAAAGGTCTAAAAACGCAACTATCCCCTCCATCATTTCTCCAATAAAAGAGGGATGTCCTATCCCCTCCCCTCCAACATTTCTTTGGTGAAAATAGGGACATCCAAAAGCAGGAACGTCTGGGATCAAATCAGAAACTGGGGTGGCTTCTGTAATTCTGGGACTGTCCCTGGAAAATAGGGACACTCAGACGGTCTGTAATATAGGAAAGCTGAGCTGTGTAACTCTTTGCCACAAATGAGTAAATGAATGCACAACCATTTCCGAAGATGGAATCGATCTTGGTAGGAAGTGATGACAGACACAGACATCTGATTATGCCAAACTCCACCTCCCGTAGCACAAGCTTGTCTCCACGATTGATCTCTGACTGGTGGGCCTCAGTAACTTGCAGCCTTCTCAAGTGGGCCTTGGGGGTAGAAAGTATGGAAACTGCTGGTTTGGATTTCCCTCACATGAATGTGCAAAGTATTTGTGCCTGTTCCCATTCAACTTGTCTTAACTCCAAAATACATACTGTAATCGCCAGTCTGAGGTTGAAAGGATCCGAGGTTGTCCGTCGCCTCTAATGCTCAACTGATCTGTGAAGCTTTCGATTGAAAGGTGAGAAAGAATCTATCCTCTCCACACACACACCTTTAAAATTTACATCGTGGAACCTCAAACATTCAGTGTCAGTTCTAAATGGATTCTGGAACGTTGCGACTGGATGAGGAAGCTATTTTTGTCATCGTTCATACCTGAGAGAACAGAAATAGACCTTGACGGGCAGTTATCAAATGTGAGGAGACAACATTTTACCTGCCTGAAGAACCCCTTTCATAAGGGAGCAAATCAGGTTAAGAACATCATTCCTCTCCTGTTTTTCAATCACACCTGCTAAATAAGAGATTCCATTTATTCCACGTGGGTTTAGAAATGCCAATTTCACAAGCTGCATAGTAAGCAGCTTTTTTGTTATTATTAATATCCTTGAGTGACCTTGCAAACACGTATGAGAACAATACTGATTCGACTTACACATGGCTGAGAAATGCCTCCGTTTGCTCGCAGTTAAGGTTGCCAACTGACAAACAGTATAGAGGCACAGTAAGAACCTTATTGTGGTCCCTTATTAGGGACGTGGGTGGCGCTGTGGGTTAAACCACAGAGCCTAGGGCTTGCCAATCAGAAGGTCGGTGGTTCGAATCCGCGACGGGGTGAGCTCCCATTGCTCGGTCCCTGCTCCTGCCAACCTAGCAGCTCGAAAGCACAAAGTGCAAGTAGATAAATAGGTACTGCTCCGGCGGGAAGGTAAACTTTCCGTGTGCTGCTCTGGTTCGCCAGAAGCAGCTTAGTCAGGCTGGCCACATGACCTGGAAGTTGTACACCAGCTCCCTTGGCCTATAGAGCGAGATGAGCGCCGCAACCCCAGAGTCGTCTGCGACTGGACCTAACCGTCAGGGGTCCCTTTACCTTTACCCTTTAAGAACCTTATGCTCTTGACCGGTTGCAAGCAAACTAGATCAGCTGAGCCCTTTTTACTGTTGGTGCACATGTATGAATTAATTGCCATAGTGCACATATGAACACTAAGGCATGACAGCAGGACAAAGAACTGAATTTGTGGTATTGGGGGCATGGGGAGAGCATAATGAATTTGAGAGTAGGCACAAGAGTAGACCTGGCTTTTTTGATTGTAAAATTTGAGCATGTGATCAGTTTTTAACTCTGGCCTGGATTGTGCTGTATGTCAGGGTTTCCCAAACTTGGGTTTCCAGCTGTTTTTGGACTACAACTCCCATCATCCCTAGCTAGCAGGACCAGATGTTAGAGAGGATGATGGGAATTGTAGTCCAAAAGCAGCTGGAGACCCAAGTTTGGGAAACCCTGCCTAAGTTGTTGTTGTTGTTGTTTAAAAATGCAAAGCACATTTCATTTTCTTCTGAAATGTTAACTACTCAGTTGAATGGGATGATCTTTTTTAACCTAAAAAATTCAATCCATACCACATATGTAACTGCCCTCTCTTTACCTTTCTTACTGAACAACTTTGTGCATCATGAAGACCCAGTTTGGATGGCTTTAGAGAATGTAAATCTATCAATGATTCCTAGTCATCATGACTATAAAAAAGGTAAAAGACCCCTGGACGGATATGTCCAGTCAAAGTCAACTATGGGGTTGTGGCGCTCATCTCACTTTTAGGCCAAGGGAACCAGTGTTTGTCCACAGAAAGCTTTCCGGATCATGTAGCCAGCATGACTAAACCGCTTCTGGCACAACGGGACACCGTGACGGAAGCCAGAGTACACGGAAATGCCGTTTACCTTGCCATCACAGCAGTACCTATTTATCTACTTGCACTGGCATGCTTTCGAACTGCTAGATTGGCAGGAGCTGGGACAGAGCAACGGGAGCTCACCCCGTCATGGGGATTTGAACCACTGACCTTCCAATCGGCAAGCCACCCGCATTCCTTCATCGTGACTGTATGAATAATAATAATAATAATAATATTAATATTAATAATAATAATAATTTAATATTTATACCCCATCCATCTGGCTGGGTTTCCCCAGCCACTCTGGGTGGCTCCCAGCAGAATATCAATAATAATAATGTGATAAAACATCAAACATAAAAACTTCCCTAAAGTGTGGTGTAGTGGTTAAGAGCGGTAGACTCGTTATCTGGGGAACTGGGTTCGCGTCTCCACTCCTCCACATGCAGTTGCTGGGTGACCTTGGGCTAGTCACACTTCTTTGAAGTCTCTCAGCCCCACTCACCTCACAGAGTGTTTGTTGTGGGGGAGGAAGGGAAAGGAGAATGTTAGCCGCTTTGAGACTCCTTCGGGTAGTGAAAAGCGGGATATCAAATCCAAACTCTTCTTCTTCTTCTAAACAGGGCTGCCTTCAGATGTATTCTAAAAGTCAGATAGTTGTTTATTTTCTTGACATCTGATGGGGGGCAGTGTGTTCCACGGTGTGGCACTACTACTGAGAAGGCCCTCTGCCTGGTTCCCTGTAACCTCACTTCTCACAGGGAGGGAACTGCCAGAACGCCCTTGGAGTTGGACCTCAGTGTCAGGACTGAACAATGGGGGTGGAGACGCTCTTTCAGGTATATTGGGCCAAAGTGTCTCTAGAGGCACCATGCTATTGGAGAGCAACTCCTGGAGAGGACTGTAGGTCTTGCTTGTGAGCATCTCAGAGGCATCTGGTTAGATCAAGAGAAGCCAACGTGGTACTGATTTTGTCGGACTTCAGTTCTCATCAGTCCCAGCCAGCATGGCCATGATAGGGTCTGATAGGAGTTGTAGTCCAGCAGCATCTGAAAGACACCAAGTTGGTCACTCGCGGGTTAGATGCTGTAGGAAGCTGCATGCTGGTCTAGTTGAACCATCAGTCAAGTATGGTGCTTCCAATGCCTCTTGCAAGCCTGTGACCCCACAGCCCTATCACTCATGGTATCATATAATAGGGCCTAGCCAAACTGTCCTAAACATTAATAGATTGGATTATCTATAATCACTGCAATTACCTATGCTTCTACTCAGACGTTGTGCAATATTTTCGTTCAGATATCACTTAGGGATAGAAATATTATTTTCATCGAACGGCTAGCGTTTTATCCCCAGAGATGCAATATATTCCCCTGAGAAGCGGCAAGAAAATGACTGAAAAGTGAATTTTTAAACGAGCTACGTTTTGTATCACAAGATGAGCGCATTTGAAAGGCTTTTCCCTTTCTCCTTCATGCTAATGACCTGGCTTTACACGCTTGTGGTACATTAGGAACCGGAGGTCGGAGGAGATGAGTTTGATAGAAGTGTGCAGGATTGCAGAAATGGAGTTTGCCTGCTCAAAATTGAAGCTTCCCATAGCAAGCAATTTGATAAATGCTTTTGTATAAGCAACCAAGCCTAACTGAGAAAGCTTTCCTTTTTAATATGAAGTGCCTAGCTCCACGAGGGGAAGAAATTGAGCCTTTTTGTAGGCACCGACTTTGTTAAATGATTGGTTTGCATAGCGGGTTCTCCACTCAGGGAGAGCACGGGTTGTGGAAGGGTTAAAGGGACAGTTCCCTTGTTGCTGGGTGGCCACTCTTTGGATTGGGCTCATCGGGTTGCTGGGGTGATGAGCATGTTGCAAGTTAATGATTGACAGGCATTGTTGTTTAAATTCCTTCACACGTCTTTTAGGTTTCACTTTTGCTGTGTGCAACGGATCTCCCGCCCTCCCTCCCTTTCTTTAGGGAATTTTCTTTTGCATTTGACCTTGCTATGCCTGTCATGGGGTCACCTGCTTTGGAGCAGGGGCCTGGTAGGAATTTTGTCCATTTGGCTGATTGGCTGGTGCCATTTGGTTTTGCCTACTGCATAGCAAATCGTCACAACTTGTAAGGTTGCGGTTAGGCATTGGTTAAAATTGGTTGGAATATGTTTCATAGGTGCCTTTGTACCTGTGGTTATTTATGTTTATTTATGTTTGCTTTATTATATCCTTCCGCCTCGGAAGGAAAGGTAGAAAAGGATCCGACAGGCAGCTCACTGCATGGATCCTTCCGCGGGTAAAAAAGGCGCTCTAACTTTAAATAAGGTTACAGGTGGGTAGCCGTGTTGGTCTGCCATAGTCAAAACAAAATCGAAAATTCTTTCTAGTAGCACCTTAGAGACCAACTGAGTTTGTTCCTGGTATGAGCTTTCGTGTGCATGCACACTTCTTCAGATACACTGAAACAGAAGTCACCAGATCCTTAAATATAGTGGGGGAGTGGGGAGGGGTATTACTCAGAAGGGTGGTGGGAATGGGTGATAGGCTGATAAGTGTGGAAAACCTGTTGACGACTCTAAACGGCTGCAATTAGTCTTGCAGGGAAAGGTAAGGGGTGAGATGGCTAAAGATGGCTTTGTTATGTATAATGAGATAAGAATCCAATGTCTTTGTTCAAACCAGGTTTCTCCATGGTTTTAAGTTTGGTGATTAGTTGCAATTCAGCCACTTCTCTTTCCAGTCTATTTCTGAAATTTCTTTGTATTAAGACAGCTACTTTGAGATCTTTTATAGAATGTCCTGGGAGATTGAAGTGTTCTCCTACTGGTTTCTCTGTCTTGTGATTCCTGATATCAGATTTATGTCCATTTATCCTTTGGCGTAGGGTTTGGCCTGTTTGTCCAATATAGAGAGCTGAAGGGCACTGTTGGCATTTGATTGCATACACAATGTTGGAAGATGAGCAATTAAATAGTCCTGAGATGGTGTGTTTGATGTTGTTGGGACCAGTAATGGTGTTATCCGGGTTTATGTGGCAGCAAAGTTGGCATCTGGGTTTATTGCAGGCTCTGGTACCAGTGTCCATGTTGAGTCCTGTTTTTGTATTATTGTGGGTGAGGAGCTGTTTGAGATTGGGTGGCTGTTTGTATGCGATGAAGGGTCTTCCTCCCAGAGCTTGAGAAAGAGAACTGTCATTGTCTAGGAGAGGTTGTAGATCTCTGATGATGCGTTGTACTGTTTTAACTTGGGAGCTGTATGTGATGACTAGTGGTGTTCTGTTATTTTCTTTTTTGGGTCTGTCTTGCAGCAAGTTCTCTCTGGGTATCAGTCTGGCTCTGTCGATCTGTTGTTTAACTTCATCAGGTGGATATTTTAGTTCTAAAAAGGTTTGCTGTAGATCTCTTAGGTGAGAGTCTCTGTCTGTAGAGTTGGAACAGATGCGGCTGTAACGTAGGGCCTGGCTATATACAATGGATTGTTTGGTATGTTTGGGATGGTAGCTAGAAGCATGTAGATATGTTTGTCGGTCAGTTGGTTTACGGTATAAGGTGGTGTCTATGTGTCCATCCTGTATTTTTATAGTAGTGTCCAAAAAGTGTATTTCTTGCATAGATCGGTTCATAGTTAGGTTGATGGTGGGGTGAAAGTCATTGAATGTCTTGTGGAAGGTGTCCAGGGTCTGTTGACCATGTGTCCAGATAATAAAAATATCATCAATGTAACGCAGGTACAAGAGAGGTTTGAGTGGGTAGGAGTTTAGGAAACGTTGTTCTAAATCTGCCATGAAGATGTTGGCATACTGTGGGGCCATGCGGGTGCCCATTGCTGTGCCGTTGATCTGAAGGAACAGGTCCTCACCAAATTTGAAGTTGTTGTGGGTAAGGACAAAATGACAGAGTTTCGTAGCAAAGTCTGCTGTGGTTTTATCTGAAATGGTGTTCCTTATAGCTTGTAAACCATCGTTGTGTGGGATGTTGGTATACAGAGATTCCACATCCATAGTGACTAGAATAGTATTGTTAGGAAGGTTATTCAAAGATTGTATTTTTCTCAGAAAATCTGTGGTGTCACGTACGTAGCTGGGAGCACTGATGGCATATGGTTTCAGAACAGAGTCCATATAACCGGAAACCCCCACTGTAATGGTGCCAATACCTGAGATGATGGGGCGTCCTGGATTTCCTGGTTTGTGTATTTTGGGTAGAAGATAGAAAGTTCCTGGTCGAGGTTCTGCTGGTGTGTTCATGAGGATCTGTTCTTGGATGTGTGGGGGTAGCTCCTTAACAATCTTGTTCAGTTCTTTTTTGTATTCTTCCATGGGGTCTGAGTCCAATTTTAAATTGGACTCAGACCCCATGGAAGAATACAAAAAAGAACTGAACAAGATTGTTAAGGAGCTACCCCCACACATCCAAGAACAGATCCTCATGAACACACCAGCAGAACCTCGACCAGGAACTTTCTATCTTCTACCCAAAATACACAAACCAGGAAATCCAGGACGCCCCATCATCTCAGGTATTGGCACCATTACAGTGGGGGTTTCCGGTTATATGGACTCTGTTCTGAAACCATATGCCATCAGTGCTCCCAGCTACGTACGTGACACCACAGATTTTCTGAGAAAAATACAATCTTTGAATAACCTTCCTAACAATACTATTCTAGTCACTATGGATGTGGAATCTCTGTATACCAACATCCCACACAACGATGGTTTACAAGCTATAAGGAACACCATTTCAGATAAAACCACAGCAGACTTTGCTACGAAACTCTGTCATTTTGTCCTTACCCACAACAACTTCAAATTTGGTGAGGACCTGTTCCTTCAGATCAACGGCACAGCAATGGGCACCCGCATGGCCCCACAGTATGCCAACATCTTCATGGCAGATTTAGAACAACGTTTCCTAAACTCCTACCCACTCAAACCTCTCTTGTACCTGCGTTACATTGATGATATTTTTATTATCTGGACACATGGTCAACAGACCCTGGACACCTTCCACAAGACATTCAATGACTTTCACCCCACCATCAACCTAACTATGAACCGATCTATGCAAGAAATACACTTTTTGGACACTACTATAAAAATACAGGATGGACACATAGACACCACCTTATACCGTAAACCAACTGACCGACAAACATATCTACATGCTTCTAGCTACCATCCCAAACATACCAAACAATCCATTGTATATAGCCAGGCCCTACGTTACAGCCGCATCTGTTCCAACTCTACAGACAGAGACTCTCACCTAAGAGATCTACAGCAAACCTTTTTAGAACTAAAATATCCACCTGATGAAGTTAAACAACAGATCGACAGAGCCAGACTGATACCCAGAGAGAACTTGCTGCAAGACAGACCCAAAAAAGAAAATAACAGAACACCACTAGTCATCACATACAGCTCCCAAGTTAAAACAGTACAACGCATCATCAGAGATCTACAACCTCTCCTAGACAATGACAGTTCTCTTTCTCAAGCTCTGGGAGGAAGACCCTTCATCGCATACAAACAGCCACCCAATCTCAAACAGCTCCTCACCCACAATAATACAAAAACAGGACTCAACATGGACACTGGTACCAGAGCCTGCAATAAACCCAGATGCCAACTTTGCTGCCACATAAACCCGGATAACACCATTACTGGTCCCAACAACATCAAACACACCATCTCAGGACTATTTAATTGCTCATCTTCCAACATTGTGTATGCAATCAAATGCCAACAGTGCCCTTCAGCTCTCTATATTGGACAAACAGGCCAAACCCTACGCCAAAGGATAAATGGACATAAATCTGATATCAGGAATCACAAGACAGAGAAACCAGTAGGAGAACACTTCAATCTCCCAGGACATTCTATAAAAGATCTCAAAGTAGCTGTCTTAATACAAAGAAATTTCAGAAATAGACTGGAAAGAGAAGTGGCTGAATTGCAACTAATCACCAAACTTAAAACCATGGAGAAACCTGGTTTGAACAAAGACATTGGATTCTTATCTCATTATACATAACAAAGCCATCTTTAGCCATCTCACCCCTTACCTTTCCCTGCAAGACTAATTGCAGCCGTTTAGAGTCGTCAACAGGTTTTCCACACTTATCAGCCTATCACCCATTCCCACCACCCTTCTGAGTAATACCCCTCCCCACTCCCCCACTATATTTAAGGATCTGGTGACTTCTGTTTCAGTGTATCTGAAGAAGTGTGCATGCACACGAAAGCTCATACCAGGAACAAACTCAGTTGGTCTCTAAGGTGCTACTAGAAAGAATTTTCGATTTAAATAAGGTAACAGTCGTTAGTCTTCTTCCCGCCTAAACTTAGCACGGCAACAGGACTGTAATTGGTTGTTATGCTTTTTATGACGTTGGTTGATCCTTTAATAAATAGCGGCCGCTCCCTGTTGTGGTGTGGAGAAAGCGCGAGGCAAGCCGAGTAAGAACATCGTTGCGTGGCAAGCACACAGAGAAAGAGAAACTGAAACCAACCACGCAGGGTAGCGGTAGGCTTCTTCACCAGACTGCAGTCTCCGTTGTATTTATTTCATTTTTGTTTTGAGAAACCTTTTATTTGGCCATCTAGTTTTTGGCCACCATTTAGTTTAGTTCTTCTTATTTTCCGGAACACTTTGGAACTCACAGACACTCGCAGAGAACTTCCGAGGCAACAACAATCCGAACTCACAAGCTAAAACCTTCAGATCGTGGCCAGCGGACCCTTTTCACTGCACGGTGGGAGCGGGACTCCAGCATTACCGGCCGTCCCATCCGCAGGCTACCCCCACAGTACAGGATTTGGCTGGGCCTGCCCCTAAGTATACTGCTGCAGGGGTATGGAATTGGCTGGGCCTACCCCTGCAAAATGCTGCTGCCAGGGTATTCCGATAAAGGAATCCAGGGGCTCGTCTTGCTTTTGTCCGTACACGCCTCGAGAAGGGGCTAGGGCCATGTTAGAGCCCCTGGGAGCATTTGGGGGAGAGCCGAGGGCTTGGCACCCAGCTCCTGATCTCTCCCCTATAGGTGTTTACTCTTAACTGACTTCGCTGGTTAGCAGATGTCAGTTCTGTCTCAGTGCGGGGGACAGATAGTTGGAACCAATGCCTAAGCAACCACTCACATTGGTTGTATTTAAATAAAGTTGTGGCCAAAATTATGCCAAAAACCTTAAAACTTAAATGATTGTGTGATGACTGAATGATTGGGGATGGGGAGCTGTCCTGGAACCTCGACACGCAACCAGTTGCCCCTTGACTCAGTATCTCAGACACACACGTACGCCAGCTGTATTGAAAAGAAAATATTTGGTACTCTGCAGTGGATTTTTTTTTTAAAAAAAATATGTTTGCCCAATATAGATTGTGGAGTGACAGGGGAAGAGGGTCCAGCAGTGAAATCAACAGACCAGAAGAAAAACCCTCTGGCAGCAGAGCAGCTGAGTTGGTGATTCTGTCTTTTTGCACACTGCTAGCATTGACTACTTGGGTTGAGACATGTGCCTTGCCAGCTTGGTCCATGCTATCAGCATGAATGAGCATTACAGCTCCGGGAGCAGTCAGAGTTCAAGATTCTGCTGGTGTTTGCATCTGACCTTCGGCTGCCCAGCAAAGCTAACGGGAGCAGCTTGAAACAATAGGAAGCTAGCCCTCGGCGATTCCCGCTTAGCTGAAAGATTAGGGAGCTGTTCTCTTGCACTTCGGGGCATGCCTTCACGGAAGCTTCCTGTATTCTCGCTTCGGAAAGGCAGCTTGCAATCGATCAGGTCTCCAGGAATGGCAGGCAGGACCACGCAGAATGGAGGATGCTAAATGGCAGGGCATAGCGTTAATCCCGCAACATGCACTGGCCTGGCAACAGTTTCTGCAAGCTTCAGAGGACGTGGGGAGAAGCACCTTGGATGTATGTGCTTGAAAAGATGGAATGAAACAAGACATATCTCGTAAACAAGAGCTGTGGGGTCATGGCTTTGGTGCAGGAATATTGGAGAACGGGCAACTGCTGAATACAATCCAGAAAAGTAGACACTTATATTTTTTTGCTGCAATACTTACCTGGGAGTAAGTCCCACTGAGTTCAACAGGGTCAACTTCTGAGTTGGTATGAATTGGATTGCAGAGTGAAGCCACATTCACAACATACATTAGAAGAAGAAGAAGAAGAAGAAGAAGAAGAAGAAGAAGAAGAAGAAGAAGAAGAAGAAGAAGAAGAAGAAGAATGGAGTTTGGATTTGATATCCCACCTTATCACTACCCTAGGGAGTCTCAAAGCGGCTAACATTCTCCTTTCCCTTCCTCCCCCACAACAAACACTCTGTGAGGTGAGTGGGGCTGAGAGACTTCAGAGAAGTGTGACTAACCCAAGGTCACCAAGCAGCTGCATGTGGAGGAGCGGAGACGCAAACCCGGTTCACCAGATTACGAGTCTACCGCTCTTAACCACTACACCACACTATGCACTATGGTGCCTCTTTAAACAGTTTTGGCTCCCCCCCTCCCCGCACAAGAATTCTGCAAATGCAATTTGTTAAGGGTGCAGGAAGACCCCCGGTGCTTTTTTCTTTAAAAAATGTTTAGGGGTACTCTCATTTTCCTGTTGTTGTTGTTCAGTTGTTCAGTCGTGGCTGACTCTTCGTGACCCCATGGACCAGAGCACGCCAGGCACCCCTATCCTCCACTGCCTCACGCAGTTTGGCCAAATTCATGCCAGTCACTCCAAGAACACTCAACCATCTCATTCTCTGTCATCCCCTTCTCCTTATGCCCTCCATATTTCCCAATATCAGGGTCTTTTCCAGGGAGTCTTCTCTTCTCATGAGGTGGCCAAAGTAGAAGGAGAAGGAACTGGAGAAGGAACTGGCAAGCCACTCCAGTATCCCTGCCAAGAAAACTCCATGGACAAAGACAACAGGCAAAGCACGAAGTGCAAGTAGATAAATAGGTACCACTCTGGCGTTTCCGTGCGCTGCTCTGGTTCGCCAGAAGCGGCTTAGTCATGCTGGCCACATGACCCAGAAACTGTACACCGGCTCCCTCGGCCAGTAAAGCGAGATGGGCCCCACAACCCCAGAGTCGTCCGCGACTGGACCTAATGGTCAGGGGTCCCTTTACCTTTTATATGCATACATTGGTAGCCCCCACCTGCATGCTCTGCCTCTTCTCTCAGATTGTGCAGGTATGCCATACCTGCGCACAGTGTATATGCACAGGAAGTTTTGGTTCATGCTAAACACCCTCCCCAAGCAGCCACTCCTCCCAAGTACAACGTGAGCCTTTCCCAAATATTCCCCCCCCCCCCCCCGCATCTCGGCACTGTGCTGTGGGACGTTATTTGCACGAAGCAGCCTTTAGCGCAGTTTTGCCTGCTTCCACCATGTCTGCTGTATATGAAATCAGCCACACCCCATGGTAAACTGCTGCACACAACAGCTTTTTGACATGAAATGGCTTCTATTTTTTCAGCAGCCGACGCACCACAAATGTAGCATTCGAATTGGTCCACAGGACATACGCTTTTTCAAATGTTCGCTCTCCAGGTGGATTTAAGGCTGTTGCTAAGCACTTCTGCCAAGATATTTGGTCGTCAACTTTGATGAGAAATGGGACGAGGTGAGATGTCAACAAACTGGGATGCATCTAAACTCTTTTGTTCAAAGGGCCTGGAGAACATCATGAACCTTACATCCGGTAAGTGTGTGGCGCCTTAAAGACTAAGACGTTTATTGTAACATAAGCTTTGTGGGCCAACCCTCTTTGTCAGATGCACAAAATATTATCTTCAGTTGCTGGCTGCTGTATAGAGATTGAAGCGGGCATTTTTTTTTTCAGGGGGAACTTGCTGGAGCTCAGTTCTGGCAGCTCTCAGGTGGGTTCCAGAACCTCTCAGGTGAGTTTGGGCAGCTCTCAGTGGGTTCCATTGCCTTTCTAAGAGCATTCATGGTGAGCTCCTTCACCTCTTTTTCAAGAAAAATAGCACTGGATGGAAGAATGGATCAGGAGATCCATTCTTCCACCCAGAACAGAACAGGGAAATGGAGGGGCGTAGTAACAAGGCATAATGGGGCAGGGCTCACTTATGCCAGGAATGGAATCCCCACACAAAATGGCCATCACTGGTAACATGCCATTGTGCGATTCCAGCTACATTCCATCAACACTGGGGACAGAACATGAGGGGCAGAGCGTATTCTTTGCCATGCTCTCAACGCCTGCCATCTTCAGCTGAAAAGAATCAAGGACTGGCTGTTGGAAAAGGCCTGAACCTCAGACCATGTTGGAGCCCTGATAGTCAAAATAAACTGAGCTAGAATGAACAAATGGTACGACTGGGGGAAAGGCAACTTTGTATGTTCTAAACAGCGCATACATCCGAATTAACCAAGGTCTTAAGGAAGGCTAATTGAGTTTAGAGGACCTCCTTGAAGTGGAATGAAAGTGTGATCTTTCGCAAGAGCAGGCATTTCCCTCCCACCTCGAACCTGAGTAGCTTTAGAAGAATTTAAGTATGGGATTTATATAAAATATACTCCTGCAAAACCAATCAACTTTTGCTTCAAATTGCAATTACATAACAGCATGAAAATAATAATTCTAGAAATGAAACCTTTTGAAGACATACAGGAGAAACATGATTAGTCTATAAGTAGAATTTAATCCATCCTTTGACACCAGCTATATATTTCAAGCTTCATAATTACATGAACAGGTGAGTAATGTGTTCTGGCGTCTTCTCACTTTGAGAAAAATATGTCAAAGATTGAAATGCTCTTATATGAATCACTTAATTTATTCTCAACATGATATGTTTTTATCCATGTGTGTGTGTGTGTGTGTGTAAAAACTTAACCATTAAATCTTTACTGTGACTATAAAATTCTTTGTATTAAAAAAAAGAGAGGAGGGGAGCTCCTGCATGTTCTATCGGAGTTTACGAGCTTGTCAGCTTTTTATTATGAGTGGAAGCTTCTTACGATATCATCCATGCATTCTGATGTCATTCTGTGTGTCTGTGCATCTTCCGAAGAACAGTCAGAAGAACACGAGAAAGCCAACTGGATCAGGCCAATGGTTCATTTAGTTCCACAGTCCATTTCCCACAGTGGCCAACTAGCTTCCTTCTGGGAAGCCTGCAAGTAGAACATCAAGGGGAAGAGGTCCATAGTTTGCATTGGATGCAGAAGATCCTAGGGTCAGTTCTCCACATAGGGTTGGGAAAGACCCCCTTCTGAAACGGTGGAGAGCTACTGTTAATCAGTGTGGACTGGGGCAGAAATACTCTGGCCTTTGGCCTAACTGGACTTGCCAAATGGCCTTCCCAATTGGCTCATGATTCATAGCTGAGCTATGACCATCTACCCTACACCAAACATCCATCATATATGTTGATGTTGACAAGCTGGAATGTGTACAGAAGAGGGAAACCAAGACGATCAAGGGTGTGGGAACCACGCCTTATGAGGAATGGTTGAAGGAGCTGGGTATGTTTAGCCTGGAAAAGAGGAGATATGATAGCCATCTTCAAATATCTCAAGGGCTGTCACATGGAAGAGGGAGCAAGCTTGTTTTCTCCTGCTCTGGAGGGTAGGACTCAAACCAATGGCTTCAGGTTACAAGAAGGAGATTCCGACTAAACACTAGGAAGAACTTTCTGACAGGAAGAGCTGTTTGATAGTGGAATGGTCTCCCTTGGGAGGTTGTGAACTCTCTTTCCTTGGAGGTTTTTAGGCAGAGGTTGGATGGCCATCCTTTTTTATAGCCTTCATAACTAGAGGCCATCACCACACTTTGTCCAAATAGCATACATATCGTGTGTTATAATATTTTCTTTAGCCTGCCTGAATCTAATATCCATAAATGAGCCCAAGTTCTAGTGTTGTAGGAGAGAAACAGGCTTCCAGCCGTACCTGTAGATGATCACCCTGTATGGAGATAGAGCCTTGCTGACAGGCAAAAACAGAGGCAGGAGCAGAGGCATTGACTTGTGCCCAAGATTTGAGGGGCCAAGCATGGACCCTAGCACAGAGCAACTTCAATGACTGGCAGTTCCTCCCCTCTCACGTTAAGGAGGAACTGACAACTGAAGCCATGCTGCACTCAGCTCCATGCTTGGCCTCTTCCGCTCCCTTCTTCTTCTTCTTCGGCGATCACTCATAGCTGAGTAAGATTGTCTTCCATGAACATGGTCTTAACAGTGAGTCCGTAAGTGACTGTGGAGGCCAATTCTGGATCCACACATCCTTCCACAGTGGGGACATAGGTTTCTGAGCAAGAGCTGATCACAGTGAGGGTTTGCCAAGCGTGCCTTCCTCTTAGCACGTTTCTCCCTTTCGTCCTGAGTTCGAGCATCTTCAAAGCCCATATCACCTTTGGTAAACACTGTTCACCGATTGGAGTGCTCGCAGGCCAGTGTTTCCCAATGTCCGGTGTTCATACTTCATTTTTAAAGATTTGCCTTGAGAGAGTCTTTAAACCTCTTTTGTTGACCACCACCATTACGCTTTCCATTTTTAAGTTTGGGATAGAGTAGTTCCTTTGGAAGACGATAATCAGGCATCCACATAACATGACCAGTCCAACGAAGTCGATGTTGAAGAATCATTGCTTTGACATCGGTAATCTTTGCTTCTTCCAGTACATTGGCATTAGTTCGCCTATCTTCCCAAGTGATGTGTTAAAAAATTTGGAGACACCATTGATGGAACCTTTTGAGGAGTTGGAGGTTGGTAGTACAATAGCTTTGTAAACAAGCATTTTGGTTTCCCTGAGAATGTCCCGGTCCTCAAACGCTCTGCACTTTAATCAGACCCCTCCCCACAGATATAGGGAGGGCTGGAGACACTTTGGCCCTATAGAGTTGGTGCATTATTTATATAAAGTTATTTAAGAACAGCTGGTATTTTATTGGTTCCTCGGGTCACCTGATCCTGCTGCAAAGCAGAAAGACATCAGTGTATACATTGCTTCTGCCCTGATAGTGCATCAGAGTCCCTAGTTCAAGGTCCCGGCATGTTACAAAGAAAGCTTTCAAGTTTGCAAACTGCGCAGTTTCTCAGGGCTTATGGCTCATTTGCCACATGACATCCCACACAGAGTATTTACTATGTCATAAACAATCCTAACATAGAACGGTGGAAGTGCCACCAGCTTTTGGCAGAGTAGCTCTGCTCTCCTCTAAATACAGCATTTTCTCCTGGCACAAGTGAGCTTTTCCTGCCAGCTCCTCTCTCCTAGATGCTGACTCTTGGCTTTCATACTCTTGGCTTTCAACCTTGCTCTTCTAATTACACCCTCAGAGCTGCCAGGTTTCATCTGTAAGCTGAAGAGAAGAGTGAAATTCTAAATCTTCACATTGGGGTGTTGCTGAGGGTGTTGATGAAAGCATGGTGATGATCGCCAAAGCTCAATTCAAATCATCCCTAAGGGGCGGATAGTTGCCGTCTTTCGTTCCACTGAAGGTTCAGGAATTCCTCAGATATGTGTAATAATCATACTTTTGTTTGTGATCCATTTGCAGGTATTCTAAACCTGATCTCTCTCTCTCCCTCCCTCCCACCCTTTCTCTCTCTCAGATTTGTGCTTGGAACACAGTCTCTCTTTTTTGGACATACAGAGCTGTTTTAGGAGGCTGGAGATTTGAGATTGAGGTTCCTGGCAACCTGTTTATTGAGAATTCTTCCTGATATGTTTGCGGAGGGGGGTTAATTTAATAATAATAATAATAATAATTTATTTCTACTCCACCCATCTGGCTGGGTTTCTCCAGCCACTCTGGGTGGCTTCCAACAGAGATTAAAAATACATTAAAACATCAGTCATTAAAAACACCCCTAAGCAGGGCTGCCTTCAGACTTGCAAAATAATGATAACAAAATAATAATGATTAAACAACAATGAGGGCAATACCAGCTGACATTAACAATAAGGATATTCCATCCATCCCGATTTAAACATATAAATTCATACGGGCAATCCAAATGTCCGAAGACATCTAGACAAAACTGATAGTGGTGATTCTTTTTATCAGGATTGTGGGACAAGACATGCCCTCATCATGCTTGGCTCTTCATCTGTAGTTGTGGGGACAGAGACAAAAAGTAAAAAACAAACATTCAGGCAGTGGTGAAAACTGTTTCTACTATTGTATTTTCAAATTGCTGCAGCACATCCTGGGAGCTTATGGTCAGTGCTGGATTTATGTATAGGCTAAGTAGGCTGAAGCCTAGGGCCTCTAGGGGGCCTCGCCAGCACACCCTCTCCCCAGTGGGCAGTCTCCCCTCTCCCAAAATTGCAAACCCAAGACTCCATGCAAGGGCAGGGCAACTCAGGCCTCTAAATCTAGGGGGCCTCACCAGCCTGCCCTCTCCCCAGTGCCGCAGTCTCCCCTCTCCCAAAATTGCAAACCCAAGACTTCATGTGAGGGCAGGGCAACTCAGGATCAGCAGCTATGAGACTCAGGGCTAGCCATTGGGACCCAATTTGAAGCAGTGGGGCGCAACTTGAATATATATATATATATATATATATATATATATATATATATATATATAGTAGGGCCCCAGTTCACAACCAAAGTCTGCAAAATCTTATAGATATAAATAAAATCCATCTAGATTGCCCTGGTGCGGGGGCCCCCTTAGGAGCAGCCTACGGGGCCCAATTTGGCCAAACTGCTCCAATTGCCTTCAGGTCAGCCCTGCTGAGACTGTGCAGGGGTTAGAATGACAAGCCCTGCACCTTCTAGGTCCCTGGTGTCACTATTCGGAGTACAGACTCAAGGACTTGTTATGGAAATAAAGGGGGGCACTTATTGGAACTCAGTTTTTGCACCTCTTCCCCCCCCTCCAACCCTGGGACAATGAGCCCAGCCACCTTTTATTCACAGTTGCATAAGCACTACACTACAGCATGGCCATAAACCTGTACGTTCAACCGCTGAAATATACACCCAATATGTAGCAATTGTAGCCTTTGCCCTGGCCAGGCCTTCACCAAATTTTAAATACCCATCATCATCCTTGTCTTCACTCAGTTTTGTTTATAAAACACTCTTCCATTTTCTTCTAGTTATGAGGGTGGGGGTGGGGAGGGGCCTCACAAGTGGAGTAGCCTAGGGTACTGTCTTCATCTAAATCCGGCCCTGCTTATGGTGAAGGGCAAATAAGAAAACAAAAACCACAAGAGCAGCAACAGCTGTCCTGGACGCCCCCTGCCCACCAGCAAACACGGACAGAAGATCTTACGTGTAAGTAAGGAAGAGATCTTTATTCAGGAAAGCAATGGGACAAGTTCAGCAGTCAGGAATCAGGCAAGTTCAGATGGAGGCAACAAAGCTGTCCCAACAGTTGACAAGCCCTGCCCACCAAGCTTTTCAAGAAGAGTCATGGTCTGCTCACTCGCTCGCTTTGCACGTATGTCGGAATTGCAACCACATGCTCCTTTCAGGTGGGTGAGTTTTTTCCCCTCTTCAAAGGCAGCACCTGTTTCTAGCTGGCAATACTGCATGCTACTGCTCAGGCTCTTGATCAATCACTGCTACCTCCTAACCTCGGCTACCCACAGCCTCCACTGAGGCTCTCCAGTCCACTGGAAGATCATGGAATCATAGACTCATAGAGTTGGAAGGGACCGTGAGGATCATCTAGTCCAACCCCCTGCAATACAGGAATCTTTTGCCCAATGTGGAACTCAAACCCACGACCCTGAGATTAAGAGTTTCATGCTCTACCGAATGAGCCAGCTCCACACCGAGGGGAACCAGCATCCCTTCTCCCCTTTCTAAAGTGGGAACAACACACAAAGGAGAGAAATCCTCCTTTCACCAACCCTAGACCTACTGGAGGTACCAAGGATTGAGTCTGATGCCTTCTGCATGCCAAGCAGATGCTCTACCATTGAATTACAACTCTTCCTGAGATCCTCTGGTGGACACCAACCATGACCTTTCTGGCTTGTGTTCCCCTTGCTATTAATTTCAAGTGGTCACCTTCTTAGGTTGGTGGAAGCTGACCTGACCCTAATCACTAAATAGGTGATATATTTTAAGTTTCTCCTTAAAGCTGGAGAGGACATAATGCCAACCCCCCAAATGTCTACCTCAAAGAACTGTAATTTGGTGCACTTGTAGCCCAGGCTACACAGACTACTGAAGGAATCTCAAAGTGGGTCAGTTCTTCGACAAAACTTTGGGCATCCGGTCTACTCACAATAACGGCAAGCATTCCATCCGCGAGCAAGCAGCATTCCAGTGCATTCCAAGAGGGTTGGAATGTTGATCTGTGGGAGTTTGGTTGTTTCTTCATACTTAGACTTGGGAAGGGTATGCATTCAGAGCAGCAGCCAGAAATGTGCACCTCTGCTTGTGGAACACACACAACATTTTCAAATATATTATATATTGCACGAAGCTTTGCTACGGATGGCAATTGTGTCATAAAGCAATTGCCCTCTAATACACGATCCCCCATACCATCAGTTATTGATTCAAGGACCTAATGCGACTACAAAAATTAAATCCTAGGTTTACAGAATTGGCAAATTTTCTTCTCAAAGAATGCAACAAGATAGGCAAATTCAACAGGGCTTTGTTTGTTTGTTTGTTTTGTTGCTATTTTGTTAATGTTGTTAATATTGTTTTATAAATATGAATGCTGCCGTACTTCGTGAATCCTATAATATGACATTTGGTGCAACTGTGATGTTTAGCTTATTTTTGAGTTCTTTTTTTAATGGTGTTACATAAATGGTAATTGCTTTATTTGTGATTTGTGATTGTTTTACTGCTGATTTGTTGCGTATTCTATATGATTCATGCTGTATTTGTGATGTCCCATTATGTTATTTTTATCTTTTGTTTGTAAGCCACTTTGGGATTAATTTGAATAAAAAACCAGCATAGAAATAGAATCAATCAATCAATCAATCAATCAAATAGGTAGCTCAGTAATTTGCTTTTCTAGTAGCCCATAGCTACTAATACCAACCTTGGAAGTGTAGGAAAGTTTGCAGGATCCTGGAAAGACACAAGATGTCTCTTCTCCTGGTTGCAAAGAACGATGGGGTGACTATTGCCCTCCCTTCAGAGACCGACCACCACAGCATGCAAGTAGGGTGATCACAGAGTATACTAGTTACAGGTAGGTAGCCATGTTGGTCTGCCATAGTCAAAACAAAATAATAAATAAATAAATCCTTCCAGTAGCACCTTAGAGACCAACTGAACAATGTCTGAACAAAGACATTGGATTCTTATCTCACTATACATGACAAAGCTATCTTTAGCCATCTCACCTCTTGCTTTTTCCTTTAGGACTAATTGCAGTCATTAACCGTCATCAATAGGTTTTCCACACCCATCAGCCAATCACCCATTCCCACCACCCTTCTGAGTAATACTCCTCCCCACTCTCTCACTATATATAAGGGTCTGGTGAATTCTGTTTCAGTGTATCTGAAGAAGTGTGCATGCACACGAAAGCTCATACCAAGAACAAACTTAGTTGGTCTCTAAGGTGCTACTGGAAGGATTTTTTTATTTTTTATTTTGTTTTGATGGAGTATACTAGGTGGTCAAGGTGAAATAACTGACCCCAGGACTACTATATCTTCCCAAATAATTGTGGAGACAAACTCACACCATTTCCCCTTAGCATTGGCAGCTTCCCTTTCAGCGATCAACTTACAGGGATGAGGTGTCTGCTTTTTCCATCTTTTTCCCTCTTTTATCGAAGAAGAACAGGATATTTTCATGCCACTATCATCACAGAGGTGTCTGTGGAGGAGATATGCTAATTGAAGACATCTAGTGAATCAGATTGGCTGTTGGGTTCCTACTGAGGGTATTTGGTGAACAAACATGACAGTGATGAGGAATTGAGGAGTGGAGTGGACAAATACAGAAGTGGGCAAAGCTGTATTGTAATTTTTGAATAAATGCATAATAATAATAATAATAATAATAATAATAATAATAATAATAATAATAACGGGTGAGGTAGAGAAGGCTACCTTAGCTTTATGACAGTCTCAATAGAAACTGTTTTCAGGGGGGAACCAGGGTTTGGCTAAAACTGGGGGAAGCCAGGGATTGAGCTTGTGAACTTGTGAAGTTTATTAAAGGAGTCCCGACCTTTCACGACCTTTCACCCCATAATTCAAGTGCCTTTCCCTTTACCATTCCAGTCACGGCTGTACGCATGAAATGAAGTTAAACAAGTTCCTCTCCTCCTATGGAACAGTAGTCTGGAAGTGTCATGTTCCTAGCCTCTGTGTAAACTGCAAACCGAAACGGAAAGGTGAGTCCATGCAGTAGAATGATCATTTTGAGATTCCTTTGCACCCTCTCTTTCTTACAACGCCATTCTCCCCAAATAAGTCCCATCATTCCTGACTATTGGCTCTGGTGGAGTAGGAGTTGAAAATATCTGGAGGGCACCAGGTTGGGCTCAACTTGCACAGACCAAACTGATGGAGCCAGATGGACAAATGTTGTATCTTAACAAAAGATAACTTTCTACATTCCTAAGCTGCTATATAGCCATGGAAAGGAGGAGGAGGAGGAGAAGAAGAAGAATTTGGATTTGATATCCCACTTTATCACTACCCTAGGGAGTCTCAAAGCGGCTAACATTCTCCTTTCCCTTCCTCCCCCACAACAAACACTCTGTGAGGTGAGTGGGGCTGAGAGACTTCAAAGAAGTGTGACTAGCCCAAGGTCACCCAGCAGCTGCATGTGGAGGAGCGGAGACGCGAATCTGGTTCACCAGATTACGGGTCTACCACTCTTAACCACTACACCACACTGGATAGGAACAGTTACAGGATTAAAAATGGAAAGCGTAATGCCAGTGGTCAACAAAAGAGGTTTATAGACTATCTCAACGCAAATCTTTAAAAAATGTAGTATAAACACCGACAAATGGGAAACACTGGCCTGCAAGCGCTCCAATTGGAGAACAGCCTTCACCAAAGGTGTCATGGACTTTGAAGACGCTTGAACTCAGGACAAAGGGGAGAAACATGCTATAACAACATACTAGAAACGTATATGCTAATGAAAAATATTCAGAATTCACTGGAAACATATTTAATCTGACTCAAAAAGAGAGAGAGAGAGAGAGAGAGAGAGAGAGAGAGAGAGAGAGAGAGAGAACAAAAATTAAATTTCCACTGTACATCTTTGATTGCAGGGGGCCTTGGTCTTTGAAGCAAAAAATCGAATACCATCCTTCTATCTGTTCCTATTTAAGGGGGAAAGAAGAGATTGTCATAACTTGGTCCATTTATCTTCTCAAGTCTGTGTGTGCTTGTGAGTTTCAGAAGTCATTTATCATCATCACCGTTTATGAAAATCCGTTGTAGCTTTGCCATAAATGATAAGGCGGGGGGTGGGGAGTTGAGTTACTTCTTTCTACTGGAGAAGTCATCAGTTGGTTTAGGACACAATATTTTGAGTTGCAGGGAAATGCTTGCCCATGTTCGGGGGTGGGGGGGAGGCACATGTGGAAAATGCCCTTTGAGCCACCCACTTTCATCAATGGCTCCCAACATCTGGGCAAAGAGCTTTGTGACACAACCAACAAGGATTTCCGCCCATCATCTAGGGAACAGATTGCCTCTTGCACAACTGACAAAGAGAGCCAGCTGCATCTGCAATTTTCTGGAAAACAGCAATATTGCAAAGCAAAAATGGGACATCTGTCGCCCTCCAGATGTAGTTAGACAATGGCTCCCATCACCTCCGTCATTGGCCATGATGGGCAGAGCTCATGAGTGCTGGAATCCACAATAAATGAAGGTCCACAAGTTCTCCAACCCAGTTAAAACCATTAAAACCACTTCAAACAATATTGGAAGCTAGGTTGGACAAGCCTGCATTTCTTGTTTCTTTCGGTTTCTCAATTTCCCCATCAGCTTGCCCCATTTCCTCAAAAAAGGAGTCCACATGAAAACTGATAGACATGTGATTCATCAAATATACACGTTTCTTTACACAACTTTCCTAATATACCGTAGGCAATTTTGCAAGCAATTCTTCCCAATAGAATACATTGTTTTAATGGGTAAAAGCCTTTTTGTGCACCCTTTCCCCTAATGTACACTCTTTTTGTGCTCATTTTTTTGTCAGAGAAGAGCATCACAAAATTTGGGAATGTTCAAATTTGAAGGGTAGCTTTTCCTAGAAAAATAGCACTGCCCATACCTGGCACCACATGTGGCAGATGTGGGGCAGGACAGCATGGTTTGAGGAAAAGAAATGGGGAGGCCTGCAGCTCGGAGGTTCACACCCCTGAATTAAATCAATGCAGATTCGTTCACCTTTCAGTAGCTAACTGCCTTGCCCCCTTCTAAATCCTGTTTCCATCCTTTAATGGCTGTCACTAAAATTCAACAATGACAGGTTTCAACCATTGCCATTCTCCCTATGTACTGGTAATGTTGAACTGGTTGAACTTATATTTTTCGGCATCTTTTCAAAGCACGGACGCCTACCCAGAGGGCAGTGGGAGGATAGCAGCTATCTATCTGAGACAATGATCACTGGACACAAGCCTGCTTGTGCAGAGGCTGTATTTTTTTCCAAAGCACAAGACTTGGTTTTTGAGAAGGGAGGATAGATCAGAACCTGACACTGTCGGCTTGCATCTTGAAGAGTTGCCTTGGCTTGTGAGAAGCTGCATGCTGCTCCTTTCAACACGCACAGCAAGTATTGTTCTCTCTGCCCGCCCGCCCTGCAGCTTGCCTCTAGCATAGTTCTTCTTGGGCTGCCATTTATAAGGCTTAATCTCTGCTTCCTCTCATGCATCTTGTGGCTTAAGGGAAGGGAAAGCAGTGCTCAGCTCCAAATCTCCCCCATGGTTCATTGCAAGCCCAGATCTCGCCCACAAATGCTCCAAAGGCTAGATAATATTTCTCTGATACACCCTCTTTCCCCAGATGACGGGCCACCAACGTAGACCCTCCAAGTGTCCCTATTTTCCAGGGAGTCTGTTAGATAGTCAGGCTAAGATAATCAGGCTAATGGTCCAGGGCATAGCTGTCAACCTTCCCTTTTTTCCGGGAAATTCCCCTATCAGTACTATAGTCTAAATATTGTACTGATAGGGGAATTTCCTGGAAAAAAGGGAAGGTCCAGCGGCAAAGCTCATGGTTCTGAAGATGCTCAGATCTGTCATTTCCTACCAGGATCAAGGGACATTTCATTTTCTGTAAACATTTAAAGCACTCTCAGACCCTCCAAGTGTCCCTGTTTTCCAGTCCCGGAATTACAGAAGCCATTCCAGTTTCTGATTTGATCCTGTAATGTCCCACCTTTCTTTAAAGGTAAAGGTAAAGGGACCACTGACCATTAGGTCCAGTCGTGGACGACTCTGGGGTTGTAGCACTCATCTCGCTTTACTGGCCGAGGGAGCTGGTGTTTGTCCGCAGACAGCTTCCAGGTCATGTGGTTAGCATGACTAAGCCACTTTCTGGTGAACCAGAGCGCACGGAAACTCCGTTTACCTTCCCGCCGGAGCGGTACCTATTTATCTACTTGCACTTTGGTGTGCTTTCAAACTGCTAGGTTGGCAGGAGCAGGGACCGAGCAACAGGAGCTCACCCCGTCGCGGGGATTCGAACCGCCGACCTTCTGATCGGCAAGCCCTAGGCTCTGTGGTTTAACCCACAGCACCACCCACGTTCCTCCACTTTCCTTTAGGCCATCCCAATTTTCATTGGATAAATGTTGGAGGGTATGGAGTTATCCGATGCACACACACACCGAGCCAAGGAGATGCAACTTTTAGAAGACACCTGAAAGCCGCCCTGTAAAGGGTGACTTTTTAAAATGTTTTATCATGATTTAATATGTATTAGAAGCCACCCAGAGTGGCTGGGGCAACCCAGTCATATGGAGTGGGGATTAATAATAATAATAATAATAATAATAATAATAATAATAGAATAGGACGTCCCTAATTTCATTGGAAAATTGTTGGAGGGTATGCCAGTGCAGGGCCCCAGGTGTCAGGGGCCCCAGGGAAGTCTTAGCCATTGAGGCTACTGGCGGAAGGCGCCACGGCCTGAGGAGGGCACCTGTGCCTTCCAGCCCCACCAGCAGCGCCGCTCTCGCCCACCTCTTCTCAGGCTGCGGACATGGGGAGGCCGTTGGCGAGCCTCCCGTCGGCGCTGCAGCCAGCACTCCCTGGATGGCAGCGCCGCACCGCCGCTTCAGCCGAGCAGATGGAGGCAGAGGCAGAGCACAGCTGGCGGCGTCCCCACCCGCCCCTCTGTGCCCTCCAGCTGCCTGCCGCGCCTAGCCCTGCCCGGCGGAGCATGAGTTCGGCGTTCCCGCTTGCCGTGCCACACCCTCCAGCTGCCTGCTGTGCCTGGCCGTGCCCAGCGGAGCACAAGGGGCGCCAGAGGGATCTTCGCTCCAGGGCGCCAGATTTACTTAAGACAGCCCTGAGGGGGCCTGTCAGTACGACCTGTGAACAGTCTTAGGAAATATCCATTTTCTGTTACCTATGCCCTCCCTGGAATCCATTTTGCAGTATGCAAGGTGTCCACAGCAGCCGTTTTGAATAATTCCACATATGCCCACTGGCCCAAATTCTAAATCATCCCTTTTAACAATACAGTGGTACCTCGGGTTACAAACGTCTCAGGTTACAAACGCCTCAGGTTACAAACTCCGCTAACCTGGAAGAGTTACCTCGAGCTGAGAACTTTGCCCCAGGATGAGAACGGAAATCGTGTGTCGGCAGCAAGAGGCCCCATTAGCAAGAGCGCGCCTCTAGTTAAGAACAGTTTCAGGTTAAGAACGGACCTCTGGAACGAATTAAGTTTGTAACTAGAGGTACCACTGTGCTGAAATGAAAGCATGCCTGATGGCTGAATATCTTCTCATCTTTTCAAACACCAACTCCGCTTGCAAATTGTATTGGCACTTAAAGGATGTTTTGAAAGAACTGTACAACAGGCCACATACTTTTGCCTTATTATTTTCTACCTAAGAACCACAGAAATCAGCTCACCTCCGTGCTGGCAGCACGATCGTTTAACTTAATTGATCTCTATTACTTTGAACTACCTCTTCACCATCTGTTCTCCTCTATAATTATGAATGTAAAAAAGCAACATCTTTCACAATTTCATTATTCAAATGCCTAATATAAAGCGACTTTAAATGCCATGTGAATTCCTTGAACCAGGCAGCGTCGGTCTGTGATGTTTGCCTCGTGTTTCAGGCACCATTTGAATGGAGGAAAACGTACGTGTTATGTTCAATTCTTCTGCTTGCTATAATGCACTTCGCCGGCACAGTTGAGGGCTTAATGATAGCAAGATTTTTGGCCCATTATGTTTTTAGGCAAAATAAACACACCGGCAGACAAAATGGGAATGCCTTGACCCCAATCATTTTGCATTATTTGTCTTTAAAGGGGTGTGTGTGTGTGGCTTATTCAAACATGTTAACATTTCCTGAGCCGTATGTTTCCTGTTATTTAATGGGCAGTAGCGAGGTTTTTCTTTGTTCTCCTGGGATTTATCTGAATGGAGAAATTGAACTAATCACTTCTGCAGCGTTCATCATACAATATTCTCAAACCATGCAAGCACCACATGTTTTGGGCAGAGATTGGGGGTGGGGTGGGGTGGAAGATTCATTAACACATCCTTTTCTCCTTGTATTTAAGCAAAGTTTCCTTCGACACAATAAAAAATAAAAAATTCAAGGTTCAGCATATTGCATAAAATGCCAGTTGAAGTGTTGTCTTAAGAAAGTCGGCAAGAATAATTACCCAAAGTTGTGTGATGGCTAAAAAGTAGCTTATGTTTATAAAACAAACAAACAAACAAATATGACACCGTCCGACCCAGTATCAAGAATACCAAACCAAGTGTCCCGTCCCTAAACATTTGAAGTAGAAAATTATTCCTGCACTTGTGAATGGACCTCCCCAGTCTTGGTGAATGTAGGTGTGAGCTACATAAAACACAGAGGAGATTGCTATTAGCTCCCTGTATGACTCATGACCAAACCACTGCTTATCCATTGTGTCGGTAATGGACAACAGAAGATCGGCAGGTCTGCTGCAATGTTTCGCCGCAGGAAAACTGAAAGAGAAAGTAACCGTTGCTCCTCGCAAGCACTTTCAATAAGTTTCTCCCTGCTGGTCGGACACCGGGGCTCAAATTATTGGGTGGGGGAATGGAGAGAGAGAAAAGATGGGGGCTGGGCTCTCAATGCACACACACACACACACACACACGTGTAATGTGAAGACTTTCCGGCAGAGAGGGAATTGCAACACAGCAGACAATTTGCCTTTCAATCTTCTGCTAGTGACACCCAAGAGTGAATAAAAAAAAGAATTCTTCTGAAGGCGGCTTTGAATTCTCAAGCCTGATCTGACAATTTATCAATCTCCCTCCAATCTCTTGTTCTGCTTTGTGAACCTTTGCTAAACTGCCTGGCAATCTCTGCACCTTACTGTAAGGAGCTGTTTCTCAACAGAGACATTTCATGAGCCATAACCCAGAAAAGGTAAAGGTAAAGGACCCCTCAAAGGCGACCGTGGGGTTGCGGCGCACATCTCGTTTTCAGACCGAGGGAGCATTTGTCTACAGACAGCTTTCCGGGTCATGTAGTCAGCATGACTAAACCGCTTCTGGAGCAACTGGACACAGTGACAGAAACCAGAGTGAAAGGAAAAGCCACTTACCTTCCCACCACAGTGGTACCTATTTATCTACTTGCACTGGCGTGCTTTCGAACTGCTAGGTTGGCAGGAGCTGGGACAGAGCAACGGGAGCTCTGATTGGGAAAGTGAAGTTTCAAATGTCCTAGAAATCTTCCAGGGGGACCTGCAGCATGGAACACTCCTTTTCAAGATTTCAGCCAGCACATCATGCCTTCTTTTGGGATATTCCTCATGTGTGCGCATATTAACATTTCACCATTTTGCCTGCATAAGGACCAGAACGTCTCATATAAGATGAGAAGAAAATTGAAGCTTTCCAAATCAATGTGAATATTTAGTCTGGTCATAGGCTGGAAGTATGGGGTCGCACAACGCCATACCCTTCAACATTTCTCCAGCGAAAATAGGGATGTCCTAAGGAAAAACAGGACATCCTGGGATCGAATCAGAAACCTTCCCGACGCAGCAGTACCTATTTATCTACTTGCACTGGCGTGCTTTCAAATTGCTAGTTTGGCAGGAGCTGGGACAGAGCAACGGAAGCTCACCCCATCGCGGGGATTCGAACTGCCAACCTTCCAATAGGCAAGCCCAAGAGGCTCAGTGGTTTAGACCACAGCGCCACCCATGTCCCTTGTGTAAATCTGGGACTGTCCCTGGAAAATAGCGACAATTGGAGGGTCTGTTTACGGTGTTGTGAGGCTATCTGGTCTCTGAGCTCCTCATCGGACAGACGAAGGAGACATTGGCGATTGCAAGAAGAATCATGCTCTGGCAAGAGGAAGCAGAAATGCCACGTGGTGCTTCCCAATAAAAAAGAAGAAGAAGCCCAAATAAGCTTTGGCAGACTGCAGTATCCAAGAGCATCATTTAGATGCTGTTCAAAGAACAGTACAATCTCTGGTGGCAGAGCTGCATTTAGCTTAGAACAAAATGCTGCCATGTGGCTTGGTGACATTGTTCTCACTTTCATTTCCAACAACATTTTGAATAGAGACGGTCTGTAATTTGTCTCAATTTTTAAAAAATAATCAAATGAGGGGGGGGAAAGAGATTTTGGAACACTTTGCTTTCACTGATGCTTCACAGGTTTCTTGTTAATTAAAGAAGAAATTAAAAAAATAACTTAGTGATAAGTTATACTGTACAGAAACTCGAGAAAGTTTATAACCTTACCTGCAAACCTGGTAAATGAGTTCTGATCTTTGGGTTTGTGATCTCTAGCATGTGATCTGTTTTCATTATCATAAGAAAATATATGTAGGTTACGATTCCAATCATGCATACTTGGGGAAAGGTTCTGTTGAAATTTACTATTATTATTACTGAGAGACAGCCAACCAAGTAATATCCGGGCATGTGATTTGCTTGCATCTGTTTTTTTAGGTTGGTTTGAAAGGTTTGACGTGTGTTTAGATGTTTGAACAGTTTTTAAATGTTCATAAATACATTTTTTTAAAGAACACAAACCGTGGTTGCCAGTTTCGAACTGAACGTGCTTAGGATTGTGGGAGCGAAAATGCACACAGCTTATCAGTTGCAATAGCAGGGGCTGTTTCGAAGCTTATCAAAGTCCATGCATTTGACAGCACCCCCCCCCACCCGAACAACAGGTGAAGGACAAATTCCTTGAAATGCCCTTGTAATTACAGGCTTAAATCAGGTCCTTAATCTTGATAAGCGCTGCTGTATTCAAATATATATGAAAGTTATATAACAGTGAACTATATAAACAGGAAGAAGGCTAATGTTCTGTACGGACTTTTCATAATCAATTGATTAGTCAGTTAAACAGTAGATATTTAATGAATTAGAAACTTGCTTTATGGTTTGCAAATGAGCAGGCGTAATTATTCACAATTAGCTTGCATTGCCTGATCTACTGGATTTATACTCATCTATGGACATCCCTATTTTCATCTGAGAAATGTTGGAGGGTATGGAGTTATATTACTCTCAAGCTAAGGAGATAAGTAACTATACAACCTTTGGAAGACATCTGTAAGCAGCCCTGCATAGAGAAGATTTTTTAATGTTTAATGTTTTCGTTTTTTTACATGTTGGAAGCCGCTCCCAGAGTTTTTGGGGCAACCCAATCAGATGGGTGGGGTATAAATAATAAAATTCTAATTGTTTCTCTGATGAAGAATAATAATAAAGTTATTATTTCTCCAGTGAAAATAGGGATGTCCTAAGGAAAAGTGGGACATTCTGGCATCAAATCAGAAACGGGAGATGGGCGGACTGTAAATTTGGGGCTGTCCTTGTAAAATAGGGACACTTGGAGGGTCTGCAAGGAGCCTCTTGGGCTTGCCGATTGGGAGGTCGGTGGTTCGAATACCTGCAATGGAGTGAGCTCCCGTTGCTCTGACCCAGCTCCTGCCAACCTAGCAGTTCGAAAGCATGCCAGTCCAAGTAGATAAATAGGTACTGTTGCGGTGGGAAGGTAAGTGGCGTTTCCATGCGTTCTGGTTTCCGTCACGGTGTTCCGTTGCACCAGAAGCCATTTAGTCATGCTGGCACATCACTCGGAAATCTGTCTGTGGACAAACGCCGGCTCCCTCAGCCTTAAAGCGAGATGAGCGCCGCAACCCCATGGTTGCCTTTGAATGGACTTAACCGTCCAGGGGTCCTTTGCGTACCTTTTTAACACTTGAGAACAATTGACTCTCTTAGAAGGTGAGGCAGACAGAACGGTTGCAGCAGTCGCATTACCAAAGCTCAAACTGTTCAAAGCAAAATTTTCCAGCTACTTCTGCAATGTTTGCACTCTAGCATGCTTTATAGGTGTGCCTGGCGTGCTCTGGTCCATGGGGTCACGAAGAGTCGGACACGACTGAACGACTGAACAACAACAACAACAACATGCTTTATCTTTCATGCAGCATTGTATATCATTGACATTTGTAGAGTTTCCACTTTTGTTGATCCTTATTTTTGCTTGGCTTAATTTTTATGGTGGATCTCATCAGGGGCGGAGGAAGCTTCTTGGCCGCCCGGGGCGGCAAACACCGTGCAGAGGCACCCCCCTGGGGGCGGGACACCACAACGCACGTTGGGACGGACTGTGCATGTGCGGAAATGCTGCACATGCGCAGTCCATCCAGGCCAGCGCTGCTGCTCCTGCGGCGACCGGCCGACCTGCCAAGCAAGCGGTGGCTTGTGGGGCTGCCCCGCCCGTCCGTACAGCAGCACGGACGGGGTGCCAGGCGGCGGGGCTCGGCTTGGGGAGTGGCGGGAGGGGCCGCCGAGTGTCACTCCCCCTCCCCTGGAACCCGGGGAGCCCCGCCCCAATCGTCCCTCTCTTGCTACGCCACTGGATCTCATCTGGTCATATGCAACCGTCACCGTTTCTGGTTTACCTATTGCAGGTTGTGGCAGTGCTGTCAAGTATCCCGTTTCCCCCGGGATTCTCCCTTATTTTAAGCAGTTTCCTGCTGCTCTCCCTTATTTTTTATTTCCCTTAAATTTCCCATTTTTAATGGAAGCAGCTCCTCCCCTGCTGGCCAGGGACTGGGTGGGAAGACCTCGCCTACTTGGAGAGAAAAGCCTCAGCCCTCAAAGCAAGTGGGAGCCGTTTCCCGTGCTTACAGGGGGTTGTATTCCTCCCCCTGCATCAGCCCCTATCCGTTGCCACCGAGCCCCTCAGCTGGCCAATAGGGTTAGCTGGCGGGCAGAGCCTGGCTGCCTTTGAGCAGCTGCTGCTTCCTGTCCTGTTTTGATGGGATCAGACAAGAAGACAATGGGGCTCCATTGCGCAGAGCACATGGCTGCCCTCCTCTTTGCTGGCTGCCCTCCTCTTTGCTCCGCTCCGAGCCCGCTTGGAGTTTACATTGCTGCTCCGCCCACTTTTGCTTCTGGCTCCGCCCACCACTGACATGTGACTGTCCCCGGGACAGGTGAGACTGCTGATCCCTTATTTTCAAATCCGAAACTTGACAGCTATGGGTTGTGGAATACCTGTAAATAGATCGTCGGTAAGTTGTAATGGCAGAATAACAGTAACATATATATATAGAGAGAGAGATGAAATGGCAGAAATTTTTTATGAGGATTTATTTTTCGCTACAAAATATTCCAAAATTACAAAACTTAAAAATGAGAATCAACAAAATAGACATTGTGCCTTCCAACAACTATGCTGTTGGTCAAACATATAAGAAAGAAGCAGGGGAGAAGCCATATAGGAGATATCTTAAATATTCTGAGACCTGGTTAATCATTATGCAAGGTCGGGAGGAAACAGTTTACAGAGATATGAATATAGGTTTTGCGGGGGCAGTGTTTCATATTCACTAGGTTGGCATAAGAGATAAGTTGGCCCCAGGTAGCAAAGTAAATAAATGCCATTCTGATTGTGCTAACTTCGGGTATGTAAGAATGACCAGAGGATGAATAAAAACTCAGTGATGGAGAGACGTGCTTGAAGTTTGGATATGGAGTCTCACACCTCTGCTTTGCTCTGCATCCCAGATGCACGAATCGAGAAACTTGGTTCTCGAACTTAATCCATTCCGGGAGTCCGTTCGACTCTTGAAACTGTTCGAAAACCAAGGCGCAGCTTCCGATTGGCTGCAGGAGCTTCCTGCCCTCAAGCAGAAGCCGCGTCGGACATTCATCTTCCGAAAAACGTTCGCAAACCAGAACACTTACTTCCAGGTTTGTGGCATTCGGGAGCCGATTTGTTCGACAACTAAGCCGTTCGAGAACCAAGGTACCATTGTAGTTTATACCCATTATATTGATACTGTACCTATGATCTCCTGTAGTCCAAGAAAACCCTTCCGCCACATTAACTTCCTATTCAGCCACTAGTTCATGGCTTGGTAGAGATTTTTAAAATAAAAATATATAAAATTTAAAAAAATCTTCAGGCTCTTCTTAGCTAGGCAAAACAGACTCAAGTCTTTGATCCGTAGCTCTCTGCCTTGCCACTGACTCACCACATAGCTTGTGGCAAGTCACTCAGGTCTTTCTTCTTTCATTTCCTCGCCTGGAAAACGAGGATAATGATATCAACAATTCACTACATGGGGATAATAAATTAATGTCTGAGTAGTGCCTTACAAATGTTTGATAAGTCATGTAAGTATTATTTTCCATGTCAATTGGTTTTTCAGAGGACAAGCATCCCAGCTGTCTGAACACAAGGAAATGTGCCAGAGTTTTTCTTTAATACATGCAGACCCTATACAATGAAAAAAGAACACAGGCAAATTTTATCAAAAACAGAATTCTGTAATGATTTTGGAATGACACAACAGAGGTTTGACAATGTCTGCGCTACAAGAATAACGCATTTAACAATAACGTACCACTGCGATACCTGGCAGTCTTTTAGTTCTTTGTGCTACCCCAGATGTTCGGGTTAAATTAAAGAACCCCAAGTGAATCACAGCCTAACCTGAAAGTGTGAAACAAAATAGAAAATTCTTTCCAGTAGCACCTTAGAGACCAACTGAGTTTGTTCTTGGTATGAGCTTTCGTGTGCAAGAACAAACTCAGTTGGTCTCTAAGGTGCTAATGGAAAGAATTTTCTATTTTGTTTCGACTATGGCAGACCAACACGGCTACCCACCTGTAACTGAAAGTGTGAGTTTATGTTCACTCGACTGTGGAAGGTGTCTGTTTTCACCAGCACTCCATTTTTGGCCTTGGTGACACAATTGGCTAAGCTTGAGTGGAGGAAAGAACTGATAATAGGGGGCTTAATGAGCTAATGTAGAGTCTGATGGGATGCGGGTGGCGGTGTGGTCTAAACCACTGAGCCTCTTGGGCTTGCCGATCAGAAGGTCTGTAGTTTGAATCCCTGCAATGGAGTGAGCTCCCATTGCTCTGTCCCAGCTCCTGCCTACCTAGCAGTTCGAAAGCACACCAGTGCAAGTGGATAAATAGGTACCACTGTGGTGGGAAGGTAAACAGTGTTTCTGTGCTCTCTGGTTCCCGTCACAGTGTCCCGTTGCGCCAGAAACGGTTCATTCATGCTGGCCACATGACCCAGAAAGCTGTCTGTGGACAAACGCCGCCTCCCTCGGCCTGAAAGAGAGATGAGAGCCGCACCCCATAGTTGCCTTTGACTGGACTTAACCGTCCAGGGGTCCTTTACCTTTACCTTTTACAGTCTGATGAACAACATAGAGATGGGTTAAGTGGGTACAGGATTTACTACCCTATTAAGAGTGCAAGGGATGGGGTTGTCTTAAGGATGTTGTCCAAAACAGCTTTCCGTTGGTGAAGCATCACTGCCTTGGTATAATATATACCACCACTCAAGAATCAAAATCATCACAGGGAGAATGTTGACACTGTCCCCAGTAGGCAATGCAAATGCAATTTTCAGGTCTGGAGATCCACAATAGGATGGGTTCAATCCGTACAGTGAATACCTCCCTCCCCCACTGTACATCAGGGTTGGGACAATATTATTCAATAATAATAATAATAATAATAATAATAATAATAATAATAATAATAATAATTTTATTATTTATTCCCCACCCATCTGACTGGGTTTCCCCAGCCACTCTGGGCGGCTCCCAACAGAATATTAAAAACATGGTAAAACATCAAACATTAAAAACTTCCCTAAACAGGACTGCCTTCAGATGTCTTCTAAAAGTCAGATAGTTGTTTCTTTCCTTGACATCTGAATGGAGGGCGTTCCACAGGGCGGGTGCCACTACCGATAAGGACCTCTGCCTGGTTCCCTGTAACCTCATTTCTCGCAGTGAGGGAACCGCCAAAAGGCTCTCGGAGCTGGACCTCATTGTCCGGGCAGAAAGATGGGGCTGGAGACACTCCTTCAGGTATACTGGGCCAAGGTCCTTTATTCCATATCCTGTCTTATATCTAATTCCTTGGGCATGCTTACACAAAGATTAGCCACAGGGCAACTGCAGCTATCACATGATGCTAGCTGTTTTACCAAACCCTACTATCACAAATAACCAGCACCTCAACTGACTTGTAAACGAAATAAAAAATTAAAGAATTCCTTCCAGTAGCACCTTAGAGACCAACTAAGTTTGTTCTTGGTATGAGCTTTCGATATTTTGTTTTGACTATGGCAGACCAACATGGCTACCTACCTGTGACTTGTAGACTGGCTTTTAATTGACATCCTATGTGATTCTCTGACATAGCTAGGTTGTGGAGAGTAGGCTGCTTGTGGCAGACTTTTAGCGGCGACAACGATTATGCAATTCATAGTTTGCACATCCTACAGGGTGGTTCACAAAAGTCCGGTGTGTGTTCTGACCTCCCTGACGTTGGGCGGGACTTAGTCACCGAGCACATCGACCCACTGCAATGGATATTTGAAAGATAGCAACTCACACTCCTGGCTGGAGTGCACATTTGGCTCCAACAAGTGCAAAACCTTGTTGCAAATGGTACAGTAAACCCAGTTCGTCGCAGGCTTGCAAACTTCGTGCCCCTCCTTCTCCATTCATAAATCTCTTCTGGTGTCACCGAAGGACAGAGCAGAGGAGGGAGAGGCATTTTAGCAATCACAACACATTCTTTCCTTCTCTCAACCCTGCAGCTTTGACCACGCTACTGTACTCCACCCAGCTGTAAAAATGCTCACAGGTCTTCCCACTGCTAACATCTACCCTAGATATATATTTATAATATAGGCTTCTGTAATTACGTAATTGCTTTAATAGAAGCCGGGTCTTTAAAGCCAGAATTAAAGGTGTTTGATGTGTTATAATTATGAACATCACTTTGTTGTCATTTTTTTTCTCCCTTTTCGGATTTAATAGCCCTTCCTCCCCGTCGCCCTCACAAGGAGGTTGGGTACGGTTGAGTCGTGATTCACAGATGTGCAACCCGGGCATCGTGCCCTTTTCTGTCGATGGACAGAACCACGGGTTTGCACCGGCAAAACTCAGATCTCAATCTGGCTCCGGGAGTTGAGTAACTCGCATAGTTTCAGTATGAAATACTCTGCAAACCAGTGAAACTACAAGCCAAAACTTGCTGCACTGGCTTGCCTTCAGGAACGCTGCTTGTGGGAAACTGGCTCAGGAAAGAGCAGTCCGTCCTCTCGCCTGCAATAAACATCTCGGCTGGTGGCCCTACTACAACAATGCCTATTTTTTTGCAATGACATCAGTAATGAAAGGCTTTTGCTGCATCCAAAGATGCTGTTAAAAACTTATCGATTCTTGCGGGTTAAAACATTGGCAGGATTTTAAGCACACTTGTAATGTAACAGAATGTATGGATAACTTTGAAAGATAAAAAAAAAATGGAGAAGTATTGATATGCAGTTGAAAATAGGATCAATAGGGCCCGTGGAAGGGATGGAGGGAAGTCAGGAGATTCAGAGTAATCTCGATATTTGGATGCGAAATTGGTTTTGTCGTATGTTTATATTCTTGAAAATCAAATAAGAGTTTATTTTTTTAAAAAAAACACTTATTGATTCTTCTTTAAATAAGTTTTTAATAAGTGCAGTAATGGACTATGCAGAACTAGCAAAATTAACAGGAAAAACTAAGAGAATCAAATGATGGCTGCCTTTTTTGAACTATTTCAAGAAATATTATAGTATGATGAACTCGTGAGCAGCTATGAGCAACAGAAGTAATTCGATTATAATATTGTGGGTATGATTTGATAGACAGGGTGCAGCAGAAGGGGATTAAAAACAACTCCATGGGAAAAGGGGTGGGAAGTTGACAAAAATAAAAGACGAAATTGTGTTTTGACTGTATATGTTAAAAATGCTGAGACTTAATAAAATCTATTGGGGGGGGGAGCTTATTTAAAAGCCCCAGCACACTGTTAGGCTCCGTGTTCAAAGGTAAACATTTCTGCTACCCGTCTCAATGTCTTGCAAAAGCCATTATCTCCATTGAGAAATCCTCTCGCGAAAGAACAGGCAGACAGCAGCGCAGAAATCCAACAATGCATATTTTACATACCTAATTTATGATCGTAATTGCACCAAAGGCTTCTGAGACGATTCTTTTCTACATCTTGGCAACGCACAGTATAATTTCGAGTTACTTTAATATTCCAGTTGCTTTAAATATCCACTTTAGGCGATATCTACATTCATTTGTACGTTTGAGTCAGCGTAATAGCCTCAGAAGCATTCCAAACTGCTGTCTCCGATGGCTGCGAGGGGGGAAGAAGATCCCTCGCAAACTTTAATAATAGATTAATGGCTTTGCCACATCCACCCATCCTTGTGTGCGGACTGAGCGCTTCTGAATTCAGCTTCCATGAGTGCAATGTGGAACGGCCACTGATGTGTGGATGTGGGCAAACCCTTTCCTTAGCCAACCTGCCCCAAATGCTCCAGTAAAATGAAAAATGAAAATCATCAGAATCCACAAGATGACTTGATTAGAATCAATACATCCCTAGCCTCCAATTCACCCTGCTATTGCCCTCCAATTCATCCTGCTATTGCCCCCCTACGACAAGTCAGAGTCTGTGTACACTTCTTCTTCTTCTTCTTCTTCTTCTTCTTCTTCTTCTTCTTCTTCCTCTTCCTCTTCTTCTTCCTCCTCCTCCTCCTCTTCTTCTGCTTCTTCTATCACTCAGAGCTAAGTAAGATTGTCTTTCATGAACACGATCTTAACAGTGAGTCCTTAAGTGACTGTGGAGGCCAGTTCTGCATCCATGCGTCCTTCCACAGTGGGGACATAGGTTTCCGGACGGGAGTTGATCACGGTAAGAGTTTGCCATGTGTGCCTACCTTTTAGCACATTTCTCCCTTTCGTCCTGAGTTCGAGCATCTTCAAAGCCCATGTCACCTTTTGGTAAAGACTGTTCTCCAATTAGAGCGCTCGCAGGCCAGTGTTTCCCAATGTTCAATGTTTACATTTCATTTTTTTAAAGATTTGCCTTGAGAGAGTCTTTAAACCTTTTTTGTTGACCACCACCATTACACTTTCCATTTTTAAGTTTGGAATAGAGTAGTTGCTTTGGAAGATGATAACAAGGCATCCGTACAACATGACCAGTCCAATGAAGTTGATGTTGAAGAATCATCGCTTCGACACTGGTGATCTTTGCTTCTTCCAGTACACTGGCATTAGTTCGCCTGTCTTCCCATGTGATGGGTAAAAAATTTTTGGGAGACACTGTTGATGGAATCTTTCGAGGAGTTGGAGATGGCATTTATAAGTGGTCCACATTTCAGAAGCATACAGTAAGGTCGGTAGTACCCCTTTAAAGCACATCCAAAGCGCATTCCCCACCCCAAAGAATTTGTTAAGGGTTGCTGGGAACTGTAACTCTGTGAGAGGCAAACGGCAATGCCCAGAATCCTTTGAGGCACAAGCACTAACTTGTAGGGCTGACGACAACTCGGGGCCCCTGAAGTATGGGTGGATGGGGCTAAGTTCCCCCTCTCAATCTTGAGGGAACAGGCTGCAGTGGCAGAGTGCTCCGCCAAACCTCCATGTGGCGGTGGAAGGCCCTGCCCATCCTCACAGCCTCTCCCCGGTTCACGTGACATCACACATGTGTGTCGCACGTGTGACATCATACGCATGCAACAAGTCCCCTTGATGTTGGGTGGAACTGGGCACCTCTGCATCAAAGGGAAGAATGTGCTTCTGGCCTGGACTCCAGCGAGGAATAATTCCACTTTTATGGGGCAGCAAAGCAAAATGCTTCTCTGTAACATGCGCTGCCCTAAATGTGCTGCATGGATAAACCCTGATTTAAAATCCTGGGAACACACAAGTTTAAATATGAAGAGTTTCCGGCCCAAATGAATTTCCCTATTTATCAAGGGGGTAGCAAGACATGTGCATCTTTGGAGCATAAATTCAGAAACTGTACACGTGGGAGCTTCTGTACCGTGAAGAGATCGCTGGATTTGAGACATGATATTGTTCAGGAGGCGCTCTTGTTGATCTATGAGATTGCAATGGGATATACGACAGGAAGTAATATTTCCAGCGCATTGGATCAATGGCATTGATTGGCAAACTGCAGCGTGCCAAAGGCATGAAACAGGCATGAGATGATTTCTGATTTGTGAAACCAGTTAACTTTTCTGTCCTGTCATTTTTCCATAATTGATTTTTACTCTGTTCTGCGGGGGCATAATAACAATGATTTTATCAGTAACATTCAAGAAGAAATGATATTCTTATGTCTGAATGTTAAACCCTCATAAGTGCCATTTGCTTTCCTGATAGTCGCCTGCTTCTATTTCATAGCATTGCAAACGCTGTTACTCAAATATGGTAGAGATCTAAGAAAGAAAATAAATAAACAAATTAACAAAGCAAAATGCTTGTTTATAAGATACAGCTGTTCAGATCACAGTTCATTAAATGAGATTTATTTGGGGCAAATCTATTACGCTCCGGGTTAACACCGTGCAAATTGCAGTTCCCATCTTGAGCTAAATATTGTGTTCTAAATAGATGAAAGTTTAATAACAGATCACAAAATGAATTAACTCATTTTAAAAGAAGTTATGTACCTGATGCCTAACTACTTTTATAGTGAGCATGACTTAGTTAGAAGGTTTATTTTGCAGGATTAACTACCACGCTGCTGCTAGTGAATGACTTTCTTATCCATCGAAAATGTAATGCAGAAATTGCAACCCACATGCCTTGCTACTTCCTGTGTTGTGTCAGAGGACTCAAGATTTGAACTATTTATGTAGATGACCAAGGCTGCCTGGATTCTGCTAGCCCAGAGGTGGAAAGAAGGCATAATTTTGACCAAGGAAGAGCGACAGATAAAATTGATGAACTATGCTGAAATGCCCAAACATGCAGGAAGAATTAGAAACCAGGAAGAGGCAGATTTAAATAAAGAATGGGGAGAGTTGATAGCTTATTTGAAAAACTATTGTAAACAATTACATTCATTGGTAGGTTTGACAGAAAACTTGTAGTAAAATTTTGAACTATGGATTGGCAAAGGGTTTAGAACAATATAGTTACGGAAGACGTGCAGAGGGGAAATCCTTACACAGTCCTACATGGTTTTCGAACAGAATGCATTCCAGAAGTTCGTTTGACTTTTGAAATGTTTGGAAACCAAAGCGCGGCTTCCGATTGGCTGCAGGAGTGTCCTACAGCCAATCGGAAGCCGCGAAAGCCACGCGGGACGTTGGGCTGCCGAGGCAAAGTTCGCAAACTGGAACATCTACTTCCAGGTTTGCGGCATTCGAGTTCCAAGTTGTTCGTGAACTAAGCTGTTCGAAAACCAAGGTACAACTGTATGAGGATCCACAAAGGGGGTGGGGAGGGAAGTCAAAGGCGATTTCATGTTTTTATTGTGTTCCGTTTGAAAATTGGGGGACTCAATTTACAAACAGAACACACTGGGAGCCAGTGTGGTGTAGTGGTTAAGAGTGGTAGACTCGTAATCTGGGGACCCGGCTTCGCGTCTCCGCTCCTCCACATGCAGCTGCTGGGTGACCTTGGGCTAGTCACACTTCTCTGGAGTCTCTCAGCCCCACTCACCTCACAGAGTGTTTGTTGTGGGGGAGGAAGGGAAAGGAGAATGTTAGCCGCTTTGAGACTCCTTCGGGTAGTGAAAAGCGGGATATCAAATCCAAACTCTTCTTCAAACTCTTCTTCAACAGGAAGTGGAACATGTTCAGCTTTCAAGGCAAAGTTCGCAAACCAGATCACCTCTTTCCGGGTTTGCAGCGTTCTGTTTCCAAGTTGTTCATAAACTAAGCTCAGTGGTGGAATAACTGGGGAGAACAGACACAAGATACCTTACAGGCCAATAAAGAACTGGACGTCGACTTGCTCAGCTAAGCAAGCAGGTGGAAGTGAACTATGGGCACAGCAGGCGATTATTTCCCCAAGGATTCGGTGCAGTTAACTCAGGACCCATCTGCACAGCTGCAAATAAAACGTTTTGAGTGTGTTGGAAAGTGCAATATACAAATGTATTAAAAAAAAAAGCTGCCCAAGAAGAAGAAGAGTTTGGATTTGATATCCCGCTTTTCACTACCCGAAGGAGTCTCAAAGCGGCTAACATTCTCCTTTCCCTTCCTCCCCGACAACAAACACTCTATGAGGTGAGTGAGGCTGAGAGACCTCAGAGAAGTGTGACTAGCCCAAGGTCACCCAGCAGTTGCATGTGGAGGAGTGGGGACGCGAACCCGGTTCACCAGATTACGAGTCTACCGCTCTTAACCACTACACCACAAGGGAGGAGAGGCCACAGAGAGGTACCGGGATGCTCCCTCGCAGCAGCCACCATTTGGGACAAGCTCATCCTTCTCCCCGAGCTCAGCCTCGGCTGTGCTGGTGAGGGAAATTGGGATGTTTTGGTATCAAATCAGAAGCCAGGTTGGTTTTCGTAATTCCAGGACTGTCCCTGGAAAATCGGGACACTTGGAGATTATGAAAAAATCTGGGTAGATTTATCTCATGATAAACAGAGATTCAGATGAATTTTTTTGTGGTTGGTCATCAGAGCATCGCAAGAGTTTAACAGTATGAAAGCAACATCAAAGGAGGTTAACTTAGATTGGAAGAAAATGCAACATAAACAAACTTTAAAGTGCTGAATTTCCCTGGCACATCACAACATGTTCCCTTTTTTAGAAAGTCCCTCTTTTAACGAATATTAAAAATGAAATGGAAGGAGATGAAAGGGATCTATGCAAATCTGAACAAAATCACCCAAACCTAAATAAACAGAAGCACAAAACACGCTTAAAATTCTGAATCTCCCTGACGAGACACAGCGTTCCCTCTTAAGAATTTTGTCCTCTCATCAGTTACTACGGATAGAAAATGTGCAGTCTTCACCATTGTTTATTTATCTTGTCTGCCCAATGGATAAATTTCAGATCTCTCCCTGTCTCCACTTAAAATTTGCCCCCAAGTGTTTGTCTCTCAGTGTACGATACAGATATATGATAAACCGGTTCTTCAATCTGGTTTAAACCAAAGCAGTGGGTACTTTCAGAATATGGCTTAATTCTGAGCCTCTGTTCCAGAGCGGCAGAGGGGAGCGAATGCAAATCCTGTAAATAATAAGGTAGCATAGGCCAGTGTTTTTCAACCACTGTTCCGCGGCACACTAGTGTGCCGCGAGATGTTGCCTGGTGTGCCGTGGGAAAATTACTTTATATATAGTCAATATAGGCACAGAGTTAATTTTTTTAACATTTTCTAATGGTGGTGTGCCTCGTGATTTTTTTCATGAAACAAGTGTGCCTTTGCCCAAAAAAGGTTGAAAAACACTGGCATAGGCAACACCGTATGGACGCGAATACTCTAGAAATAAAGTAGCACTCTTCATTTGTGACTTCTGTGAGATGAGCCGGCCTTGCTCAGTTGGTTAGAGCATGGTGCGGATAACGCCAAGGTTGCAGGTTCAATCCCCGTATGCAGGGCCGTTTTTACCCAGGGGTGCAAGGGGTGCGGGGCACCTGGGCGCCGAATTCTGGGGGGGGGGTACCAAATGTATACCTACTGTATACTGGTCCCTCTCGATCAGTGGCAGTGAAACCAATGGAGTGAAAGTCCCCGCACCCCCCCACCCTACACTCTGTTACTCTGTAGCGTCAAATATTCCCAAGTCAGGAAACAAAAGCAGTTATTTCCGCTGCGTCATTGTTACAGGTGAGCAAATTTCCTCCCCCAAAAAAGGTCAACAACTTTGGCTTCACCTTTTCCAAAGAAAGCTCAACAACTTTGAGTTCGGCCCCCCCCTAATTTTTTTGGGGCAGCTAAACTAAATTTGGGGGCGCTGGGCGGATCTTTGCACCCCTGCGACGCATATGCTAAAGACGGCCCTGCCCATATGGGACAGCTGTGTATTCCTGCTTTGCAGGGGGTGGACTAGAGGATCTTTAGGGTCCCTTCCAACTTCTTTGATTCTATGATTTTAGGATAATCTTTCTGTGTTGCTAGCCAACAGGTGAACTCATAGCTGGGACTGAGGAGTGAGTTCATCATTGCAGAGGTGTCTGTGGAGGGGATATATTGATTGAAAATATATTGTATTGTAACTTTTGAATATATTTTTTTTAAAAAAGAGTGAGTTTTTGTGACACCGGGACTCCCCAAAGCTGCTGTGTCCCCCTGCTTTTTGGTGCACTTTTCCCCTTTCTTCTGGTTCTTGGAATCTCTGTAGTTTGACCTTCCTTTTTTCCTAGCAACCAGATGCATCTTTCCTGTGATGGGTTTGTCTGAGATGAGGTACTCTCTAAATGTTTATTTCTGCACAGATTACTACTACAGTGGTACTTGGGTTTTCGAACGTCTCCTATGACGAACATTTCAGAACTCGAACGTTGTAAACCCGGAATAATAATAATAATTTATTATTTGTAACCCGCCCATCTGGCTGGGTCTCCAGTAAATGCTTCCGTTTTCGAGCACGCCTCAGAAGTCAAACGGCTTCCGCTGAGTGTATATGTTATTTTTCTCAATTTTCTCTATTAAAGTCGCAGGCAGCCCTTTGCGCCTCAGTTTTCGAACGTTTCGGAACTCAAACGGTCTTCCAGAACGGGTTGCGTTCAATAACCGGGGTACCGCTGTACCCGAAAAGGACCCTGCTACTTTCGTAAAGAGAAACTGCGTTACAACACCATGAAACCAGACGGCGCTGTGGAGTCCCGTCTTTCGCCAACGGGATTTCCCTGTATGGCGTTTACAACGTTTTTAACGGAATCGCTTTTTTGATGTGTCTAGTTCCGGCCTAAGCATTTGCGGCTGTTCAAGAAACTCACCCACCACAAAGGGAAATGCAAAATATGAAGAGTCTGCAAAAGGATTTAACCATGTCTCCTGCTATACAGGAGCTAACAAGCACTAAAAACTTACAATCTGAACAGATTGCTCAGAAGTCTCTTTCGTTTTAATGGTGTTTCTTCCCAAATAAGAGGGTGGAGAATTGCAGCCTAGACTGGGCTTTAGGGTTGGCATTGGGCGACAGTACGCTTCTTTTGCCTTTATCAGTTCAACGGGTTAAGCCTTTTCTAGTATGGAAATACAATTATGGAAAAAGCCTCACCTACGCTATGGTACCACTGCGGCAAGAATGTTACTTTCCCCAAAATGGAAAGCAGCTTACTGGGAAATGATATATAACGAAATGAAAAGGATATTTTAGATAACCTTTGTAAAAAAGAATAAAAAACCCAACCAAAAGCTTTTCTTTTGGGAATTATAGGGGCAGAACTACCTAAACTGTATGCTACCACAGCAACAAGAATGTTACTTGCCCCAAAATGGAAAGAAGCAGGAGTCCCAGCAAAGGAAGAACGGATACAAAAAATTATGGTATATGCAGAAATGGAGAAACTTCCCGGAAGAGTAAGAAATCAAGACAACAATTTTTTTTAAAAAAAATAAAAGAATGGAAATGGTTTATTGAATATTTACAGATATATTGTAAACAGGTCAGAACATTGGCAGGATTATTGTAATAACCTGCAGTTTTATAGGAGTATATATTTAAAGTAGATGATTAAATGAGCAAATTAAGTGAACTTGGGATATACAGAAGATATTAAAAATAAATTTAAGGAACCGCAGAAAGAGGGGGGGAGGAAGTCAAGTGGGGGAATGTTAAGATGATTGTAAAATTAGTTAAATGTATAAATCTGAAAAACATAAATAAAATAATAAATAAATCCTGTGTGCCCCTACTGCTTCTTGATTATGCTGTCGACCCAGATATACATAAGGAAATATATCCTCCAACATTTATCCGATGAAAATAGGGACGTCCTATTCAATGATGATGATGATGATGATGTTATTTATATCCTGCCCATCTCATTGGCTTTCCCAGCCACTCTGCGCGGCTTCCAACATATATAAGAAGAAGAAGAGTTTGGATTTAATATCCTGCTTTTCACTACCCGAAGGAGTCTCAATGTGGCAACATTCTCCTTTCCCTTCCTCCCCCACAACAAACACTCTGTGAGGTGAGTGAGGCTGAGAGACTTCAAAGAAGTGTGACTAGCCCAAGGTCACCCAGCAGCTGCATGTGGAGGAGCGGGGACGCGAACCCGGTTCACCAGATTACAAGTCTACCGCTCTTAACCACTACACCACACTGGCTGTATTATATAAAAACATAATAAAACATTAAACATTTTAAAACTTCCCTATACAGGGCTGCCTTCAGATGTCTTCTAAAGGTTGTATAGTTACTGTACTTATCTCCTTGGCTCGAGGGGGTCGGACAACTCCACACCCTCCAACATTTCTCCGATGGAAATAGGGGCGTCCTAAGGAAAAAGGGGGGCATTCTGGGATCAAATCAGAAACTGGGATGGGTTCTGTAAATCCGGGATTTTTCCCTTGAAAACAGGAACACTTGGGAGGGTCTGAAGGAAACATTACAACATTGGATCAAAATGCTGAACTTGTAGGACTGAAAGTAAAAATCCACACTACGTGCTTAAGTGAAAACTGTGAAGTAAATCCCACTGATTTCAACACTGGTGCTCTTAGGAATGGGATATTATTTTGATGCGAGCAGAGATTCCTCTCTACCTTAAAAACGAAACATAAAAAACCCAAACAGCTTGAAAATATAATTATGGGGGGGGGGAGGGGAGGAGCAAACTCTTCTGAGTTTTGCAATGCCTGCGAAAGCAAAAACAAATGTTTTATAAGTTTCACAAAAGAAACCTCAAAGTACACAAGGCTTGCCCAGCCCTAATTATTTATTGTGAGTCATCAAGAGGAGGGCTCCTCCCTGACCTTGCTGATAAACCCATTGCCAAAAATTCATTGTACCTGCTTTCCTTTTCATGTTTGTTGTTCGGGAGTTGTGCCACCTCAAGGGATCATAGTGCGTCGGGTTCAACTAGGAGCATCTTGTAATCCTCAGCATAAAAAGGTGAATGAAGCAGGCGAGCTGCACAAACAGTCACCGATTCCCACTAAAGCCATTGGTGTCTATTTAGAAGATAGATAAAAAAATAAATAAACAATCAAATTCTATTTTTTGCTCAGTGTCACTACACTCTTTAAAAATTACAGTATCTCTGATTATTTCTCTCCCTCTGGCAATTATTCCACTTTGGATTAAAAGATCTCTTCAGCCGATCAAAAAATGTTGTCCGTGCATTTTGTTATGCACGCAAGAGTTTTACAGCATATACACGCTTTAGATCATAGAATCACAGGACTGCAGACTTGGAAGGGACCCCCAAGGGTCATCTAGTCCAACCCCCTGCAATGCAGGAATCTCCACTAAAGCATCCATGACAGATAGCTGTCCAACCTCTGCCCTTCTCGGTAGTCACGCCTGCCCTGTGGAACACCCACCTGTCGGATGTCAAGGAATTAAACAACTATTTGACTTTTAGAAGATATCTGAAGGCAGAAAGAGTACTGATTATTATTATTACTAGTGGTTTAAACCCGTTAAAATAACGGGTGCTAGAACATTTCTGACACAAAACCCAAGGTCCTGAAGTGCAGGGAGCAGGGCAAACCATGCGCTCCCTACATGGCGTTAAGATTCCTGAGGGAGAAATGACGGCGTGTTTCCTTTTATTGTTCCTGTAGAACAGGTTTCCTTCCAGATGTGTGGGGCTCCCAGCCCCTTTCGGAGTGTGGGGCGGTGGGTGGGGAAGCGAGGGGGGTGAGGCGGCGGCGGCATCATCTCCCGGGAGGCTTCGCCCCCCCCCGGTTCTCCTGCTCCTTCTGCCCAGCGGCGAGAGCGACAGCGTGGCCTCCCTTCTCGGCCTCCCTTCAGCCTCTGGAGCGCCAGCGTTCCATTTCAACCACCGCTTCAACTGCCGCCGCTGCTCCCGGCCCGATCTCTCTGCTCCAATCCCCGTGTCCATGGGGCACATGCTCAGTAGCGCAAACCCAGAGACACAGGGACTGGATGCAGAGACACTTGCATTTTATATATATAGATGATGATGATTATTATTATTATTATTAAAAACCTCCAAGGAAGGAGAGTCCACAACCTCCTGAGGGAGACTGTTCCATCATCAGTGAGAGTCTATTTACCATATTATGTGAGATTGCCAAAGAAAGGCTTTAGCCCTCTCCAGTCCACAGTGGTAATGGAGAAAACCTTCCCAAATATCGGTACTCCTTAATGCTTGCTGCTTAATGAATTAAAATCTCTCTGTGTGGCAGAGAGTCCAAAAAATGTGTGCATATAGGCGAAACCTGAATGTCGTCCCTTGGATCAGATAAGAGTGACAGCAGGGCGTTTTCTCCTAGGCATCTCTTTGCTGTGGCTTTGCGCTTAACTATTGTTCAGATAAAAATGTGTGGCCCCACCCTTTTCCTTACCTTACTCTGCAAGGGCATAAGATTCTCCCAAATACTTTCTTACAAGGGCGGACATGTAAGTTAGGTATCAAGTTTTTGTCTTCCTAATGCTTTTATAAACAGCACTTTGTGCAGAAGCAGTCTCCAAAACACACACAATATCTGCACTCCCATTTACGATCAGAGGATGAATGAGTGGGGTACCAGTCTAGCAGTGAACAGCAGAACCTATGGACCGGTGGACACAGCAGATGAGCAAGGATGAGAGTGTAGAACAAAGGGTAAGAGTCTTGCCCTCACTTTCCACAATGCTTATCACCTCCCCAAGGCCTTGTCCCTCTTTATCAATGATCACTGAAATGGGGATGTCCCTCCCCCCGCAAACATTTCCCACCAAACACATTGTGTCGTGGCCTTTGCAACTTGAAGGCCACATGGAGGTCACATATCAGTGATGGGTACGACTAGACACAAAAGTGGAAAGAGCAATGGATGTGACTCTCACCTTTGCGCAATAGGCTATATTCTGTAACAGGAATAGGAACCCTTTCTGAACCCTCTGTTCTTCTGAGGATGCGGGTGGCGCTGTGGTCTAAACCACTGAGCCTCTTGGGCTTGCCGATTAGAAGGTCGGCAGTTCAAATCCGTGCAACAGGGTGAGCTCCTGCTGCTCTGTCTCAGCACATCAGTGCAAGTAAACAAATATGGAAGGTAAACGGCGTTTCCATGCGCTCAGACTTCCGTCATGGTGTTCCGTTGCACCAGAAGCAGTTTAATCCTGCTGGCCACATGACCTGGAAATCTGTCTGTGGACAAACACTGACTCCCTTGGCCTGTAGCAAGATGAGCGCCGCACCCCATAGTTGCCTTTGACTGGACTTAGCCATCCAGGGGTCCTTTACCTTTACCTTCTTCTGAGAAGCATGTTGCTTGGGGGTGGAGGGTCTGGGGAGGATCCTGGTGGCGCAACAGAAAATTCCCCTTGGGCTCCCAAGCCTGAGGTGCCACATCTATGATGTGCACAGTAAAACAATACTATAAAAACTATATACACAGCGACAGAACACTAACACATCCTGATAAAATCTGCAGATAATTATCCCCAGAGGTATCTAACAAACATGAGAACCAGTGGTTTTCTTAAAAATGCATGACCCAGTTGCTGCCACAGAAGAAAACATCCTGCCTCGCATCCAGGGAAGGCCATTCCAGTCTTCCGCCAGGTCCATGCTCTCACTCTGAAGGCATCTGGCGACTTCCTCCTATCCTACAATTTGACTGCACTGGTTTTTCAGCCGGTATTAAGAAACACGTGCACTCTTAACATCCGTCCTCCTGCTAGTAAAAATCAAAATTAAATTGGGTAGTGCCCTTAACCACAGGATTCCTGAAGGGGAAACTCCCTTGGGTGTCATCTCTTTGGCGGCAAGCCTGCCGAAGGCTAGCTCACTCTCCGAGAGCTGCTAGGTTTCGTTGCCCCCTGATTCAGATGCTAGATAGAATCGTAGAATCGTAGAGATGGAAGGCATCCTGAGGGTCATTTGGTCCAATGCCCTGCAGTGCGGGAATCCTGCCCACAGCCGTCGCTGCGTGGGCTCGATCCACCAACCTTTTGATTAACATCCAGTGTCACAGGATATGTCTCTTCCAAGAGTGGCGTCTCTCGGGTCTCTCCGTCAGGGAAGATCTCTGGAACAGCCCAGCGAGGCCACAGACCATGAGATGTTCATTCCCTTGACCCAACTTCTCCTGCCCCACAGTGCTGCAGCCACAGCTAAATCCTCACTGCACATTTGGTTGGGCAGCCATTCCTTCTGCCCAGGAAAGTGTGAACGGGGGCGAAGACGCTCTAGTTGATGATTCTCAGCTGCCTCGCCAATCTTTAAGAGAAACCACGGCAGCCAAACTGGTGTAAAACCAACCAGATTTTGCAGCGCAGAAACTCCACCATTTGCCCAAGAGCCATCATTCCACCCACCCGAAGCGATCTGTTTATCCTTCAGAGTTAGGCATTATTCCCATGACATTTCATCTTACTGCTTAACCCCCGACTCCCCTTGATGCTACCAATCTATTTCATGCCATTATGTATTTCTAATGTCTTCCTGTTTGTTCGCCTTGTATCCTCAAGTCATCTGTAAGTACCTCTTCCATTCCTCTCCTAGGTACCTCCTGCAACACTCCTCCTTCCCTCCGCCACAAAATCTCATTTTCTTGTGTCTGTCGTCTTCTGATTGCTTGCTTAGAAATGCCTATATTTCATGGTGTGTGTGTGTGTGTTCATTCATTTTTAGAATGGTTAACTTGTTTTAAACTGTTTTATAATGTTGTGTTTATAACGTTGTAACCTGCCTTGGGACCTTAGGGCAAAGGGCAGGTAAGAAACAAACAAACAAACAAACAACAAACAAAATCTTGGGGGGAGTATTTTGTCCCATTTCCTGATGCTTATCTACATCATTTGAAAAGACCGTTGCATTCTTTTCTTTGTTTTACTCCTCTCCAAGCTGCAGTCCTATTCAGAAGGAAACCCCATTGAATTCAATGGGGCTTACTCCCAGGTAAAGAGGACTGCAGATGGAATCATGCATCCTGTCGCCAGTTCTGTGCCTCTGAATCACTGTGATAGCTGTAACAGTTTTACTCAGAAGTAAGTCCCACTGAGTTCAGTGTGGTTTACTCCCAGGGAAGCGGGTATCAAACTGCTGCCTTAATCTCAGCTAAGTGTGCATGGGGTTGTAGCCCTAGCATGTGGTCTGAGGAACTGACTAGATTTGGGCAAGTTTTAGAGTAAACAACATAAAGCATATTTAGAAAAATAAAAGCTGTGGCACATGCTAAAGGTAAAGGTAAAGGGACCCCTGACGGTTAGGTCCAGTCGCGGACGACTCTGGGGTTGCGGCGCTCATCTCGCTTTACTGGCCGAGGGAGCTAGCGTACAGCTTCCAGGTCATGTGGCCAGCATGACTAAGCTGCTTCTGGCAAACCAGACCAGAGCACAGAAACACTGTTTACCTTCCCGCCACAGCGGTACCTATTTATCTACTTGCACTTTGACGTGCTTTCAAACTGCTAAGGAGGAGCTGGGAGCGAGCAACGGGAGCTCACCCCGTCGCGGGGATTCGAACCGCCGACCTTCTGACCGGCAAGCCCTAGGCTCTGTGGTTTAACCTAAAGCGCCATCCGTGTCCTGTGGCACATGCTGCAGCTTCCCAAATGCTTATCCAGCCATGTGCTCAGCTTCTTCTCTAGATGCCCCGCTAGACGAATGCCTCGCTAGACGAAAAACTCGCTAGACGAACGGCATTTGTCTAGCGGAAGCTGCCCCGCAAGACGAAAAAGTCAATGGGGCTGCTTCGCAAGACGAAATTTTTCTTTTAGCGCAAAAACTTCCGCGCTCCATTGCCGCTTCGCTAGGCGAAAAATTCGCTCTACGTAAAAACTCGTAGAACGAATTATTTTCGTCTAGCGGGGCACCACTGTATAAAGAAGGCAGCTTCAACCATGGTTGTGAAACAAACACAGATTTTATAAACTGAAGCTGCAAGCCATGTCACAAGCAGTAAATAAAACCACCACGGAAACTTATGTAACTAGATGTCATGTGCTGCTTGTGTGCAAAGGCAGCATACCTTAGTTATCTATGGATAAAACATTAAGCAACAACTGGCCGTGCCATCTAAAAAAAAGGTGGCATAAGGTTGAAACACATTCAGGTGACCTGCAATCAGATCATCAAGCAGAACATTAGCGTTTAATACACTTTCCTTTAAAAGCAATCTACAATAAGGTTTGTAAAACAAGATCAGGCCTCCGGGGTTCCACACAGAACAGAAGGTTTCAAACTTTTAAAAAATCCCTTCCTGAAGATTTCGTATCTACTCTCCTTCCATCAACCTTCCATTTGCAGAATAGTCCTCATGGGCATTGCTTTCTCTCTTTGCGAAGACAGCAGTGTTGTGCAGGGCTACATTCATCCGTCGGAAATAGCGTCTGGGCGGAATTTCCGAAAATCGGTAAAAAAGTCCGGGGGGAACCAGGTATATGGCAACCCATTGGGGGTTTGGGGGAGGGGAATTTCCTTTAAAAATAGCTCCAAAACGTCAAAATTTCCTTTGGAGATTTTGCAAAAAAAAAAAAAAAGTCCATAACTTCTGCATCCGGATTCTCACTTTTTAAAATATGGCAACCCTAGTGTTGTGCTATGCACTGAGCATTCTGTAGACGGGGGAAATGGGTGTTATCTACTTTCACTATTCAATGTGAAGGTAAGGTAAAGGACCCCTGGATGGTTAAGTCCAGACAAAGGTGATCATGGGGTTGCGGCGCTCATCTCACTTTCAGGCCGAGGAAGCCGGCGTTTGTCCACAGCTAGCTTTCCAGGTCATGTGGCCAGCATGACTAAACCACTTCTGCCACAACGGGACACCATGACAGAAGTTAAGAGCGCACGGAAACGCCGTTTACCTTCCCGCCGCAGTGGTACCTGTTTATCTTCTTGCACTGGCGTGCTTTTGAACTGCTAGGTTGGCAGGAGCTGGGACAGAGCAACGGGAGCTCACCCCATTGCGTGGATTCGAACCGCCGACCTTACAATCGGCAAGCCCAAGAGGCTCGGTGGTTTTAGACCACAACGCCAGTCGCGTCCATACTATCCAATGCAAGTACTGCTCAGGGCAGTCACAGATCTAAATAGACACAGGCCTGTTGATCTTATCGGGTCTGTTCCAAGTAGGACGAACATTGGTTTTTCCAACTGCACAATGATGCGATTTGGTATGGCATTTTTTTCCCCAGCCGGAAGTTGCTGGAACTGTTCCCGTACCTCTCAGGTGGGCGTCATTCTAAGAGTACAAGGGAGGTGTTCATGGTGAGTTCTGGCACATCTCTCTCTAGAAAAATAGCACTGGGTACAGTCTTTGTCTATGTGTTTTTTCAGCGTGTACCAATTCGTTCGGGGAGGGCGGGGCATCTACTAAAGAAAACAGATTCCTACTACAGGGCTCCCAAACCCTTAGTTATATTCTTTAGGGAATTTGATGGTGCCTGTTATCAAAGAGCACATTATCAAGGTGTACCACGTGCCCAATTCTGATACGGTTCGTTATCAAGAGCGAAATTAGTATTATGTCATGAGGGCTGACTATGCCATTTGCCTCTGCACCACTGGCAAAGTCCGTTCCTGGTTTCGCCAGTTAATCACCGGTTAATCATTTGTGCTCAGCTACTAGCAAGGAACAAGTACATTGTCTTTCGGTCGCAGCAACCCCGGGTCACAGTCCGAGATGGTTTCGTCGCTCTTTTCTCCACTTGGCTCAGATTTCTACGTTAAAACCCTGTGCCCTGGCTCCGCTCGTTCTTTCTCAAGATGGCACAGAGTCTTGTCTTTCTCTCCTCGGGATCCCGGGCAAATCGGATGCCACGCTAAACGTATCGTTTGAAACATTGCCTGCGCTCTAGAAAGGAAATGCCACCAGTAGCAACGTTCTGAGAGGCCCGGATGACCACCGACCAGGATGGCTTGGAGGAGGAGACAGGTTCATGGGAGGATAACTCGTACCAGCTGCAACAAAGCCTGATGGCTATGCACAATATCTGCTGTCCAGGGGCAGTTTGCTTCTAAAAACCAGTTGCTGCAAACCGCAGATGGGGAGAGTGCTGTCGTGATCACATCCTGCACCTGGTTGGCCATTGTGAGAAAAGGATGCTGACCTAGATGGGCCACTGATCTGATCCAACAAACTACGATGGCGATGATATTCTTCAGAGAACATAGAGGAGAGATTTCCCTCTGCATGCTGCAGTCTAATTCCCCTCTCACATGCATATTTTTTGTTGTTGTTCAGTCGTTCAGTCGTGTCCGACTCTTCGTGACCCCATGGACCAGAGCACGCCAGGCACGCCTATGCTTCACTGCCTCTCGCAGTTTGGCTAAACTCACACGTGCATATTTATTATTATTATTATTATTATTAAAAATACAGTCAAGTTTTATAACAGTGAGATTAGCTTCATACCCATTTGGCTCTCAACCAATCCATATTTCTGTTGCTTTAACTTTGCCATTATTATTATTATTATTATTATTATTATTATTATTATTATTATTATTTCACAGGATAAAATCGCAACATGCAAACATGAAATATGCAATCAAAACAGAAACAACCCAATAAGCACACACACACACCCAACACATTATAAAAGGGCATTGGTTGCACTACAGAATGTCCCTGTTGTTGTGATAAATAACGCTTTTAAAAAACATACTAGCCCATAAAAGCACTTTTACTAGCCCACCACCCACGAACAGCAATATAAAGGCACTTCTAGCAACCTGGAAGGTGGGGGGGGGGGAGGGAAACTTTTTTGTTTTTTTCCACTCAGTTTACAATAACTTTTCTGTTTGCTTGCCTGGAGCTAACTGAGCACATGGCTTCATGCGAGCTTGCTTATGACAGATGGCACAATCCGGCGCATGGTTTTTGCATCAGCTGAAGCCGTGCCTCTTCACCCGGGCCTTTGGGGTGGCTGATCTGCCATGGCTGCAGCCGAGGACTCCCCATCTGCTATATGATTTGGCTGGTTTAAATTTGATACAATGCTATCAGCATTATATCAAATGCTGCTAGCTAATGTTTGGGAAATCATCGGGAAGAATAACCTTAACCCATATGGAGCCATACGGCACAAAAAATTACTAATGCCACCAGTTGTCTCTTGTCTGGGGGCATAGAGTCCCATACCTCATAATGAAAAGGGAAGCGGGTGGCGCTGTGGTCTAAACCACAGAGCCTCTTGGGCTTGCCGATCAGAAGGTCAGCAGTTCAAATCCCCGCGATGGGGTGAGCTCCCGTTGCTCTGTCCCAGCTCCTGCCAACCTAGCAGTTCGAAAGCACGCCAGTGCAAGTAGATAAATAGGTACCGCTGCGGCGGGAAGGTAAACGGCGTTTCCGCGTGCTCTGGTTTCCGTCACGGTGTCCCGTTGTGCCAGAAGCAGTTTAGTCATGCTGGTCACATGACCCGGAAAGCAGTCTGTGGACAAATGCCGGCTCCCTCGGCCTGAAAGCGAGATGAGCGCTGCAACCCCATAGTCGCCTTTGACTGGATTTAACCGTCCAGGGGTCCTTTACCTTTTTACTTCCGAACGAGGAGCATGAAAAGTTCCCAAGCGGAATATACGTTAGCTAGGCTTGCTACTTTATTTTCCTGTTAGATACCTGTGCTTGGTAGGTACCTGTATGGAGTCTTACGTGAGGGGTAGATCCTCTGGTGAGAGACACACCATGCTCCTTCTAGGGTCAGAAGCTGTCAGCATGCAACAGCAGCGGCACCTGGGGAAGAGCTTCAACTGGGCAGCTAAACCAGGTGAGGGTAGCCGATGGGTCTCAAACCCTCCGTTGATTTAGGGACTTCTCATGCATGTGAGCATAGGCTCCAGCAGATGAAACCAATAGTACAGAGTTTTTCAACCTTTAGGGGTCCACGGCTCCCTTGACCAACTGCATTCTTTCTGCGGCACTGCTGTGGGGCTCAGGAGCCCAGTCATGTCACCCCTTGCCTGCAGAGCCGACAGCCCCTCACTCCTCCCTTGCGGAGGGTTCCCTCGGCCTCCTCTCTTCTCCCCTGTCCTCTGGGCAGCCGCAACTGCTGCCCCTGGTCTCTGGGTCCCTGCCTCCTCTTCCCTGCCCCAAAGAGAGATGCCTCTTCACATTGCCCCACAGGGCCCCGGGAAGCAAGCCCTGGCCAGCCCCAGAGGCACCGTTCGCCCGTGGAGCATGTAGCCAAGGCTGCTGCGACAAACCTTTGGGGGGCAGAGATGCGAGAGGGCACCAGAGGAGGGAGAAAGGCCAGAGTTGCCCGCAGCACCCCTGACCATCATTCAAGGCACACTGGTTGAAAGCCAGTGCAATAGCGAGTGCAACACACAGAAAGGGGGGTTCTGCGCGTGCTGTAAAGGCAGGAGCAGATGGAGCTTGCCAACCTGGGAAGGAAAACTCTGGTCCTCCTCTGCTGCCCTCGAAGCAGACTTGTTGCCATTAGGTAAACGCCAGGGGGAAAGTGACGGCCAAACGAAAAATTAATAGGAAGCCATATAACCACCCCAGAAGTCAATCACGGCAGATGTTCAATAAATATTATCTAACCTGTGCTAAAGGTTTGCGCAAGCAAATCCGCTTGTACGTTCAATGAATAGATCGTCTGGAGGAGCCCTGACAAAGTGGTTTGACATACAATTATTTCTTAGGGCTTTTGTTTCGGTTTTTTTTTTTTTAAATCTCCCATCAAAAACCTAGGTGCAATATAGCTTAGCTGCTACTATCCCATAAACTGCAATGCATATACACCTGCAAAACCAGCTTCTTACTTAAGGGGGTCTTCAGAAAGTCACCGCATCCTTTACTTAATATAACAAAATAACCGTCCCTTAAGACTCCCCCCTCTTCTTTGCAAGGAGCCACTGGGTTCTGCCAGTCCAGCTCTCCAAATGTCTTGCTGAAGCAGGCTGCAAAAAGCATTCTGCGTAAAAACTGGAGGGTTTTCCCCCGACTCCCCCCCCCCCCAGTGCTTTAGAAATGCTTTTCCAAACGCGTGAGCCTTGGCAGCTCCGATATATAATACGCGGCCATGTGGCTTTCCTTTGGCCCGTCGGGAGGCGGACGAGCGTTTCCTCGTAGCCTTGGCGCCCCCTGTGGAGGAGGAAGGAAAGTGCACGGGCTCTGCCCCAGACGTCAATGAGACGCCTATTAAGGACAAGCAAGAATTCAAACGTGAGACGCTGCGGCGCGTGCACGTTTCTGGCTATCTCTGAGACTCTTTGTGGGTGGGTGGCTCTGCGTACAGTTTCAGCGGCGGGCGCTGCCAGGCAAAATAACCGTGCTTTTTAAACAGTTGATATATTTTGGTCCCAAATCTGCTGGGGGGGGGGGAAACGTGTCGGGCGCTGCCCCCCCCCGTCTAAAATGCAAGCGCAGATATAATTTGCAGAATTTAATACGGTGCTGGCAATGAGATTAACGCAGCATCAGGCACTCAGGTCGCTATCAATGCACAAGAGGCTTTTTTTTTAGCTCTCAAACTAGCTTGCATCTTTTTTTTCTTTTCCTGGGGAGCTGGTGCGTGCAACATCAGACAGGGGCAGCTCCATCTTGGCACATGTTGCAAACCTTCGCACATGGGGGCGAGGGTGGGGGGGAGAGGGGAAGGGTCCTCTGAAAAGAACCGCGGCAAACTGAAAAGGGAGGTGCGCCGCCCTGGAGAAAAAAGCACGCCCGCCCCACGATGCAGACTCAGTCCCCACCCAACTCTGGAGCCTTAAATCATAACATTGCTTACGGGTTGCTATTGCTAAACAGCGCGCGCATGTGCGCGGGCAATGAATTCCTGGCGCTCTTGGGCATCGCACCACGATGCGCCCGGCTGCAAGTTTCCTAGGGGTGGGCGGCGGGGAGATGAGCGCTCCGAGTGCAATGCATCTCTCTAAGGTGCGACTGTAGCCTGGCAGGAGTCAAGTGCTGCGGCAGCAAGGCTGGCGATCCGTGGAAGGAAGATGCTAAATGGCGCGGGTTGCTTTTTGGGGAGGAGGGGTGGAAGTTGGGGTTGCAAATTGCAATGCACAAAGCAGCACTAATAATAATAATAATAATAATAATAATAATAATAATAATAATAATAATAATACTGTAGGAATAATAACAATAATAATAATGCAAAGGACCCAGCCCACTGCGCGTTACCCCAGCCCGGTGATGATGATGGCGGCTGGCTGTTGCCCCCCCCCCATGCCCGCCTGTCTCCCCCCCCCCTGCAGACGCAGCGTCTCTAACCCGCGGAGAATGACCTTCCCCACCGCCGCCCGAGAAAAGGCGCGCCGAGGAATTCCCGCCCTGCGCTCGTAAGCCGCCCTCTTCCCGCTCATGCATATGCAAATCCGGCTCCCCTCCACTGGCTGCGGCGAGAAAAGCCGCCCTTCTCATTGGGCGCCGCGCTCCAGCGCATGCAGATAAGATGAGAACCTTCCCTTTTTTTTTCCCCCTCTCGCCCTCGCCCCGCCTCCGGTGATGAGAATTTTTCAGACGGTGTAACTTTGCGCGTCTCTCTTACTATCAGCAAATAGTTCCGGGGAGCACCGGGGGCGGCGGCCGCCTCGAAAGCCGCAGCGGCCCCAGCTCGCCGAGAAAGAGTGAGAGAAGCCAGCCACAACCCCCCACCCCACCTCTCGGACCTACTCCTAGCGGTGGAGATCTGGGGGGTTAGAGGGTGGGGGCGGGGGAGGACACCGCGCGTTCCTACCGCCAGCCAGTTCCCCCGCGGATGGATATTACCGTAATGTGCGGGTGCGCAGCGAAATATCGAGAGTTAAGAAGAGGCGGCGGCGCGGAGCGAAGGGCTCAGAACAGGCGAGCGCTGGTGGGAAGAGGTTGAGTCGCTGCTGCTGCTGCTTCTGCTGCTGCTTCGGGGTTGCGCGCCTCCCTTGCGGCGCTGGATTGACTTCGGAGCCGCGCGGGCTCCAGCCCAGTGGATTTTCGTTTCGCGTGGGATCCATTTTCCCCCCCACCGCCCAAAAACCAACAACAATTCGTGGCTCTTGGACCAAGCAACGGAGATCATTGTTTTCCTTCTATATTTATAATAAATAAATATATATATATTTAGGGTTTTTTGTTTTGTTTTGTTTCTTTTCTCCTCTGTTTTCGTCTGGGATTCTCTGCTCGTCTCCGGGAACCAATATATTTTTGGAGAGGGTGGTGTGTTTTTTTTCCTTCCATCAGAGAAGAAGAAGGGGGGGCAAAAGATCTGCAAGATCCCTCCCGCCACCCTCGACAGCTGCTTACAAGTCGCGATCTCCGTCTTGGGGGAGAGAGAGAGAGCCTCCGTCGCTGGCCTTTCTCAACTGCGCTCATCAGCTGCTTTTTTTTTTTTAGGGGGGAAGGGGGTGTTGTTCATCGTCCTCCCCCCGTTTTCCCTTCTCCGTTTTCTGCCCATTGACTTTTGACAACCTCGAGGGAAGCGGGGGGCGTCGGATCTCCGCATCGCGCTGGTGGTTCCCCCCTTTATTCCTGCCCCCACCCCACCCTTCCAGCCGCCGCCCCCCCCTTTTTTTGGAAGATGTTACTTTCCAAGTTCGGATCCCTCGCTCATCTCTGCAACCCAACCAGCATGGACCACTTGCCCGTCAAGATCCTCCAACCAGGTAAACAAGCCGTGACATTTGCTTCTCCTCGTTTTTTTCCGCGGGGGAAAGGGGGGGGTTCTGTTTTATTTTTATTTCTTCCCTGCGCGGGGGGGGGGGGAGAGATGTATGTGCATGTGTTCTGTAAGCCTTCTGCGTCGCTGGAGCTGCGGCATCTTTTCTTACCACGGTCTCGGCAGTGGGGTAGATTTTCTGCTATTTTGGGGGGTGTTAGAAAACACACCCGATCCTGGATAACCCAGTTCTAGCGGTTGGGTTTGTGTGATTTTTTTTTTTTTTTATTTCACCCCCACCCCAATCCCCCGACGTGCATCCTCACCTACCAACATGTCTGGGAGTGGTGGCGTTTGTTGGATAATTCCAAGGATGGGAGAGGCGAAGGACACGTGAAAACCCCTTCCCCACGTCAAATGGGCTTGTTTGCAACTGGCTTTTCCTTCCTGCCGGAGTTTGTTGTTTGGGTGATTTCCACTTGCGACCTTTTCGTGGGTGGCTCTGTTTCGAGGACGGTTTCGGGGTGTGTGTGTGTGTTTTCTCTCTCCCTGGAGTGAGCTGGCTCCTCCGTCTCCCAAAGGTGCCCTCAGTGATAACGTCGCCCCCCCCCTTTCTAATGCCCCTTCTTGTTTCCTTCCCGCCTCTTAGTGAAACTGGAGAAGGAGCCGTTCGATAAAATCTATCAAGTGGGCTCCGTGCTGGGCAGCGGGGGATTTGGCACCGTCTATGCCGGGAACCGCATCTCCGATGGCTTGCCGGTAAGACGAGGCTGCCGACCACGAGGCTTTTGTTGCTGCTTCCACCCCCGCAGCCCCCCTCCCCCCATCGTGCGTGGCTGGAAATCCCGGCCACGGACCCACCTCCCCCCCCCCACTGGAGCGAGGCGGTGTCCCTGTGCCAGCGACCACCCCCCCAACCCCCTCTTTTCTTTTCGCCCCCAGGTTGCCGTCAAACACGTCATGAGGGAGAGGGTGACAGAATGGGGCACAATTGTAAGTATCCCGAATCCTTGTGTTATACAGCCTCTCCCCTGCGCTACTCTGCCCCCTCCCACTGCATTTATCATGGAGGGCTAGCTATTGTTTGTGGGGGTCCCCTTTCCCCGCCCTCTAGGCTGCTGCTCCCGCCACTATCTCCACCTCTCCAGCGTCTGTTATTGTTTACGTTTTTTCGGGGAAGGGGGGAGATTTGGCGGGGTTTCTTCTCCTCCTCCTCCTCCCCCCCCTCCGCCCTCCCCTTTTGACTGCGGCAGGAGAGAGAGCAGTCTTTGGGCTTCCCCTTCAAGCCAGCCTCCCTGCTCTGCTGGAGTTTCCATTTGCAGGAAGCCCCGCGATTGGTTTTTCAGATGGCCAAGAAAGGGGGATTTTCCCTTCCTTCCCCGCCTCCCCGCCTCCCCTCTTGGTATTCCGAAAGCTTCATCATGTCTTCCTTTGCCCCCCCCCCTCTCTCTTTTCCCTCCTCCTCCTCCTGGTCCTGCTGCTGCTTTCAGGGTGGAGTTATGGTGCCCTTAGAGATCGTTCTGCTCAAGAAAGTGGGGTCCGGCTTCCGTGGGGTCATCAAGCTGCTGGACTGGTACGAGCGGCCCGACGGCTACTTGATCATCATGGAGCGGCCCGAACTGGTGAAGGACCTCTTTGACTTCATCACCGAGAAGGGAGCCCTGGATGAGGAGACGGCCAGGGGCTTCTTCCGACAGGTCCTGGAGGCGGTTCGCCATTGCTACAGCTGCGGCGTTGTGCACAGAGACATCAAGGACGAGAACCTGCTGGTGGACCTCAGGACAGGGGAGCTGAAGCTGATCGATTTCGGCTCCGGGGCCCTCCTCAAGGACACCGTCTACACGGATTTCGATGGTAGGCTCCCCCCTCCCACCCAGAATCTCTCAATCTCTCTCTCTCTCCCTCCCTCCCTCCCTCCCCATGAAAGTGCCTCCTTTCTCTTAGTCACATTTTTTCGCCTCCTACCACCGACGAGGTATTTCTGCAGCCAGTAACAGATCTGTCAATTAAATCCTTCGCACCAGAGGCGGCTTGTGGGGGGGCGTCGAGTTGCGTAGGAAGAGAAGCGATTCCAGGCTGTGACGCAGCAATATATATATATATATATATATATACACACATACACCATGCCTTAGGAAGGATAAAAAAGGCATTTTCCTAGAGGGCAACGTGTTTACAGTTCCTCTGCCAACCTTTCTATCTGTGACCCTCTTGGGTTTATATCCCCCCCTTCCAAATCTCACCCAACCACCCACCCTTCCCCATACCTCTTTCCCAGACTGATGCTTTAGAAAACCCTGCATTGCAGATTGAGGAGGCGAGAGGGAGTTATCCCTCCCTTCTTTCAAGTTAAAAGGAGACTTGGCTTCTCCAACTTACTGTTGCTGTTTTTTCCCTTATGGGTGGGGAAAGGGTTTTTTTTTCCCCTCCTCCCTGGGGCGAACGGGAGAGAGAGATATCAATGGGGGCTTCTTCCCTGCCCGCCTCTCTCTCTCTAGTCGGCTGCATCGTTTAGCATCTGTTTGTTGTGAAACCGGAGCCTCGTGGCCATGTGACCTTCAGCATCACGAATTCTCCGGGTTTTTTTTTTATTTGGTATCCAAGTAACAGCTCAGTGCAGAGGGAGGGCAGTTGCTAGCAACCTCTTACGCAGAGAGGCAGATTTCTCTGCTCCTTAAAATATATATAATATTATATATATATCCTCATTGATTTATTTTCACAAGGAAAGTGGCCGGTTTGAACGGGCTTTCGGAACCAATCAAAGCTGATTTAGCTATATATAGCAAGCGAGACCCGAGTTTCACCTTTTTTCCTCTCTCTCTCTCTGTTTCCCTCCCCTCCCCTTTCTCTTCTCTCCCTTTGTCCTTTGTGTCTATTTTTGGTGTGGTGCTGCAGACGCCATGTGCTGGGGGAAGCAAGCTTTATGTTAGTAAACAGTCAGCTGATGAGGATATGCACTATCCCCTGCGAGAGAATAGAGCCACCCCGGGGGCCAGATTAAAACGTGACCTAATACTAGGCATGATATAAGCTCTAGAATTTTCCAGCCTACGTTTGTGTGGTGTGGTTTTTTTTTAAAAAAAAAACAACAACAACAAAAAACGGGGCTCGTTTTTAAAAATATATACACACGTGCGCCCAGGCTGTTGCATGATCTCAACGGAAAGTTCGGCCAACGTAAAACAAATCTCCGTCGTCTTTTTTTTCAGGGACGCGAGTATACAGCCCTCCGGAATGGATCCGGTACCACCGATACCATGGGAGATCAGCCACTGTGTGGTCTTTGGGCGTCCTCTTATATGATATGGTCTGCGGCGACATCCCCTTCGAGCAAGACGAAGAAATCTTGAGGGGAAGGCTATACTTCAGGAGAAGAATTTCGTCTGGTAAGTGAGGTGTCGGAAGACCACCACCCCCCAGGCAGTTGAAATCACAAAATTATCTCCCCAACAGGTTTTTTTATTTTACCGTTTTAACTAGCCCATTTTATTACTAGCCAAGACAGACGTTGACCATCGATCACGTTGTCAACCGAGATCAAATCGATATTCGTTGTCATGGGGCCCCTAAAAGGCATGGAGGGGGGGCCCTCTCCCATAGGCCGTTGCCAATTCTTGGCCTTTTTGTAATCTGGCACCGAAAACAACCGCATGGCACCCTAACCCCTTTCTCCTCCTCCTCATTCGCATTTCCTGTTTGCATTTCAGAATGCCAACAGCTGATCAAATGGTGCCTTTCTCTGAGGCCTTCGGACCGGCCGACCCTCGAGCAGATCTTCGACCACCCCTGGATGCACAAGTCGGACGTCGCCAAGTCAGAGGATTGCGACATCCGGCTACGGACCATTGACACGGATGTTTCCAGCACAAGTTCGAGCAACGAGAGCCTGTGAAATTGACGAGGACCTTGCGGCGGGAGGGGAGGAGCCACGAGTGGGGAGGGGAGGAGTCCAGAGTGCTGCTACTGCTGCTGCCATATGTAGGAGGGGCTGGGGTGTGTGGAAACTGCATTCATTATTCCGTAGTCTGAATCTTTGTCGGAGAGACTTGATTTTTTGAATTTTTTTCTCCCCTTTTTGCCGGTTTCTGCTTTGGAACGAGAGATTTCCTTTGGAAACGCTGTTGTTTGGGAGTTTATGGGGCCAGTACTTAGTCAAAGGCTGCCCCCCCTTTTTTTTTCCTTAAGGCAAAAGCAGTAACCTCTTTAAAAAATAACACAGTGAAAACCTTTTCGCTCTCATAGAGCCTGGACTAGATTTAATTTGCTTTTTTGAGTGCCTTTTTGAAAGCTGCTTCAGTGGGACTTTCTTTTTTTGAGCTGTGTATGTCCAAAGAGGACCCCGCGCATGATAGGACCGTGTTCCCTCGAGCCCCGCTGCGAAAGGCGCTGGGGGGGGGAAGCAATTTCTATGATGCCCTGGGGAAACATGTTCAGTGATTGAATGAAGTAGTCCCGTCCTCTGGCGATGGAATACTTGAACACAGACATTTCACTCCTTCCTGGCCCCCCCCCTCCGCCCCACGCTTTCCCCCATCCCCCCCCCGACTCCCCCCTCCAATACGACCTCTGCTGCTCCCCACTGTTTCCAATAGGCTGCAAATGTTCTCAGCTGTTTTATCAGGAACTTCACTCGAAACTTCATTTCATCATCTCTTCCACTGGGCACACACAACACACACAAAAAGGCCCCTTCTCAACTCCTCCCAACCTGCAAGTCTTAAAAAACAAAACAAAAAAATGTATGTATGGGCATGTTAAATGCACAATCAATGCAATATTCAAGGACTTTGTGTGTGTGTGTGTGTGTGTGTTTTTCCATACCTGTATAATGTGTTTCTGTAAATTTTTGTTCCTCCTCCTCCCCCCCCCCCACATGTATTATACGGTTTTATTTATTGTCTGGAGTTTAGAAGACCTCTCACAGTCTCAATCTGTGACTATATTTATTTTAGCTAATTTATTTGTGTAGAATTATTCCAACACTGTGCTTTTTATCTCTCTCGCTCCTGTGACAGGAGCGGTTGGTCCACAACTAGTTTTTTGCATTCCTCTCTTGTCTCTTTCTCCATTTTTTGTTTTGTTTCAAGAAGAAGAAGGAGAATTAAAAAGTCTGACCATACCTGTTTTTTGGGTTTTTTGTTTTTTTTTCATTTCGGGTTGGAAGATGGAAAATTGTACAAAGTCTAATTTAAGGGAACTAGAGTGACTTTAAAAGTTAGTCAGTATGCCTTTTTGTCTGGTATTATTTACATACCAGAACTGTAAAGTAATGCTGTTTGGAAGGGTTTTAAATTATTGACATTATACAGTCTTTGTGCATTGGCTCTGGAAGGAAGCGTCGCAGAGTCATAAACCTTAATTTATTTTAATAGCCGTGTGTTCTGTGATCCGGTTGCATTTATGCAGCTTGGATAAGAATTTTCTCTCTCTTCTGTTTAACAGTGTGAAATGTATGGAGATCATATTTTTTTATACAGGTATTTCAATTAAACCTTTTTGTAGATAACCCGTGTGGCTTCTTCCTCTTGAACTCAGCTGGCCTGACACCGGTGGTTCTCAGTACAATACTTGTAAATAGACTCCAAGGGAACCTTTGCCCCTCCATATCCTAGAATTATAGAAAAGCAGAATTAGAAGGGACCACGAGGGTTATCTAGGAATCTTGCCCAACTCGGGGCTTGAACCCACGACCCTGAGATTGAGTCTCGTGCTCTACCAACTGAGCTATCTATGGTCCCTGCTGAACTACAACTCCCATCGGCCTTAGCAAGCAGGGCCAAGAGTCAGGGATGTTGGGAGCTGTAGTTCAGCAACATCTGGAGGGCCAGAAAAGTTTGCTACATCTCCTATAAGGTGATAGGAACTGAGCTACAGGCCACTTCACAATGGCCGCAAGCAAATAGCATGGCCTGATGTTGTTCAGTCGTTCAGTCGTGGCCGACTCTTCGTGACCCCATGGACCAGAGCACGCCAGGCACGCCTATCCTTCACTGCCTCTCGCAGTTTGGCCAAACTCATGTTAGTAGCTTCAAGAACACTGTCCAACCATCTCATCCTCTGTCGTCCCCTTCTCCTTGTGCCCTCCATCTTTCCCAACATCAGGGTCTTTTCTAGGGAGTCTTCTCTTCTCATGAGGTGGCCAAAGTACTGGAGCCTCAGCTTCAGGATCTGTCCTTCTAGTGAGCACTCAGGGCTGATTTCTTTGAGAATGGATAGGTTTGATCTTCTTGCAGTCCATGGGACTCTCAAGAGTCTCCTCCAGCACCATAATTCAAAAGCATCAATTCTTCGGCGATCAGCCTTCTTTATGGTCCAGCTCTCACTTCCGTACAATACTACTGGGAAAACCATAGCTTTAACTATGCGGACCTTTGTCGGCAAGGGGATGTCTTTGCTTTTTACTGTCTAGGTTACTGATGTTACCGTTTCACAATGGCTGCCACGAGCACTGCAGGCCAGATTACTCTGTCCTCACATGATTTCGAGCAACGGCATACAATCCTCGTGTGCCTCTGCCTCCGCAACAAGTGTGATGTCACCTGAAATCAATACACACTCCCTGAGCTGCGCATAAATACTCCAATGCAACAGGTTGCCATAGTTCTCCCTAGTGGGAAGTCCATTTGGGCAACTTGGTAGCCCATAGTCCTAACCATGGCCACTTAGTTAAATCCCCTAAATTGTTCCCACTCCTAATCCCACAGAGAATCTAGCTTTACACTAAGAGTCAAGACAGAAAGCTGGTGGTATTTCCCCCACCTCGCTCCCACAAAGGAAAAGAAAGGGTCTTAAAACTTCCCGTGAGTCCATTAGTACTTTTTGCAAACGCAGATGTTTTTGGAGGGGATGCGGTCAAAAATACACAGAGGAAAAGTTCCTGGGATACTAGCCCCTCAGAGCTGGCATCCGTCTTGTCACAAGAGAAAATGGAGTGTGCCTCTGGGGCTGAAAAACCTCTGTGGTACCAGCCCCAAATTGACCTGCCTGGAGCACATGTCTGGACAGTGTGTCTGGAGGTTTCAAGTTGCCAAGTAATTTCGGTCAATGTGTTGAAATTAGCGGACATGACACACACGGGTTTGTCAATTTCAGTTTACAAATGATTTCCCTTTTTCAAACAGCCACCTTGCACGGCAGGGAGCATTCTCCTTAAAACCCTTGTCATGCAAGCTTTTCATATGCAAAGTTTGTTTATTTATGGGGGGGGGAGAGGACAGGTAGCATGTGCTTTCCCAATACATTTGCAGTGCTCCTGAAGAGATGCTCCTATTAGTGGTGTGGGGGCACTTAAAAGTCTCGGAAACTCTTCCATGCCGTCATATAATAGCCCTTAGTTGGAATTATTCGTGCTAATCCAGCAGAAATGTTGATACCTTTATGAGGCTTTGAAACATTGGAGTTCTTTCTTTCATTTCTTACAAAACTAAATGGCCCGACAAGTTTTGTATTGCTGATTTACAAGGTATTTTGACAGAGCAAATCCTGTCTCGATTGCCTTAGCAGCCCTGCCCCAATTCAAATCCTGAAATAATCCCTTCTCCCGTTTGCTCCTGGAAGGGAAAGTTGTCATCTTCCAGCTCCATTTACGGACACTCGCCGGAGCAGGACTCGAAACGCATCGGATGCTAACCATTTTAAGCTTTCAAGAATTTGCTGAATACCAGGAACTAACTTAAATGGGCATTTACTTTCTCTCTTTTTAAGTTTTCTGTATGCGGTTTCCCCCTGTCAGCTAAAGGTATGAGAATGAAGACGTCAAAAACACTCTTGTGATGTGGCTGGTGAGGAAAGGTGTGGTAGATGATGTAGATAGGCAGAAATCCCCTCCAAGCAGTTTCTCTGTGGAGGTTGATCTTCCCTCCTGGTTGTGCTCAGTGGAAAGCCAACGTCATTATATATGTGCATCAAGCTTTTCTAGGTCAGTGTTAAATTACATGGCAGCTAGGTTGGCACACAAGAGTCTACCTCGAAGCGCATACTGTAACAGCGGCGTCTCTCCCACTTTCAGACCTTGAGCATCCCTTCTCGACCCAGTCTTCTCCAATTCCCAAATCTGTTGGGAAAGGACATGGACATCTTGTGAGTGCATCACCAGCTGCTCACGGGAAAGACGGACGCGGGTGGCGCTGTGGTCTAAACCACTAAGCTTCTTGGGCTTGCCTATCAGAAGGTCGGCAGTTCGAACCCCCACGACGGAGTGAGCTCCCATTGCTCCGTCCCAGCTCCTGCCAACCTAGCAGTTCAAAAGCACGTCAGTGCAAGCAGATAAATAGGTACCGCTGCGGTGGGAAGGTAAACAGCGTTTCCGTGCGCTCTGGTTTCCGTCGCGGTGTCCCGTTGCACCAGATGCGGTTTAATCATGCTGACCACATGACCCAGAAAGCTGTCTGTGGACAAATGCCGGCTCCCTCAGCCTGAAAGCGAGATGAGCGCCGCAACCCCATAGTTGCCTTTCACTGGACTTAACCGTCCAGGGGTCCTTTAACTTGTTATTTATCTTTTGTGCACGGAAACTGAGATCCAGGTGATCGAGCAGTGAAGATTGCTTCCCCGGTGTTTAAATCTTGCTGCAACACAGGACAGTATCCTGCACTTCACTGGAGAGCAGGAAGCTTGATAAGGGGGCACAATGCAGGCTGTGTGACACACACAGTTGTGTCATCCTTCAAAGAGGAACCACCCTGCATCTCAGGAGGAATGACAAGCGGGGTGCCTTCCACACCCCAGCATTTTGTGTTGGTGCTGACCTTTAAAACCCTAAACGGCCTCGTCCCAGTATACCTGAAGGAGTGTTTCCACCCCCCATCATTCAGCCCGGATACTGAGGTCCGGCTCCTTCTGGTGGTTCCCTCACTGCGAGATGCGAGGTTACAGGGGACAAGGCAGAGGGCCTTCTTGGTGGTGGTGCCCGCCCTGTGGAATGCCCTCCCACCAAATGTCAAAGAGAACAACAACTACCAGACTTTTAGAAGACATCTGAAGGCAGTCCTGTTTAGGAAAGTTTTTAATGTTTGATGGATTATTGTATTTTAATATTCTGTTGGAAGCCACCCAGAGTGACTGGGGAAGCCCAGCCAGATGGGCGGGGCACAAATAAATAATTATTATTATTATTATTATTATTATTATTATTATTATTATTACTATAATAATTATTATTATTATTACTATAATTATTATTATTATTACTATTATTATTATTATTATTATTATTATTATTATTATTATTATTACTATTATTACTATTGTGCCAGTTCAAGAAGGGACTGATGGGATTTAGCAGGTGAAACCTCTCACCGGCCAATCCTATTCCAGTCTCTCTCTCTCTTTTCCCCCACATTTGTTCAGTTTTTGCTGAGCAACCTGCTCCGGCAACTTCCACAGCATCCTGACACTTAGCAATTTAGCAGCTAAGACACATCATTTGAGCATCACCTGCTAAACGGCTTCAAAAGGCACCAGGGAAAGGAACAGCAACCCAAATGGAAAAGCTCTGCCACCCAACCAATTTTGCTAGGACCTCACGGCCTCCTGTGCTGTTCCTACTGAAATGCGGATTTTACTTCGGAATCGCTACCACCTACGTCGGCCTTACTGAATTTTGCTTTGGCTTTTTACACCTGTCTAATATGTCGGGGGACTGTTGGTTTCGACAGTTGCCCTCAGTCAGTTTAACAGCTTTGATATAGTCAATTTCAGTCTTTAGGATTATAGAGCATCATGCTTTAACCGACTGAGCCATCCACTGGGACAAACTGTCGTCTTTTACTTCCACTACGAAAAGCTGTCAAGCACAGGGTTTTGTCGTCTGTCGTGTCCCCCCCCCCCTTGCGACAAATACCTCTCCAAAGCCATGTCTTTTCATTCTTCTTCTTCCTAGTGCGTTTAAATAATAATAATGTTTACTTTGACAAAATAATGCGGTAACGAGGCAACTAAACTGGCAGTTTAGCGCCCTCTGTTGGTCCAACCGAAGCACATTGTCTTCGGAAGCCACTTGCAGACACCTGTAGACAGGTGTCTTTAAGAATGGAAAAAGCAGCGCAGGCCGGCTTCTGAAATGTTCCACCGGGTAGGAAAGGATTCCGTTATAAATAAATGATGGACAACAATGCTGCAATTTTCTTTTTTAAATTCTCCCAGGGCACGGCGGAAGCTGGGTAGACGACATCTATTTATTTACCTGCGACGCTTCTGTCCTGAGTTCAAAAACAAAAGGCCTGGCCGCCTTTCCACAATCAGTACATCATGTTTGCAAAAAGGAATTTGACGAATGAGCTAGCTTCGTAGCAGACGTAATGTGTGCGGTCACCCACAGACTTTCGTCACCCTGGAACATTTGACCTAGAAACCGTGCGGTGAGCTTGAAATGAAGCACATGTTTCGGTGCGCCTGAATTCAACAGGAGTTCGGAGTTGCCTCCCTGCTTACGCCTTTGGCTTAAGTTGAATGAGATATGCTTCACTTGAGCTGCACGGCGCTCAGTATTATTCGGATCATCTGGGTAACAATACTATCACAACCAGTAATGGAAATATTTTCGGGTTCCTGGAAGCACTGTAGGATCCTCCCCCCCCCCTTTTAAAGAAAACAAAAGAAAATGTGTTTTATCTGAGTTATATTTATTATCCAGCCTTAGGAGGAGGGAGAGGAGATGCAAAAGAAGGTAATGTCCCTGTATTTTAATAGTGTAGAAGAGGGAATTTTGGATGCAACTGAGAAAAATTCTACCATAAGAAGCATGGCCAATACATTGGTATCTTGGTTCTCAAACTTAATCCGTTCCGGAAGTCCGTTCCAAAACAAAAGCGTTCCAAAACCAAGGCACGCTTTCCCATAGAACGTAATGCAAAACGGATTAATCCGTTCCAGACTTTTAAAAAACAACCCCTGAAACAGAGACCATTGAGCCATAAAATGAAAACAGTAATCAATGTACTGTGATATAAAATAAATAAGACAGTATTGTAGATAATAAAAAGTTAAAACAAAATAAAAATTCTTACCTGCATCGATGATAGTCATTGATTCGATGGGGGGCTTTTATCCATTTCCGCAGTCACACAATCAATCAATCCGTAGCTGAACTGGGTTCCACACATTCAGAAAAACAAATTAACCGAAAAAGCCTCAGAAACAGAAATGCAAAATAAATAGCAAAAACAAAAGTGCCAACCTTAACCCATTCCGGAAGTCCATTTGACTTCCAAAATGTTCAAAAACCAAGGCGCAGCTTCTGATTGGTGCAGGCGCCCCAGAAACAATAGCTAACAGCTGCATTCCGAACAACGTTCAAAAACCGGAACACTTACTTTCGGGATTTTGGCATTTGAGAACCAAGGCGTTTGAGTACCAGGGCATTTGAGAACCAAGGTACCACTGTAAAGGTAAAGGTAAAGGGACCCCTGACGATTAGGTCCAGTCGCGGATGACTCTGGGGTTGTGGCGCTCATCTTGCTTTACTGGCCAAGGGAGCCGGCATACAGCTTCAGGGTCATGCGGCCAGCATGACTAAGCCACTTCTAGAGAACCAGAGCAGTGCATGGAAATGCTGTTTACCTTCCCGCCAGAGCGGGACCTATTTATCTACTTGCACTTTGACGTGTTTTCGAACTGCTAGGTTGGCAGGAGCTGGGACCGAACAACGGGAGCTCACCCCGTTGCGGGGATTCGAACCGGCAAGCCCTAGGCTCTGTTTAACCCACTGCGCCACCCGCGTCCCACCTAGGTACCACTGAACTCCTTTGCAGTGGTACTGAAACTGTTAAGTTTGCTGACATACAGTATAGATAAAATCAGTGGCAAAGCTTCAGTGGCTAACAATACAGTCCTAGGCCTGTCAACTTAGATGTACGTCCCGCTGAGTTCAGTAGGGCTTGCTTTCGGTGGGATGGCCAAATCAGTTAATTTTTCATTTTTCCAGTGAGTTCTCCATATTTCCACCTCAGTTTTCCATTTTTATTTTTTTGGGGGGAAATCCTTGTGGGAATGTGTCAACATTTTAGTGTGCATTTCTCCCAATCTACACATTTTCGATGCAATTATCAAAATGCATATTATCGTACAGCAACTTCCCGGAAGATGCATTTTTGTGCTTTCCTTTCACTAATATGTACATTTCTATGCACGCTTTGTCCTTGTTTATGAGTTTTTGCACCCATTCCTTGGCCGGAGACCAGCACGGCCAAATTCAGAGAAGTACAAATTTCAGTTGCATCGGGAAGTGCAAATGACAAGCTCGCATTTCAGTGCAAGCTGAAACAAATCTCTTCCCCATCTCTGCTGACACCATCCAGGTGACCCCCTGTCATTTTGGATAACAGCTCCTATCAGCCCCAGCCGGTTGTTTCGGAACACAAGCTCCTAAGGTTCTTGGTCCTCTCTAGCTGTCTCAGACTACAACTCCCATCAACCCCAGTCAGCACAGCTGGGTTGGCTGATGGAAGTTGTAGTACAAACCAGTGAACTCGAACCTCGGATAGCTCAGTGTGAGACTCTTAATCTCAGGGTCGTGGGTTCGAGCCCCACATTGGGCAAAAGATTCCTGCAAGGCAGGGGATTAGAACAGATGGTTCTTGTGGTCCCTTCCAACTCTACAATTCTATGATTTTATTATTCAAGTTTGTGAAAGTTATCATACAGGATTATTGCATCAATATCTTCACTGTTGTTGTTCTGTGTTTGAGAAGGCCACAGACTGCAGCTTTGTGGACTGCACCCAGCAAGAGTGCCATAAAATGACTCTGCTTAGTTTCAAAATTTCCCAATGTCTCCAAAGCTTCGAGGCTACATAATCCCAGATCGATGCTGGCAATTGATAGCGGATTCCTAAATTCCTGTCAAACTAGACACATCATCCATAAATCCTTATTCAGCACTTGTCCGCATTAAAATTACCCCAATCAAATAAAATTAATTGATTTTCCTATGGATCTAGTTAAATCAGGGCAAACTGATGGCACCTCTTAATTTAACCAAGTCTCAGATCAATGAGCTCCCTCCCTTTTTTTGTTCCTGTGCCTTTTTTGCATGCCAATTATAGAAGAAGATAAAGGCACACTTGAGGGGCTGTCTCTATTAGGAAAGGGGAGAAAGTTTGCATGTTATGAATGCCAAGTCCAAATGAAAGACAAGCTTACTGATAGGGAGGTTTTTATTTGAAACTCTTCCATGAGAAAGATCAATGTGCTGGCAGCAGTTTCTGAGACAGAGGACATTCTGCATCTTTTACAAAGTTGTTGGAATAATAATAATAATAATAATTATTATTATTATTATTATTATTATTATTATTAATTTATACCCTGCCCATCTGGCTGGGCTTCCCCAGCCACTCTGGGCGGCTTACAGCACATAAAAAATTGTAAAAACATTAGACGTTAAAAACTTCCCAATACAGGGCTGCCTTCAGATGTCTTCTAAAAGTCAGATAGTTGTTTATTTCCCTGACATCTGATGGGAGGGCGTTCCACAGGGCAGGCGCCACTATTGAGAAGGCCCTCTGCCTGGTTCCCTGTAACCTCACTTCTTGCAGTGAGGGAACCACCAGAAAGCCCTCGGAGCTGGACCTCAGTGTCCAGGCAGAACAATGGGGGTGGAGACGCTCCTTCAGGTATACTGGGCTGAGGCCATTTAGGGCTTTAAAGGTCAGCACCAACACTTTGAATTGTGCTCAGAAATGTACTGGGAGCCAATGTAGGTCTTTCAAGACCAGTGTAATGTGGTCTTGGCGGTCACTCTCAGTCACCAGTCTAGCTGCCGCATTCTGGATGAGTTGTAGTTTCCGGGTCACCTTCAAAGGTAGCCTCACATAGAGCACATTGCAGTAGTCCAAGCGAGAGATAACCAGAGCATGGACCATTCTGGTGAGACAGTCCGCGGGCAGGTAGGTTCTCAGCCTGCATACCAGATGGAGCGGGTAGACAGCTGCCTTGGCATCCATCTGTCTCAGGAGATAACAGAGCGCACCTCCGGAGGTGAAGCCAAACCACTGGAGAATCACAGCACCTGCCGTGGCAGTAGAAACCAGTAACTCCCTAGGGCGCAAGCCTAGGCAGCGTGTATAGAAGTCCTGGGCTGCCCAGACGACAAGGCTCACAGATGTGGTCCAAAGGAAAGAAGAGCAATGCATATGGCACTAACTTGACTGCAGGAGTTGTCGGAGGTTAGCGTGCCCACCTGATGCTCCCACCACCTTGCACACACCTCGCCAAGCTTCCTGCCCTTCTCCATCTCGGCAACCAGCATTAGGAAGCCAGGTGAGCAATGGCTGCTACGAACTGTGTAGCACTGTAGAAAGTAAAGGGGAGCAGGCCTTATAGATCTGTCCTCTGGCAACCAGGATGCAAGTGGACCTGCAGCACGATCATTGCCATTAGCCTCTCTTTGGAAGTCTTGTATTTTCTGAACATGCACATAAGCATCCCCCAAGGAGCTTCCAATGTCAGCCTTCCAACGTCTAGCAATACCAGAAGCTTAGAAAGTGCCCGTAATTTCATATAATTGCACTCCTCAGTTGTTGTTGTTGTTGTTTTTTAAAAAATAACACTTCCAGGCATATCCACAAATTTCACAACTTTGTCCCTGAACGTCCTTCATTTTCTCACACTCAAATCTAGTTGTGCATCTTGGAGATAAGTAGTCGCTCCAAATAAGCCCTTCTACTTGTCTTAGCAGATGTATCTCTTAAGTTCAGCATTGCATAGATGGATATGTGTAGCTTCCTTGCTGGACAAGGTAATATTCACTCTTTTTGTGACAAAGTAATACAAATAAATAAATAAGAATAAAAATGTGCACCCCACCCCCGAGACCATTCCATTGTAACTATCCAACCCCCCAAAACTTCAACACCTCTTGCGATGGTTTGACCCCTTTCCGTTTTAACAGTACAAATTCTACAAACACCCTCCGTATCTCCTCAAAATCATTTCTCCTGCATATTCCCCGTCTTACCTTAATGGCACATGTTAATTTATCATCAATAGCTATATTCCACACCTCTTTATAGCACTCTTCCATTTTATATTCTGCTTACCCCTTCCACTTCCTGGTTATAATAATCCGTGCAGCTGTTTGTGAGCAAGTCCTTCCTAGCCTGTGAACCTTCCACCCCATCATCAATTGATAATAATGGACTTTCGGTCAGCTTTTACCCAGTGATTTCTGTTATCTCCTTAAACACCCTTTGCCTGAAAATTTGTACATATTTACACCTCCACCACATGTGAAGGTAATTCCCTGTTTCCTGGTATCCTGCACTTTTTCTTAAGGAAAGAAGAATCACAAGAGTTTGGTTGTTTAGAATTTGGGTGTTTGTCTCTCCTTCATCCCCATCTCCAACTTAAATTAGGTCCAGGACGTTAGCCGGGAACTCCAATTTGAACAGATTGAAAATACTTCTTGATTGATTCATAAACATTCCATTTAAGAGACAAGGGAGAGTTTCGTCCTTATGTTACCACGTCCTTGCTCCCAAATTAGGGTAAATGATAGCCTGGCAAGGCAATGTACTTTCCAAAGACATAAGCAGATCATCAAGCAGCTGAGCCTCGTAATTAGAAACCTGAAACCAGGGGAAAAAATTATTTTCAAATGATTACATGTTGCTCATGCAAAAACTGCAGACACGTACAATCCCAGCAGAGATTTCATTAGAAAATTTAATTAGTTCCTCGCATATGTCACACATGCAGGAGAGTTACATTCTTTCATGTATAATTACACCGAGTCTATCAGGTATTGTGCTCGCGGTGCTGAAGACTTCGACACCGATTGGCTGAGCGGGTGTGATGTGTCCTCTTCGCACAGATTCCAGAGATTCAGGGAACAGGCTTTCTGGATGCATGATAATCAGTTTCTTTGAAGGAAAGAAATGTTACACGTCGAGGTCCCCAGTCCACCCCCCAAATGAAACACACTTCACACAAGAATATAAGTTTAAGGTTTCTGGCATTATTTTTGGCCACAACTTTATTAAAATACAAAATATGCGAGTGGTTGCTTAGGCCTTGGTTAGACTATCTGTCCCTCTGGGGACAGAACTGACATCCACGCACCTGCGGAGTCAGTAAAGGGGAAAACACTTTGGGGAAAGAATGTGCGCCCGTTCTCCCCTAAGGCTCCCAGGGGCTCTTGCGTGGGCCCTGTCCCCCGACCGGGGGATACGGACAAGCATGGCGAGCCCCTGGATTCCTTTAATGGAATTCCCCATGCAGCAGCAGCATTGAAGGGGCAACCACAGCCAACCTGCCCCTTCGCAACATTGGAGGGGCAAACACAGCCAACCCTGCCCCTCCACCAACCAATTAATAACCAATGCCTAACCACCAACCTTACAAGTTGTGACTAATTGCTACGCAGTAGGCGAAAACCAGATGGCACCAGCCAATCAGCCAAATGGAAAAATTCCTACCAGGCCCCTGCCCCAAAAGTAGACGACCCCATGACAGGCATAGCAAGGTCAACGCAGAGGCCTAATAACAGGGAGGGAGGACGGGTGATCCAATACACGCAGCCAGGAGAGCTCCCACGCTACATGCAGGGTTATTTATAGGCTCTGGACTGTCCATCAACAAATTGCAACATATGAATCTCCCCAACAACACCCAGAGCCCAATCACAGTAGTGGTCATACATACTAACTCGCCCAGCAACAGAGGGGTGACCTGTTGGCCCCCACTGCAACACGTGCTCTCCATGAAGGAGAACCCGCTTTGTCAGTTTGGCTAGGATTAAAGCTTTATGGAGGAGGCTGAGAACCAGGAGGTTGAGGCAGGTAGCTCCGAAGGAAGGTGACTGAATGAAAGGTTCAATGAACCGACAGTCAGGAGCCAAGCAATAGAGGACAGGAGAAGGAGGCATTGAGGAAAAGACTGAAATTCAGGAGTGGCTATGTGCTGGGAAGAACAAGGACGGGAGCTCCAGGCAGGATGGCTAAAGGCAATGGGGCGACGTCTCATTTCTATGAGAAAGATAAGCACTGAAATCATAGGACTGGGATCCAAAATTGCACATGCAACAAGAGGTGTTGTCTCAGGACCAGCCAAATGCCCAGAGCTGGCTCCAGGCATTGAGACATGGGGACAAGGTGGTGTCTCCCCAATTCCACTACTCCATGCAGGCTCCCAGGCCTCTTCAAACCAGCAGCTCAGCTTGTTGTGAAGTCAACATACGTCCATTTCAGGGGGTGACAATGCCTGCCAGCTTCCTCTTCTACCATCCCTGCATAACTCAGTAGAGAGAAGGATAGAGACAAATGAAATATACTTGGAGTCAAGTGTGAATTTCATGCTCTTTATTCAGCTCATAGTAGTGAGGAATGCAGTTCCCCCAAAACGTTTGCTTTATATACACTATTTACACAATGGGCCCCACGTGATTGGCTAATTCCAGGATACTCCTGTATGCCAATCGGAGTGCGGATTCACTTCCACCTGGAGCTGGATTGGGTGGCACCTGCGGACTAATCAGACTGCTGCAATCTCAATCCTATTGTTTTAGGACCAGTCAGGCTGCTGCATTTTGGATCCTATTCAACTCAGTACATAACAACAAAACTAGAATTAGTCATTGGTTCTAGTGCCACCTATTGAGTGCCCAAGGCCCCCCACGATGAACAATAAACACACAGACATGAGTATTTTGGTTTATGGGTTCAAATAGGCCACAACTTTATTGGTTACAGATGTGAGTGGTTTGACTTAGGCATTAGGGTGAAGCCAGGCTAGATCTTGGCTCCTGCCTGTCTGCAGGGAGTCCATCTAAGGGTAAACTACCGATAGGGGGGAGCCCTATGACTAACATCAAATGGGGGCATCCCAAGGCATCCCTGTAGGGGTTGTGACATGGCCCTAGCCCATGTCTGGGCATCGGACAGAATCCACACCCCCTGGATCCCTTTAACAGGACACCCTTACTGAGGAGGGGCAGGCTACAACCTCCCCTCCATCCAAACCCAATGCCTAACCTCACACAAAGTTGTGACGATTGCTACCAGGTAGGCGAAAACCAGTGCCGGTGACGTGGCCGGGATGATGCAGAAGGAAGTGTCAACTCCCCCAGGCTGGATCACTGTCAGGTCCTGGCTGCCTGGCCGCAATGCTGTCCTCCGAGAAAGGTGAGCGGACCTGTTGGTCTCCTTGCATTCTGCCCTACCGGCAGCAATGGGCACCAGCCTCCTAATGGAATATTGGATCCTGCCTTGCTCAATTCTGTCTACATTCAGCAGCAAAGGCTCCCCAGAGATTCAGTCTGGAGTCATTCCCAGTCCTACCTAGAGATGCCAAGCATTGAACCTGTGGCTGTCTGCATGTAACACATTCTACAGCCCTTTACTCCACCACAGCACCCAGTCCTACAACTCCAGAAGGTACCCCCTGCTATTTAAAATCAAGAAGAAAGCCTTGTTTGTGTCCCAGTTCCTCTGTAGGAATTTTCTCACATGGGAGCTCTCTGCGGAGTGTCATATTGTTGCCCTGTTCAGATGACTGGCAGGTTGACAGCACACCACTTCTTGGCATAGTTGCCAACGCGACATGTGACCAAATACACATGCACCAATTTCATTTAACATTACCCCTGAAGAAAGGGAAAGGCATGCTCAGTTCCTCCCAATTCTCCTGAAATTTGGTAAGCAGAGAAAATATACTCTCCTGAAATTTAAATCCATACTTCTTAATTATTGAAGAGGGGTGTTCCCCCCCCCCAGGAGTAATTGAGTTAGGAAAATTACCCGGACTGCTTTCCTCCCTTTAGTTCTCTCTTTCCTCCCTCCCGACACAGAATCGCCCTGGCCCATTGTGTGATCTTTGCAAATTTGATGATGCATAGTGTCTAGACACAGCCCAACACCACATTGCTGCTGCTATCTTTATATCCTCCGGAATCATTTATATTCCAAAGACACAGTTAGGCAGACCTCACTGAAGGCAGAGCATCTTCAAACAAGAAATTAAGTCTATTGTGTCAAGAAACACCCCCCCCACACACACAAATGCTTGCTTTTCTCTTTAGCAATGGCAAAAGCTACTATATCGGCTGCTCGGGGGGCTCCCCCCCTTTTTCTTTTTTGGCATCCTCCCTACAGCTGACACCTACAATGGATCACCAGAGAGAAATAAATATTTTGGAGCACCATCGTCAGGCGGTATTGATTTCAAAGGACCGTTTCTCATAGGCTCACACCCCGCAACAGGTGGAATGCGAACAAATAAATGACCTTCTTGGGAGATCATAATTGTTATGATTGGATTGCAGAGCGGGAAAGCCAGGTGCTTTCCACTCAAAATATCCCCTACTGCTGGGGGGGGGGGGCCGACGGCACACACACACCCCAATAACAATTTCCTATTTCTGCTTTGTTTTCTGGCAAAATAAGGGAAGGACACAACATCAGGCTACAGTCTGATATTAACAGGAAGTGAGAAAAGCAAATTACTCCCCTTCTGGTTTGCCTTCTCTTATACCCCCTCTTTAAGAATTTCGAACATTAATTTTGAAATTGGAGAATGAGCAGGTTTGCTGTTGCTTCCCCCCCCCTTTTTTTCTTCCTCTGGGCCACATCACTTTGTGAAGTGCTTAGAAATCATCTTGGTAAGTTTGTCTGCTTGTATGCTAGCATTCCCACCCACCCACCCACCCACCGAAAAAAGGGAGAGGTTTCTGCAGCAAATTGCCCTAAGCTGCTTTAAAGAGGAGAAGTTGCATGACCTAACAATTTGGCTTTAGAATTTTTTTTTTAACCTGTTTAGACACCTGGTTTCCTCCTGTGTCTGTGATAGTTCTGAATTAGCTTTGCTGGATCAAGAAAACATTAAGGAATAGAGATTTTTTTAAAAACAACAACAACACCACAGCATCTTTAATTTCTGGTTCAATTGGCTGACACTCTGGTGATCATCCAATTTATTGCCTACCTCCCAAAGTGAAGAAAATATATTTTTGGTACCATAATCCTTTTTCTAAGAGTGCTTCACTTCTTCTGTCAAACTCAAAAGCATGCACGTTTATCATCACCTGATAAGGAAAGCCTTTTTAAAAAAAACAAATCACTGCTGCATGGACTCTAGTAGGGCTGCTCTATGTCTAAAAAAAACAACTTTGGGGTTTTCCTAAAAAAATAAAATAAAAATAAAAAGTGTCCTGGATTTTACTTTTTGAAATATGGCAACCATGGCAGTGTGGGATTCAAAGAGACTGCTCCGTTTGAAATTTCTGACTCCCAATAGTGTAACAATGAAATGACTTTCCTTTCATTCCAAAATTATACCGTTGAAATGGCAAACGCTTTGGCGAGCCTGGAGTGGATTTTAATGTAGAAGGACTCTGAACTTGGTTTCAGCCCTGTTTAAAATAAATTCGGTGAGACTAGAATTTCTAATCCCAGGTAAAAACAATGGCACGTTTGAAACGAACAAATTTATAATGGCAGAAGTTTTCACAGAGTGAAGCCCACTTGCTTGTGAGCTCTTAGTGTGCAGGTGTGTAAAGGAGAAAATCATGAGGTGGGAGTTGAAGGGCGATGGTATTCAAAATAATACCGCTGGCAATATGAGCTTCAATGTATGTTTAATAGGCAGCTCCTTTATAGAAGCCACTTGGTATTAATTGGTGAGGTCAAGGTGGAAAGTGTGGCTGTCTGTTGATAAGACTGGGATAAGCAAGTCTTTCTCATCTGTGAATTGTGACATGGGATTTATTGCATAGAATTTGTCCCTTAAGCTCAAAATCAGGGAGGGGGCAGCAGTGAAGACTTTTGCCCCAACAGCAAAATTTATATGGGGCTCTTGACTGATTTTGAACAGTATCTCAGTAAGCACAGAGCGTCATAAGAGTCCGTTCTCTGAAATGCATGCAAGCTCGAGGTAAGAAATATGAAATGCACGCAATTATGGGACAGACGTCTGAGAATTAGTCATGTGCATAGGATGGGATGTATATGATTATCAGTTCCGCCTTAAGGAGGAGGTGGGTTTGTGGGCTTCACCACCTCCCCATGTGCGTAGGGGGTGGAGGCCAGCCCTGCGTGACTGGGAGATTCCCAGCAGCGTCACGCCCTGGCAGGCCAATCGGGTTGGTCAGGGGGTGTGGCCTGCCCCATAAAGGCAGGACGCAGCTGGGGATCTTCTTCTTTTCCACCTCCCAGCTGCTCCGGTTTGTTCCTTTTGTCCACGCGCTGCTGTTTACCCCGTTCTTCGCCGCTCCACGCGGTGCCATCCCCGGACCAGGACCGTCGGATACCCTCCCGTCCTTTAAGGTTTTCTTTGACCTTGCTATGGACTTCAGTTGGCCGCCGTTGAGGGGCCTGCTAGGAATTTTTCCACTTGGCAAATTGGCACAAGCCACTTGGTTTTCACCTACCTCGCAGCAAATCACCACAACTTTCAGGTTATTGGTGGTTAGGCATTGGAATAGTTCTGTAGATGGAAAGAGGGGAGGTAGCGCCATCACCTGCCCTGCATATTGAAAGCTACTCCATTAAAGGATTCCAGGGGGCATGGCCCTGTCCAAAGCTTAGGGAGGTGAGGGTCTAAGGCACGCCCCCTATTGGTGACCCCAGGGGAGCTCCTAGTGATGTGCCCTAGCAGGGCTCCCCCTACTGGTGGTTAACCCTTCCCGGACTTCCAGCAGATGGGCTGGAGTCAGATATAGTCAGTTAGGTCCAATGCCTAAGCCAATACCGCTCATCACCTGTAACCAATAAAGTTGTGGCCTTTTTTAGCCCATTAACCTTAAATAATTGTGTCATGTGTCATTATTTCTACCTGGGGGGTCGTGAACTCACCACACAAATATGAAATGCAAGCAATTATGGGACAGAAGTCTGGAAATTAGTCATGTGCATAGGATGGGGATGGATATAATTATCAGTTTTAATGTCTCGCTGAAAGAAAACGCCTGCCTTTTTTGTTTTATTTGTACAACACACCTGCCAGTTGAAATAAAATAGACGACATCTGAATGCCGCATGGCTGGACATTTCTGAATGGCAACTTATTTCACGTACTGGAGTGAAAATGTATTGGGAGTGTATTTTAGGAATTATCAGAGAAGTAGTTTGGAATGAGACCACGTCAAGTCCGCTGGTAGTTCTGTTGGGTAATATATAAAGCATCCTATAAAGGAAATAGCATGTATTAATTGGCATCTTGTTATTGACAGCTAGATTATTATTGGCAAAATATTGGGAGAACAGCTTGCTTCCTAGTTTGGACGAATGGATGATAAAAATGTGGCAGATGGTCTTAACGAATAAGTTAACTTGTATTTAGACAATTGTGGGACAGGAAAATGCGCCCATTCTTTTATTTTATTTTTTAGTAGCTTTGTTTTTTCCTTATATCAATTGCTGGAACGTTCTGAAAGAAATATCCAGTCTGGATATTGGGATATCATCATGCAAAGGTTGGAAAAGGCTGCAGACCAGGAGTGCAACACCTGCTCAGTGGCGTAGTGGGGAGGGGAGGCACAGGGTGCAAAATTGTTAGGGGTGCAAAATTTCAACACCTCAGTACAGCTGCGCACACACTTGCATCACTGGGTGTCAGAGACTGGACCAAGCAGGAATGGTGGGGACCACCCCCCCCCTTCTCCTGAACCTTCCGGAGAACAGGAGACAGTATAGACTTAGAACAGTGGTTTGCAGAAGGTCACAGTTCAGAGGCTGCAGAGGGGAGAACCTGGGAATTATTGGAAGAGGAACAGCAGGAAGAAGAAGAAGCACCAGGGGAGAGACAGCTGACAGATTCAGTGTCCTTAGAAAGCATTCATGACCCCTCCCCCCATCTCCCAGGACCAGGCAGGCATTGAGGGTAGTAGAACAGAAAGCTCAGAAGCAGAAAGCTCAGATTAGCCAACACAGGGGTGACGTAGAATAGGAGAGACGGAGTGGGTGGGACTTTACCCGGAGCAACACCATTATCCTAGATAGACTGCATTCCTTCATCTCCGATCCCTCCCACGGGGGCAGCCAAGCAGCAGATAAACCAAAAAATAGTTATTACCAAGTAATTTACTCACTACACACAGAGAGAGATGATTCTGAATTGCAGGCGTGTATTTATGTGTGTGGCAGGTTTGGAGTCAAGAAAAAAATCGACCTAAATTTCAAGAACGTCCAGGCAGGGGCAGAGGAAGGGGACAAAGTGGGGGACGATCCCTCCCAGGTGTCGCCACTGAGGGGCGGTGACAAAATGCTGGGCGGCACTCACCGCAGAGCCTGCAGCGTGCCCGAGCCACGTGTCTCTCCTGGGAGTGATGCAGTGGCTTGGGCGCCCGCAGAATCCGTGCTGCCCCAAACGGTCCGCCAGCCACTGGCATAGGAAGGGCAGGGCGCCCCAGGCAGCGCGATCCCAGAAGGGTTCCATCTCGGCTGCCCCCCACCTGCGCTGCATGCCCCGCTCCCAGAACGCGCGCCAGCCCCACCCCCGCCTGCTTCCTGCCCCCCGGTGCCGGAGCATGAAGCTCCGCCACTGCCGCCAGCTTCCAGCTGCCTCCCCCCCAGCTGTAGGGCGGCTGAGTGGGAGTGGGCAGGCAGACTCCTCTGAGGCTCTATGGAACGTCCTGCCATGGCTGGCCCCGCCCACACGGGCAGGGCATGCGCTCCGCCTCAGTCGCTCGATCAGCTTGCTTCGCGGCTGCATCCAGGGCATTTTGGGTTCTGAGACCCTCAGGAATTGCAAGCTTTGGCAATATCACCTCATACAACTGCATCTGATTAATGCTCTTACAGTCAGGAGTACCAGTGGTGGGAGAACCAAACCATGCCAACCTCCCTGCCGACTTTCCCTTCCCAGTCTCCCTCATGACAAGTGGTAGTAACATACCAGTCAGGAAGCTATTGTGGTTCTGTCCCAGCCCACCCCAGGATGAGCCACTTCTGCTCCCGACATGTTGTTCTGACCTAAATCGCTGTGTTTATGAGCAAAAATATATTGAACATATTCACGTTTTGTCTTGTTTATTTATTTCACCTATCAAAGTCCTAAGAATGTGAGCGGTTCCATTATCTCTCCACACTAGCCACTGTTTGCTTCCCCTCGCGCCCACTAATGTTCTGCTTTTTCTATACTGACTTGTGCGAAAACAAGGGCAGCATCATAGGCCTGCAGTATATAGAGCAATAACAAACCTAATTGCTTCTAGTCTACCTGAGCAGGATCAATAGATCTAAATGCAGTCCATCGTAAATAAGAGACTCTACACTTCTGGATAGTACTGTCCTTTTCCTAGAGAGGCCGCCGCTCATGTTTGTAAGCTAATAGAAGCAATAATATTCACATTTCTGGCTATTGCTTAATAGTGAAAAGCCATACAGGAGTTAGCTCGCGGGGCAGCTATTTACCAGCTCCATCTGGTCCGCAGGATGAGGCCCTACCTGCCCGCAGCCTGTCTCGCCAGAGTGGTGCATGCTCTGGCTATCTCCCGCAACTGCAGTGCGCTCTAAGTGGGGCTGCCTTTGAAGGTGACCCGGAAATTACAACTAATTCAGAATGTGGCAGCTAGACTGGTGACTGGGAGCGGCCGCCAAGACCATATAAAACCGGTCCTGAAAGACCTACATTGGCTCCCAGTACGTTTCCGAGCACAATTCAAAGTGTCGGTGCTGACCTTTAAAGCCCTAAATGGCCTCAGCCCAGTATACCTGAAGGAGCGTCTCCACGTCCATCGTTCAGCCCGGACACTGAGGTCCAGCTCCGAGGGCCTTCTGACGGTTCCCTCCCTGCGAGAAATGAGGTTACAGGGAACCAGGCAGAGGGCCTTCTCGGTAGTGGCACCCACCCTGTGGAACAGCCTCATATCAGATGTCCAGGAAATAAACAACTATCTGACTTTTAGAAGACACCTGAAGGCAGCCCTGTTTAGGGAAGTTTTTAATGTTTGATGTTTTATCGTGTTTTATTGTGTTATCGAGTCAGTGGGCCAATTTTGCACATTGCCACTTGGGTTGGAGGTGCAATAGCAGGGATCATTCAGTGTGTAACATAAAAGTTACCATAATTCTGTTGCCAGGAAATTTATTTACATTTTCACATTTACGAGCAATCATCAAACAAACAAAACAATTTCCACATGTCCCCTTGGATTTTACTCCTCTCCTTTTTTTGTGGATCCTCATGTTAACTTTTTCTCCTGTATCTTCTCTGTTTCTCCAGTTCTATTAATTCTCCGATAAAACCACAGTCATTCCAATCCTACTAATAATGTTAATTGTTTACAAATATTTTTAAAATAAATTATATCCCCCCCCCCCCCGCATTCCTCAATAAAATTTTGGTCTTCCTGATTCCTAATTCCTCCGGTCTGTTTTGCCATTTCTTCATAGTCCATCAGTTTAATCTGCCATTCTTCTCTGGTAGGGAGACTGTGCCTTCTTTCCATCTCTGGGCTAATAGTGTCCGGGCAGCAGTAGTCACATATGTGAAAAGTCTCTTCTGGTCAATTGGAATTTTGGCACCTACAAGTCCTAAAAATAAGCTTCTGGGTTTTTTGTTTTTTTTAAGAAAAAGCTATTTTAAACACTTTTTTTCAATTCATTATGTCACCAGTAAGCCAGCTAACAAAGGCTGAATCTACACACACACACACACACACACACAACTTTTTTGTTAAAAAAAGTTTTGAAATATATGTGGAATTTGCCGTTAGCTCATCAGTGCCATCTAGTGTCGCCTTTGTGTAATGCACTTAAAACACACGGTAGTACAGGTACAGGTGTTGCTTCCAGGCAGAATAGCATGATCTTTGCTGAGGCAGCATATGTTCTGAGGGTTTCCCCCCCCCTCTGTATTCTTAGATGTATGTCTCCCTGCTATGTACAAGTTCTGAACTAAGAAAGACAAAACCTCACTCTGTTCCTTTCTCCTCAAATTCTGCATTGTTCACGTTTGCTCAGTAAAATGTTATCAGGGCTTTTCTCCCTGATAAGTCACTTTGCTAACACCAAGCACAAAGTTTTGTCCCAGAACAGTTTCTATGTGGATTCATACACCAATCTGAGAATTGTAGCTGTGAGGAGAATATGGGTCCCCTAGCAACTCCCAGGATTCCTTGGGGGGGAAGCCATGTCTGTTTAAACCAGTATGAAACTTTTCCCAATACATAATGCAGATGAAGCCTCAGATTTAAGTCCCATGGAGTTCAAGGGAATTTGCTCCCAACTACATGGCCACAGGATTTTAAGTCTTAAAAGTTAAATAATGTGATTAAAATCTGCACATCAGAAATGTTGTCTCTGAAGTACCTGAAGTTAAAGTCTTAGGGTTTTCTTTGTGGGGAGGGGACAAAGAGGGACGAAGGAAATAGGGGTGATTCTTATGCTAAAAATTCTGTTGTCGTTATTGTTGATGTTGCTGTTATTTCTAAGTATACTTCATCTAGAAAGAATTAGTTGATCCACTCTCTTTTAAGGTTTTTGTATCACACAGAGCTCTTAGTGTGGCAACACACATCCAGATTGCTAGCAGTTTTTACGACAGACTGAAGCACAGACTGGAAAATTTATGCTTGTGTAATAATATATATATATATATATATATATATATATATATATATATATATATATATATATACACACACACACACACACACACACACACACGTGAAACTCAAAAAATTAGAATATCGTAATTCAACTTAAAAGGTGAAACTAATATGAGATAGACTCATGACATGCAAAGCGAGGTATGTCAAGCCTTTATTTGTTATAATTATGATGATTATGGCGTACAGTTGATGAGAACCCCAAATTCACAATCTCAACTTTGGAGTTTTCATCAGCTGTACGCCATAATCATTACAATTGTAACAAACAAACCTTTGACATATCTCGCTTTGCATGTCATGAGTCTATCTCATATACTTGTATTAAACTCCAGTAGCTAATGAAAACAATTGCTTACATAAATGGACTTTTCCACGATACTCTAATTTTTCGAGTTTCACCTGTATATGCCATTAGGAAAGTAGCATGGAAATGAATCGGAAAGTGGAAATTGAAGAAATGATCAATGAGAAGGGTTTGCACAATGATGTTTCCCTGTTTACGAAATGTCCTTCTCGATGAGATGCATCTCTCTCCTTCATTGTTGATTTCCAGGAGGAACTTAAAAACATCCCTGTTTACCTAGGCATTTAGTGGCTGAGAGATAGTGTTCCTGCTTTCAGATGTTATTGATGTGTTTGCCACCCTTGGGCTACTTTGGCAGGAAGAGTGGACTATAAATGGAAAATGATGGTAATAATAATAATAATAATAATAATAATAATAATAATGTAAAACTGCCTGCAAACAAATCAGGATGAACACTAATTGTTGTCTAATCCACCTGCAAGCAAATCACAATAAATGCTGAATAAATACCAAATAGAACCTAACCATGTAAGTTTTGCGCAAGCAAATGTATCCCCAGTTAAGAGGTCACCTCTGCAGGATCACAAAGTTAAAGTTTCCAACTTCCTTTCATGAGTACTCTTTGCTTTTATTTCTGCAAAATTAACTGTTTTGTTGCAAGGTTAACTTATAATTGTGATTTATGCAGTGCTTATTTTTCTAAAAAAAAGAGAGAAATGTTTAGGGGTACTCTCATTTTGACTCAAGAAAATCGTCATTTTATAGTTCAAATCGGGAAGAATAAATACAGTAAATGGAGAAAAATTCAAAGATTCACAAAATTTTAAGGGGTGTGCGTACTGCGGCATCCCCCCAGAAAAAAGCACCGGATTTATGTATTTTACGGAGGGGGGGTTGTAAGCTGTTTTATCATATAAAGGGGAGGGCATTTTAAATAAGTATATAAGTAAGTCAGTGCTATTTATGTCCAAGTGAATATGCCAAGTGCTTTACGCACGTCTCAAAATCCTTGTTTGCTTGCTCCAATTAACACAGAATTAACCTCACAACGGAGCTTTGGAGCAGCCTTCTGTTTTAGTAGCATCCTTCATCAGCCACCCGAAAGTGCATCTATACCAATAAAACTGATTCAGGGCTGATGGGTATATTTGCATCCCAGCCAGAACATCAATCAATAGCTTTCATTTTGTTTAAAAGCCAAGGGCCAAATGAGAGTTTGAAAAGTCCTTGTAAAATCTTTGGGTAATTTTGAGATTGAGTCTAATGAAAAATTAATGAATCCATTTCCTAGCCCATCTATTTACATGTGACTTCCAACTTCAGTCCTGCCGAGTGGCAGCCAAAGCGAAACGGTCTGTGTCTGCAGGTAATGCTGACAAGCTAAGAACTGCCATGACCATCTTGGTGGGTTTCGTTCTGCCATGCTCTGTTGGGCGGGACTGGATGCAAGGCTGTGGCCTCCTCATTCATCGATGGTTGTGTCGAGCAGGAGGAAGGAACTAATAATAATAATAATAACAACAACAACAACAATAATAGCAGGGTGGGGCGGGGGATTATGTCATGAAATTCTACACAATATTGATCCAGAGCAGATTCCAACTTATAGTTAGCAGGGTAAAAACTTAAACACGTTGCAGAGTTCCCCAAAAATAGACCAGAGGCAATTGTATCTCATCCAGCAGAGCTTTACTGCTTGTAGTTGTTCAGTCGTTCAGTCGTGTCCGACTCTTCGTGACCCCATGGACCAGAGCATGCCAGGCACACCTATCTTTCACTGCCTCCTGCAGATTGGCCAAACTCATGCTAGTCGCTTCGAGAACACTGTCCAACCATCTCATCCTCTGCCGTCGCCTTCTCCTTGTGCCCCCCATCTTACCCAACATCAGGGTCTTTTCTAGGGAGTCTTCTCTTCTCATGAGGTGGCCAAAGTACTGGAGCCTAAACTTCAGGATCTATCCTTCCAGTGAGCACTCAGGGCTGATTTCTTTAAGGATGGATGAGTTTGATCTTCTTGCAGTCCATGGGACTCTCAAGAGTCTCCTCCAGCACCATAATTCAAAAGCATCAATTCTTCGGCGATCAGTCTTCTTTATGGTCCAGCTCTCACTTCCATACATTACTGGGAAAACCATAGCTTTAACTATACGGACCTTTGTTGTCAAGGTGATGTCTCTGCTTTTTAAGATGCTGTCTAGGTTTGTCATTGCTTTCCTTCCAAAGGAGCAAGCGTCTTTTAATTTCGTGACTGCTCTCACCATCTGCAGTGATCATGGAACCCAAGAAAGTAAAATCTCGCACTGCCTCCATTTCTTCCCCTTCTATTTGCCAGTAGATGATGGGACCAGTGGCCATGATCTTAGTTTTTTTGATGTTGAGCTTCAGACCATATTTTTCGCTCTCCTCTTTAACCATCATTAAAAGGTTCTTTAATTCCTCCTCACTTTCTGCCATCAAGGTTGTGTCATCAGCATATCTGAGGTTGTTAATATTTCTTCCGGCAATCTTAATTCCGGTTTGGGATTTATCCAGTCCAGCCGTTTGTATGATGAATTCTGCATATAAGTTAAATAAGCAGGGAGACAATATACAGCCTTGTTTTACTCCTTTCCCAATTTTGAACCAATCAGTTATTCCATATCCAATTCTAACTGTAGCTTCTTGTTCCACATAGAGATTTCTCAGGAGACAGATGAGGTGATCAGGCACTCCCATTTCTTTAAGATGGCCATAGTCTGCTATGGTCGACACAGTCAAATGCTTTTGCGTAGTCAATGAAGCAGAAGTAGATGTTTTTCTGGAACTCTCTAGCTTTCTCCATAATCCAGCGCATGTTCGCAATTTGGGCTCTTGTTCCTCTGCCCCTTCAAAATCCAGCTTGCCCTTCTGGGAGTTCTCGGTCCACATACTGCTTAAGCCTGCCTTGTAGAATTTTAAGCATAACCTTGCTAGTGTGTGAAATGACCACAATTGTGTGGTAGTTGGAGCATTCTTTGGCACTGCCCTTCTTTGGGATTGGGATGTAGACTGATCTTCTCCAGTCCTCTGGACACTGCTGAGTTTTCCAAACTTGCTGGCATATTGAGTGTAGCTACTGAAGGCAAATGAGCATAATGGTCACAAATCCAATTGACATTCAGGATTGGCACTGTCCATAAGAAATCCACTTGCAGCAGACTTAAGTTAAACTAACTTATAATAAGACTAAACCCTAACCATAGCAGAACAGAACACCACACCAGAACAAAGAGATAGAAAGAGAAAGTGAGAAACCCAGGTTCCTCCTGGCCTTACTATTATAGCCAACGTGACCTTGATGGAAAGCATAACAGAACCAGTTTAAGCCAGCTGCACTCAGCTTCCCAGAAGGAATAACCCAAACATCAGAAACCTTCTGCCTGTTTCTTTCACATAGAATGAAACCTTCTAGAACACTCTTGAATGAACCAGAATAGGAAAGATCTCTACACATCATATAAATACTTTCTGTACTAAAAATGCAAACTGACACCCCTTCCCCCCCATTTATTAGGTACAGGAAGTATTGCTCTGCAAAACACCTGTTTAAAAAAAATTCATGGACACCTTCCTTCTATGGTTATGGGCCCAGGCAGATTGATATCAGACACCGAACAAAGTCCATTGGAGGAGGAGACGAGTCAGTTGGCCACAAAACTTCTTTGTGCTACTTCTATCTATCTTGCCATCATCTGAAGACCTCATCTGGAGAGGTTATTTATAGTGGTCTTGTAGTAAGGTTAAAGTTTACTGGGAAATGATATATAACGAAATGAAAAGGATATTTAAAATAACCTTTGTAAAAAAAAAAAAACCAATCAAAAGCTTTTCTTTTGGGAATTATAGGGGCAGAACTACCTAAACTGAATAGAAACTTATTCATGTATGCTACCAAAGCAGCAAGAATGTTACTTGCCCCAAAATGGAAAGAAGCAGAAGTCCCAGCAAAGGAAGAATGGAAACAAAAACTTATGGGATATGCAGAAATGGCGAAACTTACTGGAAGAGTAAGAAATCAAGATAACAAACTTTTTACAAAAGAGTGGAAATGGTTTACTGAATATTTACAGATAAATTGTAAACAGATAAAAAACATTGGCAGGATTATTGTAATAACCTGCAGTTTCATATTTGAAGAACATGAATAAATGAGCAAATTAGGTTAATGTGGATATGCAGAAGATATTAAAAAAATAAATTTAAGGAACTGCAGAAAGAGGGGGAAGGAAGTCCAGCTGGGAAATGTCAACGTGATTGTAAAATTAGTGAAATGTATAAAATTAGTGAAATGTCTAAACTTGAAAAACATAAAACTTGGAGTGGTTTGTTATGAATCGCCCTCAAAAAGGACAAGAGAGGGTGTTACACAATACTTCCTTTTGCTTCCCTCCTACACCATCCATGGTGTGGTAAATGCCCCAAACATTGCAACCTACTCTTTGGAGACGTTGCTCCAGCCTCTTGATGATGATGATGATGATGAGTTCAATTTATACACAGCCCTATACTTGTTCACAAACAAGATCACAACATATAAAATCAAACCAAAAACATAACCCAATAACCCCCCCCCCACTTTGAATTGGGCCCAGAAACTAATTGGTAGCCAGCGCAGTTGGACCAGGTTCGGTGTAATATGCTCAACTCGTCTTGCTCCAGTGAGCAACCTGGCCGCTGAATTCTGCACCAGCTGAAGTTTCTGAACCATCTTCAGAGACAGCCCTAAGTATAACGCTTTGCACTAATCCAACCTTGAGGTTACCAGAGCATAGACAACAGTAGTTATGCTATCCCTGTCCAGATAGGGGTGTAGCTGGGCCACCAGCCAAAGATGATGGAAGGCACTCCAGGCCACTGAGGCCACCTGGGCCTTGAGTGACAGCAAAGGATCCATGAGTAACCCCAGGCTACGAACCTGCTCCTTCATTCTTGGAGTCCTTTCCAGCTTCTTTCGCAGCTCTGAAACTACACTTTTGAGGTGCATTTACTGGAACTGCAAGTGTGGTCACTCCATTGACTTGTATGAAGATGGTGTATTGTTGCTGTGGGTACTTTTGCCTGGTGCACTCAAAAGCTCGCTGTTTCAAACATCTGTAACATGTGCTTTCTTCCTGAATCCACCCCTGCTTCTCATCTTTGCAACCAAGTTCCCATAACTACCTTCCATTTGGCGTCTTCACCTAAACAATAATGCGGGGGAGGAAGCAACATGCTTTCAGTGGCCCAGCCTTCACATACGTAACTAGCCAACAATACTAACCTTTCGCTCATATAGGTTTCTGCATTGAACCGACTATCTATCAATGGAGATCGAGATTTGTTGCTCTTCAAGGTGATATCGACCTCAAGCATTACCTCAGTCAATATTTATATCTTTGGTCAATCAATCCAGATGATCACCTGAAAGAATCAGATATCCTATTACTATTTATTTGGGGGTGGGGGGAATCTATATAATAACTACACAAGTATTGTCAGGCTAAACTAATATTCTTTTATCACAGAGGAGGCGAATAAATGCTACCACATCTCATAAATATTGTCTGTGTCATTATTTTCCATTCGACGGGGTGCGGATCAGCCCAAGTGTTGTCAGACAAAGACCATATATTATTCTCAAATGTCTGACATTCGAAAGACTTGGGCTCACCAGAACATTTCATTGTGATCAAAGCAGGAAAAATCACATCTGTCGCTATTAGCCTGGGTAGCTGGACAAAGAGGAAGGGTGACTCAAATGCGCTGGATCCTGCAGCAGGTGACTCATTGCTAACGTCACATCAGCTCAAAGCCTTTCTGAGAGTTAGTCAACACCATTTTCGGAATACAAGTCCAACACAGCTCTTGAATAATTCTGTGTGAACCAGGCACACTTTCTTCATGACGGTTTGGGCCCTTAGATGATTGCTCCACTTTATTCTGGGCTGCATCAATAGGAGTATAGCGTCTAGATCAAGGGAAGTAATAGTACCACTGTATTCCGCTCTGGTCAGACCTCACCTGGAATACTGTGTCCATTTCTGGGCACCACAGTTCAAGAAGGATACTGACAAGCTGGAACGTGTCCAGAGGAGGGCAACCAAAATGGTCAAAGGCCTGGAAACGATGCCTTATGAGGAACGGCTTAGGGAGCTGGGTATGTTTAGCCTGGAGAAGAGAAGGTTAAGGGGTGATATGATAGCCATGTTCAAATATATAAAAGGATGTCATATAGTGGAGGGAGAAAGGTTGTTTTCTGCTGCTCCAGAGAAGCGGACACGGGGCAATGGATTCAAACTACAAGAAAGAAGATTTCCTGACAGTAAGAGCTGTTCGACAGTGGAATTTGCTGCCAAGGTGTGTGGTGGAGTCTCCTTCTTTGGAGGTCTTTAAGCAGAGGCTTGACAGCCATCTGTCAGGAATGCTTTGATGGTGTTTCCTGCTTGGCAGGGGGTTGGGACTGGATGGCTCTTGTGGTCTCTTCCAACTCTATGATTCTATGATTCTATTTTTATTTTATTTATTGAATTGATATACCACCCTATACCCAAGGGTCTCAGGGCGGTTCACAGAAGAAAATCAAGATATAAAACGACAAAATACCTACTAAAAATAAAAACAACCCAGTAGCCCCCCACCCCATAAAAAACCACATTTTAAAAGGGCATAGGATGTCAATCAAATCAACCAAAGGTCTGGTTAAAAAGGAACGTTTTAGCCTGGCGCCTAAAGGTGTATAATGAAGGTGCCAGGCGAACTTCCCTGGGGATAGCATTCCACAGACGGGGAGCCACTGCAGAGAAGGCCCCGTTCTCGTGTTGCCATCCTCCAAACCTCTCAAGGAGGAGGCACATGAAGGAGGGCCTCAGAAGGTGATCTTAGGGTCCAGGTAGGTTCATATGGGAAGAAGCAGTCCTTGAAGAATTGTGGTCCTGTGCCATTTAAGGCTTTATAGGTTAAAACCAGCACTTTGAATTGGGCCCGGAAATTAATTGGTAGCCAGTGCAGTCGGACCAGGATCGGTGTAATATGCTCAAACCGTCTTGCAACCTGGCTGCTGAATTCTGCACCAGCTGAAGTTTCCAAACCGTCTTCAGAGGCAGCCCTACGTATAACGCATTGCAGCAATCTATTGCAGTGAAAGAATTAAGAAACCCACCGCCTGATAATTACGCAGTGGCATGACTCTATAGAGCTGTTAGCCACCAGCCATCCCAATTGATTCACATGGGTGAAGGTTTCGATTTTCCTCAAAACATCCCACCCCACCAAAAGTGAAAGAAAACAACAACACAAAACATCCTCAAAATCCCCCCTCCAAAAATATTGGTATAGATTGGGGAGGGACCCCCCACAACCCTAGAAATTAATAAATGATAGGATTTTGATTAATAGGGCTACGGGTGGAAGTACAAGCTGAAGAACTGTGCCAAACAAGGAATCCCTGGGCAGGGCTGTGCAAAGCAGCTTGGCTGGCCTAGCAAAGAGCAAATCTGTTAACGTGACAAAAGGGATTGATGGGGCTCCCAGGAAGGAATCCTTTGGCCTGGGGAGACAGCTGTTGCCAAGGCGATAGTGTGTATGGTTGACAGGAAAAGAGGTGTTGCTGGGTTTTTTTTTTAAGCAAGGTATTCTGGGAAGAAGGGAGAGAAAAGACTGGGGTCCATCTTGGGCAGGCTGGCTGAAGGCAGGTTGGAGAGATGCCTTGGACTCCATGGCTGCGATGCTGTGGGAGACAAGCTCCTCTGGAAACGACCATGCTGTAACACCTGGACTCCCTCCATGCAGACTGAAGGTATAAACAGGTGAGTAAACTATATTTCTTAAAGCTACGACCGTCTCTGCCATGTCTCAATTCTCCAAAGGAACGCGGACCCTGGGTGAGTGCCTGGAACCCCATGGAATCTTGCTACCACTTGGCAGAGAGTATGGGTGGTACCCAACTTTTATAATAACTAGGATGCAAGATTTTGTTGTTTTATTTAGTTGCGCTCTCTGAACACCCAGTGTTTACTCAGTGTTTTACTCAGAGGTCCAATGAGTTGAAAATAAGCTTACTCACAAGTACGTATACGTAGGATTGCATCCCCAGTTTGCAAAATTGGCCATAGCCCAACTGAGTTTAACTGGATCAAAATTGGGTTGAACTAATTCAATACGGTGAAATCGTATTGAACGTTTGCATGGAAATCCATCATTGCATGGAGTTGTGCCTTTTTTGGGTTTCTCTGCATGCTTTCCCAATGCTTAGTGTGCTAAAATTAGCAAGTTTTTATGAGCTACACTGCCACAAAAATAGATTCAGCTCCAAGTGCCTGAAATATGTCCATTGGGTTCCTATGTCCTGCATGGCAAATGAAACAGGGAATATTTCCAGAAAAGAAGAATAAGAAGAGTTTGGATTTGATATCCCACTTTTTGCTACCCGGAGGAGTCTCAAAGCAGCTAACATTCTTCTTTCCCTTCCTCCCCCACAACAAACACTCTGTGAGGTGAGTGGGGCTGAGAGACTTCAAAGAAGTGTGACTAGCCCAAGGTCACCCAGCAGCTGCATGTGGAGGAGCGGGGAAGCGAACCCGGTTCACCAGATTGCGAATCTACTGCTCTTAACCACTACACCACACTGGCTCTCAGTGTGTGGTTGAAAGTTTTGTTTAAGGGTGTAAGCAGAAAAATGCAATAGATGTGGGGATCATTTCCCCCCTATCCGTGTCTGGGTTTAGGACAGTGGGAAAGTAAAGCTGGGAATTATTTAATAGCAATGAGGCATAAAGTAAAATATTGAGCAAACAAAAAAGTATGTCATTTTTATGATGATTTTCCATCTGTAGCTATCAGCCATTCTGTGATATACTTCATACCTTGCTGGCTTATTAGTTTGTTTTTTATGAACTTACAGCCTCTAAGGAAATAGCATTTTCTGTCTTTTTTATTATTTTATGGCAATTCATTGTAAAACACCTGCCAAAAGAAGTCTTGGGAGGCTTGGCAGCACAGGTATTTTAAATCATTTGCTGGGTTGTATGTTATCAATTTGTAGAACATTACATTGAATAATACACCTATTTCAGGTATTGGCATTTTTGAGATGCTGAGATTTGAAATACATCACTGTCTCCTAACAAAGGCTAAACAAGTATGTGTGTCTACTAGCAAATTACACACTGGTTTGACAAGAGGCTTCAATACCTTCTGGATTAATAGTTCAAATCTTTATTATATTGCTTCTGCTTCAATTAGAATCACAGAGAGAAAATACTCTTTGACGTACTGGCACAGAAATGCATTTTGTAGCTACCAAGCATTTCTTTTGGCTTGACTCAAGGCCTAAGTTGATTACAGCAAAAGCTACACTACCAGCTTGGCATGCATTGATGGTTACTCACCGGCTGAATTCAGCTGTTATGGTCTTGATCTAACAAACTGCAGTTTATAGGACCAAGAATAAGAAATGATTCCATGTGCTGTCTCTTCCCATCCCTCCTCTCTTCACTTGCATGCAATAATAAGTCACAATTTCCCCCCTGCATCTGAACCGGGAAGCTATGGTTTAATCTCTGACTATCCAGTCCAAACTGTTGTTTGATCTCATTCGTAACTGGAGATTAAACCACTGTTCCTTGGTTTGGACATCCCAGGAAATGGAGGATTAACAAATCTCAGCAGTGTTGCATAAGTATACCTAAGAGAGAACTAGGATTGTCATATGTCTGCTTTTTCCAGGACACATGACTTCTTTTCATGGGTAGAGTCGTCATAGTGATCCATAGTTAAAAGTAAAAGTCGGCTAATGCTTCCTCTTTTTTGCTCATGAGAATATGGCGATGCTATCAGGACACAAAGTCCATTCTTGTTCTGAGGAAGCATAGTTTATCAGACCAAGATCGTTTCAGTGAATCGGGACACCCGGCATTGAAGCTGTTGTTTGTGTGCCATAACAAGTGCTGAAATCCACGTCCATGAACTTCAGTGAGTCTACTCTGAGTATGAGTAGCTTTTGATAACACCTGATAAAACCATTTTTTTGTGTGTATAATTTTTATTATGTTTTTTATTTTACAATTTAAAATATTCATTAAACAACCTTAAAATGTCAACAACCCTTCTTCTCTTTCAATGGTTCAATTTGCATATTTTAAATCCCTGCATATTTTACATAAACTAAACAATGCAGTATTCCATTATTACATCCATCAAAACTTGTTTACACGGTTGAATTTATCTTAATGCTGCCAACATTTTCAAGTGTACACAGCTTCCCCCCATATATTCAATAAAGATTTCCCAAACTTCTTTAAATGTATGTTCTTATTGTTGTCTTATTCTATATGTTAGGTCCGCAAGCCGCACATATTCTATCAGTTTAAATTGTCATTCTTTTTTAGTTGGGACTTTGCTTATTTTTCATTTTTGAGCTAACAAAACATGGGCCGCAGTAGTGGCATACATAAATAGCCTTTTTTGACACCTGGGAATTTCCATCTGAATTATCCCCAACAAAAAAGATTCTGGTTTTGTTTTGTTCTGTTTTTTTTTAGTACTTTAAAACATTTTTTTCAATTCATTATAAATCATTCCCCAATACTCTTTTGCCCTTTTACAGGTCCTAGAACCATTTCTATGACTGCACAGTTATGGTTCAATCAAATGTCTGAGTCAAATTTCAAGAAAAGACTTCCTAAACAAAAATGTTGTGCTGGCCCCAAGGGTTTGTCCATGAAGCGAGGTCCAAATCCAGTCCTGGGTCTAGGGGTCCAAAGGAGGTCAATCCGGCAGGGAGCGAGGCAGGGAGCAGATCAAGGTCCAAGGCAGGTTCAGACACAAGGTTGCAGGTTGAGCACACGCTTGCAACTAAGTTGCTCACGCAACTTGGGCTGGGTCTGGCTGGCTTTTATCTGGCCCTACGCTTAGGGCGGTCCCGATCCTCCGGAGACTCGCCTCTCCTCCGGGCCTGGAGGCGAGCACTCCTCCTGCAGACACTTAACTCCCTTCGCCTCTCTGCCCTGAGCCTCTGTAGCTCAGGAGAGGATGGTGGGTTACTGGACCCAGGGGATGCCTCAGCTTCCTCTGAAGAGGCTGGGAGTGGAGCACCTGCAGGCAATGGGTCCTCCCTCCCATCAGGAGCCAGAGCAGACTCTGCTGATGCCTGCACCTGGGGATCCAGCACAGGTGGGGATCCTTCAGGCTCAAGCCCTGGCCCCGGCTCAGCTGGTTCTGGAGGCGGGGAATCCCGTGCAGGCTGGGATCCCTCAGGTTCAGCATCAGAGTCTGACTCCCAGGCCATCACACCATCCCCCCTCCCAGGCCCCCCCCTCAACCGAGGGGCCGGACCAGGCTTGCTGGGGTAAGCTGCATGGAAATCACGGAGGCAGGCAGGTGCGTGGACGTTTTCCGCTGGTTCCCATGAACGATCCTCAGGCCCATACCCCTTCCAGTCGATGAGGTATTGGAGCTTCCCCCTGCGGTATCGTGAGTCGAGAATGCGTTCCACCTCGTACTCAGGCTCCCCCTCAACCAAAACTGGCTGCGGTCGTGGATTGTCTGGGTGGAACTCGTCGGGCGGGGCGACTGGACTAAGTAGGGACCGGTGGAACACTGGGTGAACCTTGAGCGATGGAGGTAACTGGAGGCGAAACGCCACCGGCGACACCTGCGCAGTGATGGTGAATGGGCCGGCAAACCGTGCATCCAGCTTTCGTGAGGGCCGAGAAGGATGCAGGTGACGGGTAGAGAGCCACACCCGATCGCCAACATGGAGTTCTGGCCCCTCCTGACGATGTCGGTCAGCCTGGGCCTTGTATGCGTCCTTGGCCTGGCGCAGTTGCTCCATCAATAATTGTTGCTGGGACTGAAGCTCCTGAAGCCAGTCCGTGACTGCGGGGACCGCGGAAGCTGGCAGCACGTCCGGGAACAAACGAGGATGGTAGCCGTAGGAGGCCTGGAACGGGGTCTGCTGGGTGGAGGCGTTCACTGCATTGTTGTAGGCGAACTCCGCCAATGGCAAGTGATCGACCCAGTCATCCTGCTGGAAACTGCAGTAACACCGGAGGTACTGCTCCAGCACCGCATTTGCCCGTTCCGTCTGGCCATCGGTCTGCGGGTGGTGGGCCGAAGATAGACAGACCTCCGTCCCAAGGGTCTGGTGCAGGGCTCGCCAGAAGTGGGATGTGAACTGGACGCCGCGGTCAGAAACCACACGCTCGGGCAGGCCATGCAGGCGGAAGATGTGCTGCAAGTACAGTTGAGCCGTTTCCTTAGCTGTGGGTATGGACGGGCAGGGGGCACAGTGCACCATCTTAGTGAAATGGTCCGTGAAAACCAGGAGGCAGGTACAGTGACGAGATGGGGGCAAGTTCACCACAAAGTCCAGCGAGACCGTGTGCCAGGGACGCGGTGGGACTGGTAATGGCTGGAGCAGACCGGGGGGTCGCCCGGTAGGACCCTTGGCCCGCCGGCAGACATCGCAACCAGCAACATAGCGTGCCACATCAGCCTTCAGGCGGGGCCACCAGAACTCCCGGCTTACCAGATGGGTGGTCCGGTACCGCCCAAAGTGCCCTGCTGCTGGGGCATCGTGGGACATCTGGAGAACCTCAGCCCGCAATGGTCCTGGTGGGATGTATAGACGACCCTGGTGCAGCAGTAGGCCCTGGTGCAGGGCCAGCCCCGGATATCGAGGGCATGACCCGTCAGACAGTTCCCGGAGCCGTTCCTGTGCCCAAGCGTCGACCCGTTGCTGTTCTCGCACCCGAGCCTGCAGCGGCTTGGCCTCCTGAGTGGCCAGGAATGCGGCTGGTGGTAAGATAGTCGTCGGTACTGCCTGCTGTACAGTGTCTGCGACGTCCTCAGGTTTCCGGGACAGGGCATCCGCTTTCCGGTTTTGGGAGCTAGGGATGTAGCGGATCCGGAACTGGAACCGGGAGAAAAACAGCGCCCACCGGATCTGCCTTTGGTTCAACTTGCGGGTGGTCTGGAGGTACTCCAGATTCCGGTGGTCCGTTCTCACTTCCACCGGGTGTCGTGCCCCCTCAAGATGATGGCGCCAGACCTCAAAGGCCACCTTGATGGCCAGTAGTTCCCGCTCCCACACGGTATAGTTACGCTCCGCCGGAAGGAGCTGCCGGGAGTAGTAAGCACAGGGTAACAGTGGCGCATCGGGTCCGTGTTGCTGAGACAGGATGGCACCGAGAGCCGTACTGGAGGCATCAGTCTCCACCACGAAGGGACGAGAGGGATCAGGATGCTGTAAAATCGGCGCCCTCTGGAAACAGGCTTTCAACCCCTGAAATGCCACTTCAGCCTCCTCATCCCAGGAGAAGGGTGTCTTGGGGCGCAGCAGTCGGGTTAATGGGGTGGTGCGATGAGCATAATCTGCAATGAAGGTCCGGTAATAGTTGGCGAACCCTAGGAACCGCTGTAAGTCCTTGCGGTTCCGGGGCGCTGCCCACTCTCGAACCGCAGCCACCTTCCCAGGGTCCATCTGCACCCCGTCAGGGGAGAGTCGGTGTCCAAGGAAGTCTACTGACCGCTGGTGGAACTCGCACTTGCTGAGCTTGGCGTACAGTCGGTGCTCCCGCAAGCGCTGCAACACGGACCGAACATGACTCTCGTGACGGGCTGGGTCACGGGAATAAACCAGAATATCATCTAGGTACACCACCACGTATTTGTCTAGCAAGTCCTGGAACACGTGGTTGATGTACCGTTGAAACACGGCGGGCGCGTTGCATAATCCGAACGGCATAACCAGGTATTCAAACTGCCCATACCGGGTCCCGAATGCAGTCTTCCACTCGTCCCCGGCACGGATCCGAATCAGGTTGTAGGCCCCTCGGAGGTCCAGTTTGGTGAACATCTGCGCCCCCTGCACCCGCTCCAGCAATTCTGCAATAAGGGGCAAGGGGTACCGGTCTGGGATGGTGATCTTATTCAGGGCCCGGTAGTCATGGCAGAGGCGAAGCTCCCCACACTTCTTCTTAACGAAGAGTACAGGAGCGGCAGTGGGTGAGGTAGAGGGCCTAATGAACCCGCGTTCCAGGTTCTTGCGAAGGAAGTCCTGCAAGGCTTCACGCTCTGGCTCCGAAAGAGAATATAAGCGGCTCACAGGCAGGGGCGCCCCAGGCTGTAGGTCTATGCCGCAGTCGAAGGACCGATGAGGCGGCAGCTTGTCTGCTCCCTGTTCCTCGAACACGTCTAAATAGTCCTGGTACACAGCAGGGAGCGTTGACAAAGCCTGACCCATGGGGGCAGCTGCTACTAACTCGGACTGAGCATGGGAACCCGGGTCTGGGAAGCGTACAGTCCGATTGACCCAGTCGATCTGAACATTGTGCGACTCCAGCCAGTCCATCCCAAGCACCAGGGGAAACCGGGGCATGGTGGCAATGTCCAGGGTTCGCACCTCCCGGTGCTGCTGGTAGCACAGGACCAAGGGCTGGGTCTCCCGAGTAACAGCGCCCGAGCGTAGGAGCCGTCCGTCAATTGCCTCCACCTGTACTGGTTCCGGCTTGTTCTGAAGCGGCACCTGATGCTGAGTGGCGAAGGCAGAGTCCATATAGGAGCGGGTTGCCCCCGAATCCACCAGAGCGTGGGTGAGAATCCAGGGCCCACCGGGGGGGTATAGACGCACCGGTATCATGAGGTGTTGCAATTCCACTGGTGAGGGCCCATCATGCGATGCTTGGGACCCCAGGTAGCCTGGGCCATCGGCTACTGGGGTTGGCCGTTTTCCCTGCGGCTGGCGTTTCTCAGGGCAGGTTCGGGCGTAGTGTCCACTCCCACCGCAGTAGAGACACAGGTTCCCCTCCCGACGCCGAGTCTTTTCCGAGGGGGAGAGGCGAGGCCGCGCTGCCCCGAGCTGCATCGGCTCCTCCAATGACTCAGCTCTGGCCACGGAACTGCAGGGAAGCACCGGCGCCGGGAGGCCGGAGTGCCGGCGGCCCCGGGCCTGGCGACGGTCCTCCAACCGATCGTCTATCTGCAGACTCCGTTGGATGAGGGCATCCAGTGTGGCAGGGCGATCCAACGTGGCCAGCTGATCCAGTATCTCGTCTGAAAGTCCCTCGAGATACTGGTCCCGCAGGGCAGAGTCGTTCCAGGTCAAGTCCTGCGCCAGCAGCCGAAATTCCGTGGCATAGGTGGCCACTGTGGACTTGCCCTGTTTCAACCGCCGAATTGCCCGATTGGCTTGACTCCCCTTCTGAGGGTTGGCGAACGTGGTTTCCAGATGATTGCAAAACCCCGTATAGTCTGTCAGCAAGGGGGAGTCTTGCCGGAGCAGCGGCAACGCCCACTTGGCCGCCTGGTCCTTCAGCAAGCTGATCAGGAAGTGCACCTTAGTGCGATCGTCAGGGAAATCCCGAGCTCGCCCCTGAATATACAGCTTGGCCTGGGCGAGAAACATGGGAAAGCTGGCTGGGGACCCATCAAATTTCTCTGGCAGGGCCACTGGGTACTTGCCAGGAGCTGGGGCGGCGGCCCCAGGAGCCAGTAAGGCATCCAAACGCTGCTGAAGCGCCGTAACCACATTGCTTAGCTGCTGCACGGTGTGGGTCAAGGCCTGGTTCTCCTGGGCCAATGCCACCAGCGCAGCCGCCTGGTCAGCCATGGCTACTAGTTCCTCCCGAACGCACCCCAGCGAAGGGGGAGTGCGGGTGTGGCGTGAGCAAACTGTGCTGGCCCCAAGGGTTTGTCCATGAAGCGAGGTCCAAATCCAGTCCTGGGTCTAGGGGTCCAAAGGAGGTCAATCCGGCAGGGAGCGAGGCAGGGAGCAGATCAAGGTCCAAGGCAGGTTCAGACACAAGGTTGCAGGTTGAGCACACGCTTGCAACTAAGTTGCTCACGCAACTTGGGCTGGGTCTGGCTGGCTTTTATCTGGCCCTACGCTTAGGGCGGTCCCGATCCTCCGGAGACTCGCCTCTCCTCCGGGCCTGGAGGCGAGCACTCCTCCTGCAGACACTTAACTCCCTTCGCCTCTCTGCCCTGAGCCTCTGTAGCTCAGGAGAGGATGGTGGGTTACTGGACCCAGGGGATGCCTCAGCTTCCTCTGAAGAGGCTGGGAGTGGAGCACCTGCAGGCAATGGGTCCTCCCTCCCATCAGGAGCCAGAGCAGACTCTGCTGATGCCTGCACCTGGGGATCCAGCACAGGTGGGGATCCTTCAGGCTCAAGCCCTGGCCCCGGCTCAGCTGGTTCTGGAGGCGGGGAATCCCGTGCAGGCTGGGATCCCTCAGGTTCAGCATCAGAGTCTGACTCCCAGGCCATCACAAATGTCTTCAGTGGTCACCTAAATATCAAGATGCAGAAGAGACTGGTGCACACTGGAATCAGAAGGGTCAAAGATAAGAGAGCCCAGTGACAGGCAGAGCCAACTCATTCTAATTTTGTCCCCATTATCTCTCCCTACAAGGGCAACTGAGACTGAGGAGGAGAAAGCTGATGGTCAGGGCCACTGAGTCCCTAGTTGTAAGAAACTCCCTAGTTGTAAGAAAAATGCAGTCAGGTGAGGGACTGACTGAGGGCAAATTGAGGTGAGTAGGGTAGGGAGTCATTTGCCGTAATGGACCAGTCTCCAATGGCTAACTTCTTGTCTAATTTTAATTGATTCAGTTGGTGATTCAATTTCAGTTGATTCCAGAGGGCTGGAGCTGCATGACTAAAAGCCCATTCCCTTGTACAACCAAGACAGTGCCCCATCTGAGGAGTTCCATTGCCAAGCATTGATACACACACACACACACACACACACACACACACACGTGTGAAACTCGAAAAATTAGAATATGAAAAGGTTCATTTCTTTCAGTAATTCAACTTAAATGGTGAAATTAATATATGAGATAGACTCATGACATGCAAAGTGAGATATGTCAAGCCTTTGTTTGTTATAATTTTGATGATTATGGCATACAGCTGATGAGAACCCCAAATTAACAATTTCAACTTTGGGGTTTTCATCAGCTGGACGCCATAATCATCACAATTATAACAAACAAAGGCTTGACATATCTCGCTTTGCATGTCATGAGTCTATCTCATATATTAAACTCCGGTAGCTAATGAAAACATTCGCTTACATAAATGGACTATTCCACGATATTCTAATTTTTTGAGTTTCACCCGTATATGGGTCTAAACAGTCCCTTAGGTCACCCTGGATTGTTCCTTGTGGCTTATAATTCCCTTGAGCATGAAGCAAAATGACCGAGACGCTAGTGAGGCCTTTGTCTGTTGGATGCTCCCACTTAAAAATCAATTGGATGCAGACACTGCAGGCCTAGACCATTGCAAGTGGTGAACTGCTAAGTGAAGCCTGGTAGACTGCGTCAACGCATACGGTTCACTTGGCCATTTCAGCAACTTTGGGCTGCCTCCGACCGCCGTTTGCATTTTTTATATACCAAGTGACCTGCCAAGTGCCATGACGAGGGGAACGGGGAGCAGAGAAATCATTCAAAGTGATGGATGAGCTGCAGACTTGATTATTTATTCAAATTATTCCCACAACGACTGAGCCCTGCTGATTGCAGACAGCATTTTGTCAGAATCATTAGAAAAGGGCAACGATGGCAAGAATTTAATGACCAAATTAGAGTTATTGAACAGTCTGTTGTATGACAATATGAGGGGAGGGGGAGATCTCACATGGATCAAACTACCTGTGCCAATAAACATCAATACAGAGAGCTGTTTTTGCAAAACTTTAGGCTCCTTTCGGTCTCGAGATGAAGGTCATATATTAGACTGTCAATCTATTCAAAAGGGTTTTCATATGTGTAGGTCTACCAATCTCCTTTCCTCTGTAGGTACCACAAGCTCTCCTAGAAGACTTCACTGTTGTACAAACATTAATTTGGTGGCTAATGGTTAGGGATGATGAGAGTTATAGTTCAGCAACATCTGGAGTATCAAAGATTCCTCCCACTGGGTCTAAAATGAGCTAACTTCAGAGAGGCACCTGCCGTGTCTCTATGGTTTACTGCGTTGGCCCTTTGCTCGGTCATTGGAGTGGTGCTCTGTTTCTGACTTGGGTTACAGGCATATTCAGTACCTCCCAACACATCTTGAAAGGTGGCCTAAGAAGATTTTAAAGAATAAGATAAATAAATAACAGCTCTCTGGTTAAATAAACACATTCAAGTTGTAAGAGAAACGTGTGGGATGTAATCCATTGGTGCAGTCAAATGCAACATTCCTTATTTCCCTAGAGTGGCCAAATGCAGGGGGACATCCAGTCAGTGTAACTTCCTGTTCCACTGGTCTGGAGCTTCCTCCCCCTGCATGTGACCTGGGAGATGGGCATGGCTCTGGCTGACTCTATAAAAGAGCCAAGTTATGCAGCCATTTTCTCAGTTGCAGTTTTGCCTTGTCTTGTTCTCTCTTTTGCTGCCATGCTGCTCTCCTGCAGCCATTTTGTTATCTTAAGGTAATTTTGCTGTCTGCGGGCTCTCAGCCAGCAGCACATGAATTCAGTCTCCATATGAGACAAACTCACACTTTGTTTGTGTAACTACCAAGTAAAGCCTGCCTTTCAGGGATCATATCGTGAACTGAAATGTGAGTAATGTTTTGTTACTTTATTCAAAAAAAAACCCCACTCCTGTCTTTATTCTTTTAATAGGAAATAATCTTAACTAACAGATTCAAAAGAATCTGCAAACTATATATCCAGCTTTATTGAGGGGAATTTGCTCTGCTACATCACTTACTAGTGTGAGTGAAGAAAGGATAATACTTATTCAATATATCCTTTCCTACTATCCTTAACATTCCCACAAAATGCACCTCCTTACTTCAGAGAAAAGCAAGCAATGGACGGCATAAGTTTGAGAAACGGCGCATTCAAGCTATCCATGATTTTAATGCAACCCGGAGCGCTCTTTCAGGAACAATTTCTGACAAATAATTCTCGGCATCCAATTCCAGAAGTCAGTAAAACAGTCAAAGCCAACCAAGGAAAGGAAATATAGTTGCAATAAAAGTGACAGGTGCTATTTTAAAACGATGATTACGTATCTGCCCGGTGGGAGTAGTTTTCCAGTGGAAACAAGAAATATAAAATCACAAAACATGTAGTACCTAACCCCCTCCCCCCGCAAAGATACTCGCCATTCCTTCTACAATACAGTCACTGACCCAACAGGTCCAACTAGATACTTATTGAGGAATAAAGTGACAGAATGCAGCAGCTGGCTCAAAGATGGGGTATCGGAATCCCATTGGAGTCAAAAGCCAGTAGGTCAGAAACATGCCAGAAACAAGTGAAGTGTCCAGCAGGGTCAACGGACAAGGAAAAGTGGCAGCGTAGCAGCAGCAACAAGGGACAAGGAACAAGGAAGAAAGACTTCGTCAGAGTTACAACACAGAAGATCCCAAGTTCAATCCCTTCTAAAAGTCAGATAGTTGTTTATTTCCTTGACATCCGATGGGAGGGTGTTGCACAGGGTGGGCACCACTACCGAGAAGGCCCTCTGCCTGGTTTCTCTCAGTTTATCATTTCCCCCTTTTTATTTTTATTTAACAGTTGGCCACCTCTCCCTTGTACTGCTTTATGAAATTGCCATTCTTACTAGGTTCTATCCCGGAATGTTGCAAATTGCAGTACAGAAATACTGTTAAATAAATATGATGGGTGTGTGAGAAATAAAGCTGTCTCATTATTCCGTTTGTTGTCATTATTTCAAAACATTTGTTTAGTTATTCATTCACTATAATCGCAATTGGCACCTTGTTTTTATTGCCGTTCATACTTCATTTCGTTCATTTTCACACCGCCATTCTGTACCTATGTGAGCAAACGTCCAATGCAGCCTGCTGCACAAAGGTAAGAGTTACACCTGTGGCTCCTCCCACTATGACACCTGACCCCTCCCACTCTTTGCCGTTGGCCTCACCCATCACTGTCATGCCTTGTCTCCCCCTCAAAAAGTTAGCACATGAGGAATTTTGATACTTGTGTAGAAAAAGTTCTGCACCCTTCAGCTGCTGCCTATAGCCCATTTCAGGCATTCTGCGTTAAGTAAAATAGGGTTATAAAACACACAGGGAGTTTCCATGAGTACAGGAAGTAGCACAATTCCAAGTGCTGGTGACCTAAATGGCTTTGGCTCTGTATAACTGAAGGAGCATCTCCACCCCCATCATTCAGCCCAGACACTGAGGTCCAGTTTTGAGGGCCTTCTGGCAGTTCCCTCACTGCGAGAAGTGAGTTTGCAGGGAACCAGGCCGAGGGCCTTCTCGGTGGTGGCTCCCACCCTGTGGAATGCCCTCCCATCAGATGTCAAGGAAATAAACAACTATCTGACTTTTAGAAGACATCTGAAGGCAGCCCTGTTTAGGGAAGTTTTTAATGTTTGATGTGTGGTTGTGTTTTTAATATTCTGTTGGAAGCCACCCAGGTTGCCCCAGCCAGATGGGCAGCATATTATTATTATTATTATTATTATTATTATTATTATTATTATTATTATTATTTCCTCCCCTCTCTTCCCCACCCAAATCCCAACCCTCCAGAGCAGATTTGGGGAGGCTGCATAGCACATGGGAAGAGAGGAAATAAAGTTCCCTTAAAGGTAAAGGTGAAGGTAAAGGGACCCGTGACCATTAGGTCCAGTCGCAGATGACTCTGGGGTTGCGGTGCTCATCTCGCTTTATTGGCCGAGGGAGCCGGTGTACAACTTCCAGGTCATGTGGCCAGCATGACTAAGCCACTTCTAGCGAACCAGAGCAGTGCACAGAAACACCGTTTACCTTCCCGCCGGAGCGGTCCCTATTTATCTACTTGCACTTTGATGTGCTTTTGAACTGCTAGGTTGGCAGGAGCAGTGACCGAGCAACGGGAGCTCACCCTGTTGTGGGGATTCGAACCTCCGACCTTCTGATTGGCAAGCCCTAGGCTCTGTGGTTTAACCCACAGTTCCACCCGTGTCCCTTGCTCAAGTGCAAAGCATTGTATACAACCCTAAGTGTTGCAAGCCTTTGAGATCTATAATGATCTTTCTCTTTACTTTCTATGCTTTAACTCAAATAATGTGTGATGTAATGTTATTTCGCTATATGTTCTCTCAATGGTTTAAGATTTGCGGGGAGACACAGAGTGTGATGGTATCGTATCACACCTAATTTATCTTAGACATCAAAAAAAAGAAGAACAGAGATTAAAGAGGCACTGACAGGAATATCTCCACGTTGTTCTTTTTTTATATAAACATCTAATCTGGCCCTCAAGGAAACCTCACAATAGAAAAGTAAATTGCTTCTGCTTCTCTGTTCCAAAACAGTTGACTATACAAATTGTAGCTCACAGCAGTTCAGTGCCGCACTTGCCCAGGACATGTTATAACCTGTCTCCATCCAAAAATTTCAAAGATTTATCCGAACAAAGAATTTATTGTCCTGAATGTTAATTTTCGTCCACGTTAGCCAAACACCAATCAAAGCTTCCTTTGTCTACTAGGTCATACCTCTTCATCTCCTACCCAAGCCAACAATGCCATAGAAACAGAGGACTGAAATCCCCGCCCCCAATACAATTTACTGTGGTTTGAACACAGTAAATAATACGACGAATTTTCTTCTTATTTAACCATGGAATGGGTAGTGCTCTGTTGATCTGCACTGGCTGAAGAGGCACTGAGCCCTAGACACCACATGACCAAGAGTCCCTCTGAGTGCGGTGGCATTGTCACCTCCAAGAGTCTCACACTCCATTGAGCTCAGGTGCTAACACAGGCCAGGTGCCCAGCTAGGCTTGCTGCCAGAGGGCTGCCTCTTTAAGACTCCACAGCCCACAACAAGAGGGTGGAGCCTGAGAGACGGTAGTCAGGATCAGGGAGCACAAAAGGGCTCAGCTGGGAATCCGGGCTTGTTGGAAGAAGCTGCCTGCTCCCAGGGCCCTGTCCAGGGTCTTGAAACACCTACCACACTCGTTGTTAGGATCCCTAATGAATCCTGCCCATTTCCTGTTGGTATTCTCCCACCGTTGGGATGCGGGTGGCGCTGTGGTCTAAACCACTGAGCCTCTTGGGCTTGCCGATCAGAAGGTCGGCGGTTCGAATCCCCGTGACGGAGTGAGCTCCCGTTGCTCTGCCCCATCTCCTGCCAACCTAGCAGTCTGAAAGCACGCCAGTGCAAGTAGATAAATGAGTACCGCTGTGGCAGGAAGGTAAATGCTGTTTCCGTGCGCTCTGGTTTCCATCACAGTGTTCCGCTGCACTAGAAGTGATTTAGTCATGCTGGCCATATGACCCGGAAAGCTGTCTGCTAAGGAAAACAGAACCGCTCTTTGTGACTAGGCATTGTCTATTCTGTCACTTTTGACTAGCACCTGTTCACTTGTGAATTGCAATTGCATTGACTCAATATGCCCGGCACTTACAAACCCCTCTACCTCCAAGTTCCTAGTGCTATATGTGCATATACTGTACAGCACAGGCCAAACCCCACAGAAAGTGTTTTCATATTACTTTTATATGAGTGATATCATGAAAATGGTATTGCACTGCAAGAAAACATTTGCGAGCATGAAAATGGTATCCCTAGGTGCCAAAATACCCACAAACTCTGACTCTCTGTTAACCTCTGTTCCTGTTCAAGTGTTGTTTACTGCCCAATCTGCCATTGTTTCAGCCCCATTTTTTAATTATGATACCATGTATGATACCATCGGATTGGATGATATCAGACAGGTAATTCAGAGCAAGGGTGCTGCTTTCTGCCCTTGTTCTGAACGGGCGATCAGATTTGGCCATGCAGCAGCACCACAAAAATTATTTAGGGTGTTGTTGTTGTTGTTGTGGTGGTGGTGGTGGTGGTGGTGGTGTGTTTGACACAGGAAGTGATTTATAGATGGGCTGAAGTAGGAATGGGCTGATATTTTTCCCCACGAAATTTTGAAATTATTTGTGTTGCTCTACAGTCTACAATAACTCCTGCTACTGGAACAATTGACTAACATTGAGCTGTGCATCAGCCTGATGTTTGATAGTCTTTAAAGTTGGAATATTCAAAGAGAGAGTTTTGCATAATGGTTTGTTCTTTCAGTCACTCAAACTTCAAGCCTGCGCCATTCACTGGGATATATGAACACACAGTAATATTCAAATAACGCTTTTGAACCTGGGTATGAAAACAAACAAACCTGAATACTGTACAGATGATTTAAAACAACAAGATACCCCTTTCAACACTAGCCATATACTTATTTGAATGTAACTATTCATGAATCAGTCGTTGTGATTCATTCCTCCTATTAGGTGCTGGGGTAGTTTTTATGAGAGACCGCATCTCTCTCTCTCTCTCTCTCTCTCTCTCTCTCTCTCTCTCTCTCTCTCACACACACACACACACACACACACACACACACACAATTTGCTTAAAGAAGCTTCTCTATACTCTTCAGTTGTTTACACCCAGCTTTTGCCAAATTGTTTCCGGTTTTGTGTTTGGATCTCAAAGCAGCCCAACCATTTCCAGGAGAAAAGATGTTGGTGCTGCCTGCTAATTAGGAGTTTGACAAATGCAGGTCTCTGAAACAAAGGCAAAGCCTTTCCGGAAGGAGAGAAACTTGTGATTTGTTAAAGAAAAGCCAGGAAGTTTTAAAAGTGAAACAGAGGTTGAATTAAACCCATCTAGCCTCTAAAAGCCATGGAACAAGTTTTTTGGGTTGTTGTTTTTTTTTAATAAGGCAAGAGCATTTCATTAGCTCTTTCCTTCTCACTTAGCCCTTTTCGCGAGCTATTGCGGTGACAATAATTAGAAAAGGCCCAACATACTCTGTGACCAGAATAACAGTTATGCTAAGCCAGACACCCTGGGGTCAAATGATCCAAAAGCTTTCCGGAGCTGAGGATGTACTTAAAATTCCCTGTAGTTTAGAAAATGGCAGCTGCTTCCTTTGCACATTGTAAAGGATTAGCGGTCATGTTCTCAGAACTGAAGAAATTTTAAAATGCCAGTAGCATCCACAGCTTAAGAAGCAAGTTGGCCATGTTCTTTTGCAATGGCAGTGGAAAAAGAGGAAGGCCATTTTTGCAGGGCGGCTTATTCTCCGACTTTCTATATGTCAACTGTCTATCTAGCTATTTTGGCACTGTAGTGTAGAGGTTGTTCCTGCATGGGGAGGAGCTTTTTCGCACTTGGGAGTTTGGAAAGTAAATTCTTGCTTCAACCAACAACACTTGGTGCAACAAGGTCCTCGCTAGGTGGGTGAAATTTCTTCCAGTCTTTCCGTGGGATCCATATTTTCCCACCAACAACAACCCTCCCATCTTAGTCACTGGAGAGATCTCTCCATTGTGGTGTAGTGGTTAAGAGCCAGTGTAGTGTAGTGGTTAGGAGCGGTAGACTCGTAATCTGGTGAACCGGGTTCGTGTCCCCGCTCCTCCACATGCAGCTGCTGGGTGACCTTAGGCTACTCACACTTCTTTGAAGTCTCTCAGCCTCACTCACCTCACAGAGTGTTTGTTGTGGGGGAGGAAGGGAAAGGAGAATGATAGCCACTTTGAGAATCCTTAGGGTAGTGATAAAGTGGAATATCAAATCCAAACTCTTCTTCTTCTTCTCTTCTCTCTCCCAGGAAGAAGAGGCTGCATCCCATAATATTGGTGGTGGGTCCACTGACAGGGTTCTTGTATGGAAGGTGGCATTACCTCACCCAAGTCTTTCCCGGGGATCCATGCTCCCCCCCCACCAGACTGCACCTCCAGGGTTCCTATTGTTCCCACCCCAAAAGCAATAGGAGGCCCACAGCGGTCCTTCTGCAATTTGGCAGGCTTCGTCTCTGCTCTGCTCTTCCTCAGTAGCATGTTGGATGCCTTCTGACCTGAGTGGCTCATCTTCCAGCGTCATAACTTATATATGCCTGTTGTCTTTATCTGTGGAGTTTTCTTGGCAGGGATACTGGAGTGGTTTGCTGGACAAGGGTTGGTGTGGTGGGTTATGTTCACCCTCTGCACCTCATCCCTGGTCCCACCTGGTGTGCATACAAGCTTGTGCATGGACACAACACTGCTGAGGTGCTGAGGTGCCCTCTCCAAAAACTGCAGCCATGGTGGTTAGAAATTCACTGTTATAAACCCTGGAACTCTCCGGATCTACATGGAAAGAAAAATATGCCATAGCCGGAGCAGAACATTACAATTTGTGACACGGTTGAGACCATGCAGTTAACTAGTGTCGCTGGCTAAAAACCTAAGCGGCTATAAATATGTCAATTGCTAATGGCGCAATAGCTAACTCCATTTCATTAGCCATTTTGGATTTCGCATAAATGTGGTCTTGTTCTGTCTTGTTCATCTCATACGTCTTAGAAACAGCCCAATATTGTTAGAAAAGCCCAGCATTGCTTATTAAGCGCAAACCAGAGGGTAAGGTGAAAATTGGCTCCATCCACCACACCTGCCTAGCAATATAGTTTAGACTCTGGAAAGCACAGAATGTAGGACTAAAATTAGTGCCTTGATACGGCAAAGCAGACAAAAGATATTGTGTGTGTGTGTGTGTGTGTGTGTGTGTGTGAGAGAGAGAGAGAGAGAGAGAACAATCATTTAAACAAGAGCACCAGAGAATAATGCAGACACAGTTCAGGGCAACACGGCACATTAATCTCTGCTTCTGGGTGTTTGTTTTGCCTAGCCAAAGTAGAAGAATGCCTAATGTGACAACCTTGATGGGTGAGGAATTGGAAGCCAAACACGATGCCACATTGCCTTCCCGAAGATAATTCAACGATGTGACCAACATCTGTCATGTGCGCTTATTTCCATCCCTGAGGGAGAACAGAGCATGTGTGTGCAGGTTGTTTAATATTAATTTGCACTTGTCACGAACTCTTTGTTTCAAGTGACAAAGAGAAGCGTGCAAAAAGATGTCTCTGGGCCTGTGCGGTTGTAGCAGCCCCCCCAACAGAGGCCGCATCGGTTTACCCCCTGTGGTGGCAGATGCCTCTGAGCGACAAGCTACCCTTGGAGTGTGGGGTCTCACCACCATTTTGACTGGGGGCTTTTCTCCAGACTGTCATAAACCTCCTTTAAAAAAAAAAAGTCTACAGCGACATGGAGAAAACTATTTTGTGTGTGTTTTGCTGCTTGCACATTTCTGATAGTCCATGGTGCGGGAAGTGCAACAGAACAGATCTGTGCCAGTTCATCAGAGCTGGGGGAAACCCCCAGTCCTGGTTTTACAGATAGGTCAGGAGTTCTAAATATTATTATTATTATTATTATTATTATTATTATTATTATTATTATTATTATTTTATACCTCACCCATCTGGCTGGGTTTCCATAGCCACTCTGGGCAGCTCCTAACAGAATATTTAAAACACAATAAAACATAAAACATAAAAAACTTCCCTAAACAGGGCTGCCTTCAGATGTCTTCTAAAAGTCATATAGTTGTTTATTTCCTCGACATGTGATGGGAAGGTGTTCCACAGGGCTGGTGGCACTACCGAGAGATTCCTCTGCCTGGTTCCCTTTAACCTCACTTCTTGCAGTGAGGGAACTGCCAGAAAGCCCTCGGAGCTCGACCTCAGTGTCCGGGCTGAATGATGGGGGTGGAGACGCTCCTTCAGGTATACTGGGCTGAGGCCGTTTAGGGCTTTAAAGGTCAGCACCAACACGTTGAATTGTGCTCGGAAACATACTGGGAGCCAATGTAGGCCACACAGACATTCACCACCTTCACTGGTTCCCGATTTGAAAGAGAGGTAGAGCTGGGTATCATCCACATACTGATGAACACCCAGCCAAAACCCCCAAGAGACTAGGTAGTTGCAAAAAAATAAGATTCAGTTTGTAGCTCAAGAGTTCTGTTGTGTCAGTAAGGCAGCTAACCAAGGTGTGGGTGTGGAGGTTTTTTTAAGCAACCATGCTGAGTGGCATAATCTTCACCAAGAGAGCACATTCTCCACTTGGCTATGCAGCTCTGAGGCATCTTTTCCTCTGTATGTTTGGTTGAATGTTTTCCTGCTATGTACAAGGCCTGAACCGGAATTGGGAATTGTAGCTCTGCGAGGAGACTAGAGGTCTCCTAGGAACACTCAGAATCTGTAACAAACTACAGCTCCCAGAATTCTTTAGGGCAAAGCCACGACTGTTTAAAGTGGTATCATAATGCTTTAAATAGGGTTGCCATATTTCAAAAAGTAAAAACCAGGACACCCCAAAATGCTCCAACTTTGAAATCCTGCTACTGTCTGGGAATATCCGGACGTATTCCAGCCCTACCCTATACAAACATTTACAAAACTGCACCTCTTCCTTAGCTCCTTTTGTTTCTTACTCTTTGTCTTTCTTCCAAAGTCACCTTTTAACTGCTAGATGTATTGAATAGTTTACAATATTTTTTTTTTAAAAAAATACGTATATCTCCCCCACTCTTCGTTGAAAGTTATTTCTTCTTTGAAGGCATTGTTCCCCCCGCTCCCTCTTTTTTTGCATTTATTAATTGTGTGGGCTTTTGGTTTTAACTGGAAAAGCCTTAAAACCAGTTTAGCACTTGGAGTGGTGTCCAGCAACGCTTCCTCTGCGTTCTCCTGCTTCTCCAGTGCTTTAGCAGAGTGTTTCTGTTCAAACTCCTAAGTTCTTCTTCTTCGTGCGCAACGGTATGTGTGCTTTTCGTGCCAGCAATTAAACTCCCACAAAGTCTGGCTTGATTAAAGCAAGTAAGCTTTTATTTACAAGCATATAAATCACAGAGCTTTCCCCGGAGATTGGGAAGCCATCTCCGGTCTCTCCGATCCTCTCAAAAGTGAAAGTAGGACTTGTCCGCTCAAAGGTGAAGGCAGGACTGACAAAGAAATAAACGGTGCGTCACATAAATCACAAAGGCAATGCATACAGCAGATAACCCGGATGTTGTGACACATCCTCCCTGTGGGAGGAGCGAACTGTTGAGCTTCTTTAACCATGAAAGCTCCAAACATCCTCACAAATTGATATATGTTTCAGGATACCCCAAAGGCAAAAACATCAAGAAAACACAGTGCCACCTTTCAGAAATTCCCCCCGGACATCAATTCCGCCTTTGAAATCCCAGCAATGTACGGGCAACCCTAGCTTTAAAAGTATTGTGTGAATTTACCCTAAGCAAAGTAACACACATTCATTACCAACCAAACAGAGGTGTTTGTAAGACTGTTAAGTCCAGAGTCGAAAATTACCTTACTGTACCATTGCCACAGATATGATGAGGCATAAAATGAAACATGTGACCAAGCGTTCATTCAACGCATTGTTGCTGTTGTTTTAGTGTTGCTGCTTTTTGCACACTTAGATGCATCTAAAAGTGGGGCTTTGTTTATGATGAAACCCGCACAGTCCTATTGCAATCTCCGTTCCTATTGCCCCCCCCCCCCAATCGAACTGTGCAAAAGTACTTCAGCCGCATCTCTCCTCCCTCATTGCAGCTCCAGAGGAAATATATTCTGCATAAAATACGGCTCCCATTTAGATCATAAATATCGATCGTTTCTCCCACATCTTCAGCGCATTCAAGCTCAATACAAACCCATCAGACAGACAGTGTCAAATTATTCTCTGGATTTACGACGCGTGTCATGAAAATGCGCCCATAACGATAACATCATGCTTTAGAAATAACTCTGACCGTTTCAGTTAAGGAACACAGGTCGTTGTTGTTCTTGCTGTTTGGCACTAAACTCATCTGGGTTAGTTCCTTCGCCAACATTATTGCGGCAAATACATTGGCTGCAGTCATACCGTCTTAAACATCCCTTCATCCTTTTCTTTTGAAATAATTTTTATTTGGTTTTACATATTATAATCACACCGCATCAAATCCACAGTTAAAAGATTCCTCTGAATCTCTGGACTTCCCACCTTCCCTTCCACGGGTCCTATTGTCAACCTTTTCATCTGCAGATTATTCAGTATTCCATATTGTCACTCCATTATTTCCATAGTATTTGCTACATTACAAGTGTTATTGCAATCCTGCCAATGTTTTCATCTGCTTACAGTGGTCTCCAAGATAAGTTATAAATTTCCCCCACTCTTTGCTAAAGTTTTGGTCTTCATGGTTCCTGAGCTTTCCGGTCAGTTTTGCCATTTTGGCACAATCCAACAGTTTAATTTGCCATTCTTCTCTGGTAGGGACTTCGTCTTCTTTCCATCTCTGGGCTAATAACATCTGTGTGGCTGTCGTTGCATACATAAAAAGTCTTTTCTGCTCCTTTGGAATATCAGCACTTACAATTCCTAATAGAAAAGATTCTAGCCACGTTCAACAGATCTCTCCAGACCAGTCATGATCCAAGGTAGCAGCTCCTTGAACATTCAAACTGCCCCATGCAGATTGATATAAATGTTTTTTTAAATTAAAAACAACAAACAGAATATGAGAAAACAAGCTTTTTGTGGCTCTCTAGGTCAGCACTTATTTCTTTTTCTCCTGGCACTTTCCATCTCTTCTCCAAAACACACACACACACACACACACACACACACACATTTTTAATTTCACCAGTGTCATCGCTTTCAAAGAGAAAAATCATCACCTACAGTCCAAATTCACATGTGAGTAATATGGCCATCCATCATGTTGTCTTGGAGCAAACTAGCAAGATTTCGGTGCTATGGACAGAGATAAAATAAATTCAATTAAGAAATCGTAGAGCAATAGCAATCAAGATCAAATGTCCTCTCAGTTCCTGAGTTTGCCAATTCTGACTTAAAAAAAAAATACCTAGGGAAAAATCGCTTTGGCACAATTTATTGCAGTTTAACATCTTTAAACTCAAGATATTCTTTCTCATTTGGGGGGGGCAGGGGTTAAAATATGATTTCTATTTGATAGCATCCAGTAAAGTTAATTTAATGCTCGTAATATCCTTGTACTTAACAATCTCTGCAATTTAATTAGAATCATTAAGGTTTGGGGAAACCTGTAATGCTTGGCAAGATGGCTCATTCCATTTATTCAACCCCCCACCCCACCCCAATTCAAATAAAAAGATCAACTGTGACTTCTTACTATGAGAATGTTCCTGTGCAAACTTTGGGTTTGCACATTCCCCTCTCCTCTGGCCAGAGAGAAGCACTGAGACGATTCCGCTTCTATTTTAGATAAACAGCAGTTAAACTTCATGTCTGTCTCAAATCCAAACCAACTATGGTTTTGTCTTAACTGTAATGAGTTGAAACAAGCCAACTGAATACTCCAGGTGTGAAAATGACTTGTTTCAACCAAACATGGTTAAGCTTAACTGCAGTTTAGGGTTCAGACGCAGTGGTAAGCCGTGGTTAAATGCTCCTCTTCCTGCAAGCACACCAAAGAAGGAGAGGGAAGGACAGAGTGCATGAACACAAGACTCCCTGTTATCTTTATTCCAGCATATTTAGACCTTTCTATTCCAACAGGCCTTTGGAAACTTTTTTATTAAAAAGAAAGAAAGAAAAGAAAACTAAGTAGGGTTGCCATACATCCAGGAATTCCTGGACATGTCCTCTTTTGGGGGTTCCACATGCCCATTCAGGTCCAAACAGTGTTGGCCACTAGGCTGTTATCAGGACAATTGGTATTTTAATGCTGGTTCTAAATGTGTTTTGTGGTACTTTGACGGTTGTTTTAAACTAGTTTGTTTTTGCTACTTTGCATTTAAAAAAATTGCGAGAAGGCAGGATAGAAACACATTAAATAAATAAAGATGATTTACAGTGGTACCTTGGTTCTCAAACTTAATCCGTTCCAGAAGTCCGTTCCAGAACCAAAGCATTCCAAAACCAAGGCAAGCTTTCCCATATTAAGTAATGCAAAATGGATTAATCCATTCCAGAGTTTTAAAAAGAACCCCTAAAACAGCAACTTAACATGAATTTTACTATCTAATGAGACTACTGATCCATAAAATGAAAGCAATACTCAATGTACTGTACTATAAAATAAATAAGACAGTATTGTAGATGATAAAAATTAAATTGTTATTTTTTTTCTTTCCTGCACTGATGATAGTCATTGTTTGGATGGGGGGCTTTCATCCATTTCCACAGTCACACAATCAGTAGCTGAACTGGGCTCCACACAGTCACAAAAACAAATTAACTGAAAAAGCTTCAAAAATAGAAATGCAAATAAATAGCAAAAACAAAAGTGCCAAACTTAATCCATTCCGGAAGTCCATTTGACTTCCAAAATGTTCAAAAACCAGGCGCAGCTTCTGATTGGTGCAGGTGCCCCGGAAACAATAGCCAACAACCGCATCAGATGTTCGGCTTCCGAAAAGCGTTCCAAAATTGGAAAACTTACTTCCAGGTTTTTGGTGTTTGGGAACCAAGGCGTTTGAGAACCAAGGTACCACTGTAATGATAAACCATTGTTTATTATGTCATTTCTTAGCATGGCCTTCCTCCATCTGATGCCTCTCAGACTTTGGACAACAAATTCCATCAGCTCCAGCCAACATGGAACAATGGTCAGAAATGATGGGAGTTGTAGTCCAGAACATTTGTAGGATACCAATAAGCAAAACCCATGAGGCAAATACTGTAGCCCGAGACTTAAATCTCAATGGATCAATAGGGAAATGTAAAGAGAAGGGGGGTATTTTTTTTATCACATGTGGTGGTCTTGTTGTAAGGTTAAAGCTTACTGGGAAATGATAAATAATTAACTGAGAAAGATGTTTAAGATAACATTCGTAAAAATAAACCCAGGAGCTTTCCTCTTGGGAATTACAGGGGTAGAACTACCTAAACAGTATAGAAACCTATTTATGTATGCAACCACAGCGGCAAGAATGTTACTTTCCCAGAAATGGACAGAAGTAGAGGTTCCGACAGGAGAAAAATGGATACAAAAACTTTTGCGATATGCAGAAATGGCGAAACTTACCGGAACAATAAGAAACCAAGATAACAGACTTTTCATAAAGGCATGGACATGGTTTATTGAATATCTACAAACAACTTGTAAACAGACAATGATGAAACAAATTTAAGGAACGGCAGAACGGGGAGGAAGGAAGTCAAATTGTTTGAACTGTGATTTTTGTAAAATTGTTGAAATGTATGCAAATTAAAACTATAAATAAAATAAAATAAAATAAAAAATTTTCTTCCAGTAGCATCTTAGAGACCAACTAAGTTTGTTCTTGGTATGAGCTTTCATGTGCGTGCACACTTCTTCAAATAGCTCATACCAAGAACAAACTTAGTTGGTCTCTAAGGTGCTACTGGAAGGATTTTTTTTTTAATTATTTTGTTTTGACTACGGCAGACCAACACTATAAATAAAATCTAAAAGAAAAGAAAAATGGATCAATAGGGGAACTAGGGACAGATTTGGTCGCCCAACATAGTTGTGAGCATGAGTGGATAACTTGGCACATATGGATGTATGCCATTCCACCCTGAGAGAAAAATTAAAGTGTTTCCATGGGGCATTATTTTGCTTATAAAAGGGACCCCTGACCAATAGGTTCAGTCGCGGATGACTCTGGGGTTGCGGTGCTCATCTCATTCTATAGGCCGAGGGAGCCGGTGTACAGCTTCCGGGTCATGTGGCCAGCATGACTAAGCCGCTTCTGGAGAATCACAGCAGCGCACAGAAACACCGTTTACCTTCCTGCCAGGTACCGGTACCTATTTATCCACTTGCACTTTGACGTGTTTTCGAACTGCTAGGTTGGCAGGAGCAGGGACCAAGCAACGGGACCTCACCCTGTTGCGGGGATTTGAACCTCTGACGTTCTGATCGGCAAGCCCTAGGCTCTGTGGTTTAGACCACAGCGCCACCCGCGCTTATAGCACACATCAATTCAAAGTTTCGCCCACCTCCTGGGTGCTTTGTCTAAACCACCTCTTCACACACAGTCCACCTATCATAAAAGCAGCATCTCAGCAGTTATTCATAAAGGATGAGTAAAGAGAATATTTTCCATGTGACTGAAAAAATGGTCCCTTTTGAAAGAGGTTCAAAAAAAAAGGCAGAATAATAGGCCTGAGTCGATGTTTGTACAAGAAAGCAGGTGTTGTTCCTTAACTAATGGGAAAACAATGCCTTTGGTAAAATATTTTAGAGCTAAACTGGGATTATCCAATATTGCCAGCTGTCTCGGAGAAGTATAGATTTACCTTCCTGTTGTGAAAAATAATCCTGATCCAGCTTTTCATTCACTCTGCCTTTTGACAGAAGGTTCTCAGAAGCGACAAATCCACTTGTGTGCTCCTGTAGACGGTGCTTGTGGCTAAACCGGGGACACACACACACACACACACACACACACATACAGAAATATTGACTGAACATGTTTGGTATTTTTATTTTAGCGGTTGCGGTGTCTTGAAACAGTTTGCAATTCCCTCTGCCTCATTTATGGTTAGAACAGGTGTTCTCTATTTTCAATTTTCAAACTTCTCTACTTCTAAATAACTAGGCTAGCCTGTGCCAGCCTGGTGTTTTGGACTACAACACCCATCAGCCTTAGCCCCCAGCCAGCACTGGTTAGGGCTGATGGGATTTGCAGTCAAAAAGGTTGTGGAAGGTTGCATTATAGCTTACAAATAAAACCGCCTCATTAAGCTGCCTCAGGAGTCCCCAAAGTATCTAGAATCCGCTTCCTTATTTTGTGTTGGGCCCAAATGATACATACATAATAAACAACAAACAAACAAACAAACAAATAAATAAATAAATAATACCCCGCCCGTCTGGCTGGGCTTCCCCAGCCACTCTGGGCGGCTTCCAGCAGAATATTAAAATACAATGATTCATCCAGTATTAAAAGCTTCCCTAAAACAGGGCTGCCTTCAGATGTCTTCTAAAAGTCCAATAGTTGCTTTTTTCTTCAACATCTGATGGCAGGGCGGCCACTACTGAGAAGGCCCTCTGCCTGGTTCCCTGTACCTTTGCTTCTCACGGTGAGGGAACCGCCAGAAGGCCCTCGGCGCTGGATCTCAGTGTCCGGGCTAAACGATGGGGGTGGAGACTCTCCTTCAGGTTCAGTATACTGGGCTGAGGCTGTTTAGGGCTTTAAAGGTCAGCACCAACACTTTGAATTGTGCCCGGAAACATACTGGGAGCCAATGTAGGTTTTTCAGGACCGGTGTTATGTGGTCCCAGCGGCCACTCCCAGTCACCAGTCTAGCTGCCGCATTCTGGATTAATTGTAGTTTCCGGGTCACCTTCAAAGGTAGCCCCACGTAGAGCGCATTGCAGTAGTCCAATCGGGAGATAACCAGAGCATGCACCACTCTGGAAAGACAGTCCACAGGCAGGCAGGTCTCAGCCTGCATACCAGATGGAGCTGGTAGATAGCTGTCCTGGACAAAGAATTGGCTTGCTCCTTCATGGACAGCTGTGAGTCCAAAATGACTCCCAGGCTGCGCACCTGGTCCTTCAGGGGCACAGTTACCCCTTTCAGACTAGGGAGTCCCCCACACCCACCCACCCCCTGTCCCCCAGAAACAGTACTTCTGTCTTGTCAGGATTCACTTCAATCTGTTAGCTGCCATCCATCCTCCAACCACCTGCAGACATTTACCACAGGACCTTCACCGCCTTCAGTGGTTACGATTTCAAAGAGAGGGTAGAGCTGGGTATCATCCGCATACTGACGAAACCCAGTCCAAACCCCCTGATCTAACCACTGATCTAAACCACTGAGCCTCTTGGGCTTGCGATCAGAAGGTCGGCGGTTTGAATACCCATGACGGGGTGAGCTCCTGTTGCTCGGTCCGAGCTCCTGTCAACCTAGCAGTTCGAAAGCATGCCCAAAAGTGCAAGTAGATAGGTACCTCTCTGGCGGGAAGGTAAACAGCGTCTCCCTGCACTGCTCTGGTTCCGGTGTTGTGTTGCACCAGTAGTGGTTTAGGTCATGCTGGCCGCATGACCCTAAAAACTGTCTGAGGACAAACGCCAGCTCCCTCAGCCTGTAAAGCGAGATGAGCATAGCAACCCCAGAGTCATCTGTGACTGGACTTAAAGGACTGTCAGGAATCCTTTACCTTTACTAATGCACTTTATGTAGCTTGAAAACCAGCAGCCTTGCTGGTGTCCCCCCCACCCCCAATATTTCTTATTCCTGGTTTAGGGGCAAAATGGCAACAGCTGTCTCTGTGAAACAGCAGCTGACCATTTGGTCAGTGAAAACTCTGCCTTTCAGAGAGCAATGCTTTGCTCTTTATTATACAAATAAAGTTACAAATAGCCGGGCTTCTAAAGCGCCGAAATTCCAATCATTCCTTTTCATAGATATGGTGTTGTCATGTGGCAGATCTCATGTTTGAAATACTGCTTGTCTATTCTTTGTTCATGCCCGTGTCCTAAACATCTCCCAAGCTAGTCTCACTATTTGGGGCTGTTTATAAATTAACAGCAGTCCAAACGATTCAGTTTAAAACATTCAGTTGAGAGAGAGATTCAGCTGAACAGCTTAGTTCCCAAACGTTTTGGCTCCCAAACGTCGCAAACCCGGAAGTGACTGTTCCAGTTTGTGAACTGTTTTTGGAAGCTGAACGTCCGATGGTTCTTCTGCAGCTTCTGATTGGCTGCAGGACCTTCCTGCAGCCAATCAGAAGCCGCACTTGGTTTTTAAAATATTTTGGAAGTCGAACGGACTTCCAGAACGGCTTCCATTTAACTTCCAAGGAACGACTGTATAGACAAAGAGACAAATTTGTGACTTTGCAGATAGATGTATCACATTTACAACCACGCTCACATAAAACAATCTTATTCTGTACAGTGGCACCTTGGTTCTTGAACATAATCCATTCTGGGAGTCCGTTCGACTCCCGAAACCATTCAAAAACCAAGGCACGGCTTCCCAAAACCGTTTGCAAACTGGAACACTTCCGGGTTTGTGGAGTTCGGGAGCCGATTTGTTCGACAACTAAGCCGTTTAAGTCATCGTTGAGTGTATCATGTTGATTAATGTATTCCTTATAATGAGGTTTAAATTCCCACTAGAAGAAACACAATGACCAAATAAATCTCTTTTTTGAACTTCAAACCACAGATCTCTTGCTGTTTATGCTGCCTTTTGAGAATTTAATTCACATGCAATAATTGATCTGGATCCCAAAGTGGATCAAACATGCAATTAGGTTGCCAGCATTTTCATTTAGAGAGGATGTTGAGGAAATGAGCTAACTGAGTGTAAACAACATAAGAATGTAATTACAGTCGTACCTCGGAAGTTGAGCAGAATTTGTTGCGGAAGTCGGTTCGACTTCCAAACATTAGACTTCCAAAGCGCGGCCTCTAATTGGCTGCAGGAAACTCCTGTAGCCAATTGGAAGCCGTGGAAGCCTGGTCAGATATTGGCTACCAAAAGAACGTTCAAAAACCAGAACACTCACTTCCGGTTTTTGATTGTTTGGGAGCTAAAATGTTTGAACTCCCAAGTTGTTTGGGAGCCGAGGTACGACTGTACCTGGGTAACTGAGATCTTAAACACCTAGCATATTTTAGGTATCCACATTCCCCTGCCATAATCTAGGTCTTCAGGTGTTTTTGGACTACAATTCCCATCATCCCTGACCACTGGTCCTGCTAGCTAGAGATGATGGGAGTTGAAGTCCCAACAACAGCTGGAGACTGCAATTTGGGAAATGCTGCTCTAGTCACACTAGGTAAGGGGGTCCTCTGGTTGCAATGTACCCACCAAGACCTCCTGTGGTGCTCGTGAACATTCTCAATAAATAGGTAAAGATAAAAAGTAAAGGACCCCTGGATGGTTAAGTCCAGTCAATAGTGACTATGGGGTTGTGGCATTCATCTCGCTTTCAGGCAAGGGAGCCTGCGTTTGTCCACAGACAGCTTCCGGGTATGTGGCCAGTGTGACTAAACCGCTTCTGGCACAACAGGACACCGTGGGCGGAAACCGAGCACATGGAAATGCCGTTTACCCTCCTGCCAAAGCAGTACCCTATTTATCTACCTGCACTTGTGTGCTTTTGAATTGCTAGGTTGCCAGGAAGCTGGACAGAACAACGGGAGCTCATTACGCTCGCGTGGATTAGAACCGCCAACCTTTTGATCAGCAAGCCCAAGAGGCTCAGTGGTTTAGACCAAAATGCAAGCTCAACAATCCACAATCCAAGAGAGATAGTTTGCCCTGCCGGTTCTATTTCCTGTTTTCATGGCCGGGTTTCTCCCATCAGAAACCAATGACTCCATGTCGCATTTGTGGCTGGAGCTCATGGCACTATCTCAAATTCTCAATGTGCCCTCTGCTGCAAAAAGTCTAGATAGGCCTCTACTCAAGTATGCATTCATGTCCTTGCATGGAATGTGTGTGTGTTGATAAGACAGTAACATCTCGCCGGAGTGGGCATGCTCTGGTTATCTCCCTCTTGGACTAACTGCAAGGCACTCTACATGGGGCAACCTTTGAAGATGACCCGGAAACTACAACTAATCCAGAATGCGGCAGCTAGACTGGTGACTGGGAGTGGCCGCCGAGACTACATAACACCGGTCCTGAAAGACCTACATTGGCTCCCAGTACGTTTCTGAGCACAATTCAAAGTGTTGGTGCTGACCTTTAAAGCCCTAAATGGCCTCGGCCCAGTATACCTGAAGGAGCGTCTACCCCCACTGTTCTGCCCAGACACTGAGGTCCAGCTCCAAGGGCCTTCTGGTGGTTACCTCACTGCAAGAAGTGAGGTTACAGGGAACCAGGCAGAGGGCCTTCTTGGTAGTAGCGCCCACCCTGTGCAACACCCTCCCATCAGATGTCAAGGAAATAAACAAACTATCTGACTTTTAGAAGACATCTGAAGGGAGCCCTCTATTGGGAAGTTTTTAATGTTTGATTTTTATTGTGTTTTTAATATTCTGTTGGAAGCCACCCAGAGTGGTTGGGGAGGCCCAGCCAGATGGGCAGGATAAGTGAAGAGAAGAGAAGAAGAAGAAGAAGAAGAAGAAGAAGAAAGAAGAAGAGAAGAAGAAAGAAGAAGAAGAAGAAAAAGAAGAAGAAGAAGAAGAAGAAGAAGAAGAAGTGCCCCACCCAATTGGCATTGAAATATCAGCATGCATTAAAATGAAGCTTCCAAACTGACCATGTGGCTTTGCCCAGGATATTGTGACATCGAGGAGATATCTACACAGAACTGTTCTAGATTAGACACACACAGGAAAAAAATCTCAGAAAAACCATGGTCAGTCTGGCCTCTCTTGGAAGCTCTCAAGGCTCCCAGATAATGATAAACACCCCTGCCATTTCTATGTAACATCTAGTGAAATGGCATTTATTTATTTTAAACTGAATCTAGCCACTGACTGCCAGAAATATGTCCAATGGTAATGAAAAAAACATATAAAAATTAGATTCATAGAGACAATATGCCATTTGTTAATCGCTTGCAGCTGGCCATACAGAGCATTGGCCCATGTGGTATTTCTCTCCCGCAACGTCAGATAAATATCTTGATCGGAAGCAACAATGAGCCGTTCTACAGATCCTGCAACGTTGGACAGCTGAGTCAGATGGCAGAACTCTGGACTGTGCCACTAGAGGCTACGAGTGAGACCCTGAATCTTGGAAGGCTCTCTCATCATAGGAAGAGTCACTGCATATTGTAAACTAGAACACCAGGGAGAAAGATTTGTCGTAGTCAGTTTATGATGAGGGTGGGGAACATAACAACAACAACACCAATTTATTACCTACACCCAGCCACATCCATCCTCCAACCTCCTCCAGACACCCACACAGGACCTTCACCACCTTCAATGGTTCTGGGATTGACCTGCTGGGGGGTCCGATTTAGCCAGAAATGCCATTCCCCTCGCTCCAAGCCACACTCCTTCATCCGTCAATGTCCCTTTGAAGGGTGGGAGATGTTGACTGATGGGCAGGTTTCGATTCTGCATTGGCTGCAGGGGACTGGCGCATTCTGCCAAAGCTGCAGAACGCAGCCCCCTGTTTGATCAGCTGATGTTCAGTCCTGCTGGGTGCTGCTTCCCCAGTCTGTTCCCCGTGGTGAACATTTTGGCAAAGCAGACCCCCGCAGAGAGAGGGATTGAACACTCGGCACAAAGAGACTAGAAGGAAGGAGTTATGCGTCAGTCTGAGCTAAGGCTAGCCTGCTTATTCCGTAAAACTGCATCGGCAGCTAATGATGGCCGTCAAGGGTGACAATTGACACAACATCCCGAGCCACATCCACCAACCCCAACCCCTTGGCACAGAAAGTGAGACAATGCTCAACGCATTCCGTACAAATGAAGATATTGAAGATCCATTCGGGAACTTCAGACCCTCCAAGTGTCCCTATTTTCCAAGGACAGTCCCAGCTTTACAGACACCATCCCAGTTTCTGATTTGATGCCAGAATGTCCTGTTTTTCCTTAAGATGTCCCTGTTTTCATCTGAAGAACGTTGAAAGGTAGTGTTGTTGTTGTTGTTTAATCGTTTAGTCGTGTCCGACTCTTTGTGACCCCATGGACTAGAGCACGCCAGGCACTCCTGTCTTCCACTGCCTCCTGCAGTTTGGTCAGACTCATGTTGGTAGCTTCGAGAACACTGTCCAACCATCTCGTCCTCTGTCATCCCCTTCTCCTTGTGCCCTCCATCTTTCCCAACATCAGGGTCTTTTCCAGGGAGTCTTCTCTTCTCATGAGGTAGCCAAAGTATTGGAGCATCAGCTTCAGGATCTGTCCTTCCAGTGAGCACTCTGGGCTGATTTCCTTCAGAATGGATAGCTTTGATCTTTTTGCAGTCCATGGGACTCTCAAGAGTCTCCTCCAGCACCATAATTCAAAAGTATCAATTCTTTGGCGATCAGCCTTCTTTATGGTCCAGCTCTCACTTCCATACATTACTACTGGGAAAACCAGTTTTCCTAGCAGGGATACTGGAGTGGCTTGCCGGTTCCTCCTCCAGGTGGATCACGTTTGGTCAAAACTCTCCACTATGACCTGTCCATCTTGACCTGTCCATAGCTTCCCCGAGTTATTCAAGCCCCTTTGTCACGACAAGGCAGTGATCTATGAAGGGGAAAGGTATGGTAGGAAATCCCTATTTCCATTGTGGAAATGTTGGAGGGTATGGAGTTATCCAAACCCCGAGCCATCTGAAGGCAATCCTGTGTATGGAAGTTTTTTAAATGTTTAATGTTTTATTTATTTTTATTGATGATTGATTGATTGATTGATTGATTGTGATTATTTATTAAATTTATATACTGCCCTCAGGGCTGTTCACAGAATAAAATCAAGATATAAAACCACAAAATACAAGCTAAAAATGAAAACAACAACCAAATAGCCCCCCCCACCAAAAACCCCACATTTTAAAAGGGCATATATATGTTGGAAGTTACCCAGAGTGGCTTGGGCAACCCAGTCAGTTGGGTGGGGTAGAAATAGTGTTGTGTGTTGTTGTTGTGTTGTTGTTGTTGTTGTTGTTGAATAAGACATCCCTATTTTCATCAGATAAATGTTGGAGGGTATGGAACTTTCACAAATTTCAGATTTTTTGTGGTAGAAGACAAAACTATTCTATGAGTACATTATTTCAGAAGACGCGTGGAAGTGCGAAAATAGAAATAAAAATATATAAAAAATATTTAAAAATCCAGCAACTATGATAAGTAAGTGTGAAAAGGCCCTGGCTTGGGGAGGAGTTGTACTGTCTTCTGCTCTCACTCAGCCCTGGGTTTTTCTCTTGTTGCTCAAAGCATGTGGGAATTTGACTCTGCCGGGATAACAACCGAGCCAAACTAAATATGTTGTTAGTAGCATGAAGGTAATTTACCAGTGTGGTGTAGTGGTTAAGAGCAGTGGACTCGTAATCTGGGGAACCGGGTTCGATTCCCCTCTCCTCCACATGCAGCTGCTGGGTGACCTTGGGCTAGTCACACTTCTTTGAAGTATCTCAGCCTCACTCACACAGAGTGTTTGTTGCGAGGGAGGAGGGGAAAGGAAATTGTTAGCCACTTTGAGACTCCTTAGGGTAGTGATAAAGCGGGATATCAAATCCAAACTCCTCCTCCTCCTCCTCCTCTCTCTCTCTCCTCTTCTTCTTCTTCTTCTTCTCTTCTTTCTTCTTCTTCTTCTTTAGGGAGCTATCATGGGTGTGGAAGGAGATTAACAACCATGTTTTGGGTCAGGACCACCAAATTTGAGAGAGGACTTAGCTCTTTCCATCCCTGACTTGTCCCCCTCAAAATTGCCCTCCCCATCTAGAACTTCAGTTAGCCCCCACAAGAAAGAACTTGGCAGAAGGGCAGAAATAAGGAAATCAATTAAAATTATTCATATCCCACCACCCTCTTCTCCTTTCAAAGCTGATAATAATAAAAACCCCCCCGCTTTGGGTTTGTTCGCACCCCACCTGGTTTGCCACGCACATTAATAACCGCGATGAAGGTGCAAGGGGAAAGAGCGCTGGATCGCTGCGAAGGAATTCTGGATGTCTGGGGGCACTGCTGGGCAAATTCCTCTCGAAAAGCAAGCATCTCTTTTATGCATAGATCAAGTGAACTTGGCAGAGCCAATGTCATTGATGCTAACAGTGTGTGACAGGAAACAAGGCCATGTGACTCCTGTGTTTTGTAAGCCTAGCCCTTGTGTAAGATTACGGTACATTCTTTTCCAGCGACTCTCTCAGAAATTTGAACTTTTAATTAAAAGGCAACATTGAAGCATGTCCAACTCTGGCAGCCTTAAAAGCTGCTCTTTCCATCTCTGCTTAAAATGCAAGCCATCTTGAGGCGGCATGTGATGGGAGGCTTGTATAATTAGCTTCATTGTCCATTATATAGACAAAAACGTACGTGTGCTTTGAAGAACGGAGAGAAAAGGCACCAGGAACTGAGCTGCAATGAAGGGGAAGGTGGAAACCGCACGAGAAGGGTGGTCTCTGTGTTTCGAGCTTCTTGTGAACTTGTTTTTGCAAGGATAGAAACTCCTAACATCCGACACTGATCCTTCCATTCCAGAACTAGAGGAATGATGCGGCACTCAGTGGCACTGAGACAGGAATACAGGAATCGGTGCATCTATATGATTCAAAACATCTTCCGAGTAAGAAAGCACACTGCTGCTTTCATTGATGAGTGCCATCATGCAGCAAAATGCTGCATTTCAGGAGAAATCTGCTGTCATTATGCTGCATCATAATCTGATATCAATAACCATGGGCAAAATTCAATTTCACATAAACCTACAGCAGGGCTAACTTATCATCGCAACTATCAAGTTATTAATGCCCCCCTTTTTATAGGAATGATACTATTTCAAATATGTTGCGGAAATGGGGATCCAGTCAGCCATATTTCTGCCTATTTTACCTCTCTAACCAATTCTGCTACGCATGGTAGATCAATCCTATCTTTACCACCTACTCAGTCCGAACAACAAAGCTGCTGGTTGACTTTGCAATGCAAAGTTCCTCTACACAATTATTTGTGCAACAAGCTGAATGTTGATCACTTTGTATATAATATAGCATGGACTCTTCTTCATTCTAAGCTTCAGATGTTTTGTACTATTTTGTCTCCCCCATGCAAGTGTAACTGCTCTGTGGGGCATGACTCTCGGGTAAAAGGTAAAGGTAAAGGACCCCTGGAGGTTAAGTCCAGTCAAAGGCAACTATGGGGTTGTGGCGCTCATCTCGCTTTCAGGCGAGGGAGCAGGCATTTGTCCACAGACAGCTCTCCAGGTCATGTGGCCAGCACGACTAAACCACTTCTGGCGCAAAGGGACACCATGACAGAAACCAGAGCGCATGGAAACGCCGTTTACCTTCCCGCCACAGTGGTACCTATTTATCTACTTGCACTGGTGTACCTTCGAACTGCTAGGTTGCCAGGAGCTGGGATAGAGCAATGGGAGCTCACTTGGTTGTGGGGATTTGAACCGCCGACCTTCCAATTGGCAAGCCAAGAGGCTCAGTGGTTTAGACCACAGCACAAACCACGTCCCTCTTAAGTAAAGACAGAAATGCACATACAGGTAGGTAGCCATGTTGGTCTGCCATAGTAAAAACAAAATTAAAAATTAAAAATCCTTCCAGTAGCACCTTAGAGACCAACTAAGTTTGTTCTTGGTATGAGCTTTCGTGTGATGCACTTCTTCAGATACACATATTAGTGTAAGATTATGTTGGACCAATACGGAACTGAAATTGATGGCCTAAGATTCGTGAGCGAAGGCCAGAGCTCTGTAATAACTCATCCGGCAAGTATCGTGACTTGTAAAAAGTCAAGCCAACTTTAAGACTTGGCGACCTGCAAGGTGTGTGCTGTACTTTCTAAAAACTGAAATTGAAAACACTGACATATAGAGGCCTTCCTGTACTTCTCAGAGTGGGTCTAGTGCGTGTAGACATCTGCCTTGATGGTCACAGCGGGATGTCGGGGAACGTTCTGAAATGAGCTAATGCCAAGCGAATTGCGTGCAAGGAACAGGGCGGGCATCTGCTCCGTGGAGAACTTCTAACAAGCCGTTCAGCTGCAGGGCAGCTCTGATAGTAATGCAATCTGAACATTGATAAGAGGCCTTCAGCTGTGTCATTAAAGACCAAAACATGCCACCCAACTGGGGTACTTAAGATGGACCCACAGACCTCGCGTTCCCAGCAGGAGGGTGAAGAACACGATAATGTCAGCATGACTAACACAAGACTTATAAAGCACTGGTATCCCGAAGGGTTGAATCACAGCTGTAGCTTGGTTCACGCAAAACACTGCCAAAGACCAAGCTGTGCTTCTTTGTGCCTTTTCAGAATGTGCACAGAGCTCAGGGACAGAACATTTGCTGCAAACCCTCCAAGTGCCTTATTTCCCAGGGACGGTCCTGGATTTACAGAAATGTTGGAGGGTGTGGCAGGATGTCTCTATGTTGGAAGGTATGGAATAGGATGTCCCCAGGGCTTTTTTTTCCAGCCAGAACTCACTGGAACTCAGTTCTGGCACCTCTCAGGTGGGCGCCATTCTAGGGGAATGAGGTGTTTGTGGTGAGTTCTGGCACCCCTTTTTCAAGAAAAATAGCACGGGACGTCCCTATTTTCATGAGAGAAATGTTGGAGGGTATGGACAGGATCCTTATTTGCATTGGTGAAATGTTGGAGGGCATGCTGCTGAAGGTCCAAGTTCAATCCTTGGGGTTGGGGGTGCCTCCTGTCTGAAACTCTGGAAAGCAGCTGCCAATCAGTGTAGACAACACTGAGAGAGATGGACCAATGGCCTGTCTCCATATTAAGGCGGCTTCCTGTGTTCCTTTAAAACAAGGGCGGGGAACTGTATCCACCTGGGAATGTCTCCTATCTGAATGTAGACATTCTGAGATAGATGGACTATTGGCCTGTGATGGGAGGGACGTTCCACAGGGTGGGCGCCACTACCGAGAAGGCCCTCTGCCTTGTTCCCTGTAGCTTTGCTTCTCGCAGTGAGGGAACCGACAGAAGGCCCTCGGCGCTGGATCTCAGTGTCTGGGCTGAATGATGGGGGTGGAGATGCTCCTTCAGGTATACAGGACCGAGGCCGTTTAGGGCTTTAAAGGTCAGCACCAACACTTTGAATTGTGCTCGGAAACGTACTGGGAGCCAATGTAGATCTCTCAGGACCGGTGTTATGGATGATGATGATGATGACGATGTGATAATTATAATTATAATAATTTATTACTGTATTGGCCTGAATATAAGCCTCACTCCCCCCCCCCCAAATTCTGACTGTGAAAAGTTAAAGTGTGGCTTGAATTTGCAACCATACGAAAATTGCCTTTTTACGATATCGCTTCAGAAACAGACGTACGGTAAAACGGAATGGGTGTGAGTTCCTGTGGAATTTTAATGGAGCGGCTTATATTCGGGCATGGCTTATATCCAGGCTAATACAGTACTTATACTCCGCCCATCTGGCTGGGTTTCAGATGTCTTCTAAAAGTCAGGTAGTTGTTTATTTCTTTGACGCCTGGTGGGAGGGCATTCCACAGGGCAGGCACAACTACCAAGAAGGCCCTCTGCCTGGTTCCCCCTGTAACCTCACTTTCGCACTGAGGGAACCGCCAGAAGGCCCTCGGAGCTCCATTAGGTCCATTCGCTGGAGATGCTCCTCCATTGATGTAAAAATTATCCGTGAATCATTGGACTTTGGTGCTGTTTCCTGGCTTCTTAGGACTGATCCAGGGGTCACAGCAACTGCCACACAAAGCACTGTGCAGTTCAGGGGGCCATCAGTAGAATGAACTGATTTCCTACCATAACGTTGGCTTACATGGTGGCAAGGGGGACTGTCTGAATATGGAAACGGGCAGTTCACATTATATATTCAAGCGGCTGTCAACGTTTCTAAAGCAGTTCAGCCGGATTGAGTGGGAGCGACTCCGAACATAAGATGACAAGCCTTCATCTGTCACTAAACCTTATCGGAAGCTCAGGTTTGTTTGCCACCCCCAAAATATACTCGTTTCTGCAAATTGTTCCGTGCTGATGAAGTCACCTTGGAAAGGTCTGGCGACTGAGCCAGAGGGTCATGCCAAATCTGCATATGTGTAATGAACTTAAATTTGCTTAACAAGCATGAGCAAGGAGAGAGGTTTTTTTTACAGCAGTAAAATATGCACACTTCTGCAGTGTGCAGTTTTAGGCTGGGAGGAAGGCATTCTCATTCCTAGGGTGTTTTTAAAAAGTGGGAGAATCTGGACTTCCGGCGAGGCGCCATGGCCGGCGGCAGGGAGCTGTCTTCGCTGTGAGACAGCTCCAGTTTTGTCGGGGGCTAGGAGACCCGCAACCGCACTGCGGGCTCCGGCAAAGCGGGAGGGGCGTCCCGCGGACTGGGCTCTCCAGCGGGCCCCTTAGTGTCGCCCCATTCTGGAGCCTCCCTTGTAAAAGGGGGGTTCGAGTGAATGGATAGCGGCACGGGGCTGTGGAGACTGTCCCCATCCGGCAAAACCAAGCGGCGGCCGCCGCTGGCTTATGAGCATTCCCGTTCTTCCTTATTTGGCTTGGAAACATGAAGAAACCCGTAAGCTGTAAGTACGAGGCTAAATTGGACTTTAAAATTGCTAATTCGGCTTTCGGGGAGAAGCTTGAAAAAGGGAGTCCGTTTCTCTCCTGTCTGACAAAGAACTGTAACATTGACTCTGACTGTTGCTATTTTAACTGATACAAAAGTTTCTGTTCTGGTGGATTGACAAAGAAACCCCGTTAAGGGGGAGGATTTAAGAACGTTGAAGTATTTCTTCTGACTGTGGATTTTAAATTGAAGAACCTTTGCTCTTTGAGCAGGGAAAATGGTGGCTGTAATCTGACACTGGAAGGTGGAAAAGTACTGATCTTTGTTATTCTTTGCCTGCCCTGCTGGTTTCACTTTTACCATGCATCCGGACTTAACAATGACTTCTGGACAAAGGGAAATACTTTTGAGACTAGAACTTTTGCAACAGAATGTCACCGAGATTGGAGCTGACTTTAAGGATTTGGCCAAGGAACTCAGAGAATTAAAAGAAGTATTTAGAGAGAGAAGTACTGCAAGATTTCCTGAAGAAGAGAAGATGCAACTCCAAAAAGAACAAGAACCTTTCTGTCGACGTGAGAGGTCTAGGAAAGGACTTTGGGACATTGGAACTGTGTTCTGGGGTGGGAGCCCAGAACTACGGAAACAACAGCTTTGGAAATTACAAATACAATTTGACTTGAAGAGTGATTTGGAGATGCTTCCTTTGAAGAGACTTGCAAAGACATTTTGGGATAACTCTCTGGATCCCTGGCATTATGGAAAAGGAGACATTCTGAACAATAATTTTGGAAAAGGCTGTGGGGAAGCCTGGTGGGAAAAGGTTGTGGAAGGAAAGAAGATGGCGAGGAGGGGTAGGGTGAAAAAATGTATATGATTGTTAGGAAGGCTCATCACGGTACCCTGACGTCAGAGAGTGAAAATGGTTTTTGATTAGAGAAGTAATACATAGGTTTTGAGGTTTAATATTGGTTTAAAAGGTTTGATTTAGAAGTAACAAAGCAGCAGTTTTATGGAAATAAGAAAGGTAAAGATTATAAGAAATTAAGATCTGTAATATGAAGTGATTGTTTATTTTTATGTAAAATTTAAAGGATGTTTGAATTTAAGAAAAAGAAGAAGAATGATGGTGAATGAACTGTTTAACATAATTAGATAAGTTACTAAAGTTAAACTTGAACTGAAAGCAAGAGGGAGATTGGGGGAAGTCCTCTTTTAATTAGGATTTGAACAAGATTTGATTTAATAGATCCAGTGTTTAGGTGTTCAAGGTATGTATTTGTTTTATTTTTTATTTTTTGTGGATGTTGTTTGTAGTGTTTGTTTTTGGTTGTTCTGGTTATTGTTATTATGTGTTGTTGTCTGGTTGTATTTGTTTTAAAACTAATAAATTTTTGTTAAAAAATAAATAAAAAGTGGGAGAATCTGAGGAATTCTAGGTACCGATACAGTGGTACCTTGGGTTACAGATGCTTCAGGTCAGTGGCGGAGGAAGGCTCCGCGCTACCCGGGGCGGCAAAAGGAAACGCCCCGGGGGCGGGGCGCTGTGACGTCACATTGTGACGTCACGACGGAGTGCCGCCACCGCTTCCACAGCCCCCTTTTAAGCTGCAGAGCAAAAAGGCGGTTCAAAAGGAGGCCGTGGAAGCGGCAGTCTGACGACAGAGTGCGCCTGCGCGAAATGTCGTGCAGGCGCACTCTGCCGTCGGGCCGTGCGCTGCCGCTCCCAGGGTGACGGAGGGAGCGGCAGCGCGTGGGAATGGTGGGAGGGGCTGCCGCTTGTCACCCCCACGTGCCGCCGTTTGCTTCGTTGCCCCGGGAGCAGCAGCACCGCACACACCGTGCGCTGCTGCTCCCGGGGGGACGGAGCGAGCGGCGGCACATGGGGGTGACAAGTGGCGGCCCCTCCCGCCACTCCCCACGCACCGCTGGTCACCCCAGGAGCAGCAGCGCTGCACGGACAGGGTGCTCGCTCGGCCGTGCGCTGTTGCTCCTGAGGTGACAGAGGGAGCGGCGGCGCGTGGGGGTGGCGGGAGGGGCCGCTGCTTGTCACCCCCACCTTCCCCTGTCACACGGGGCATACCGCCCCCCCGCCCCCTAGCAACGCCCCTGCTTCAGGTTACAGACTCTGCTAACCCAGAAATAGTACCTCTGGTTAAGAACTTTGCTTCAGGATGAGAACAGAAATCGCGCGGCAGCGGCATGGCGGCAGCGGAAGGTCCCATTAGCTAAAGTGGTACCTCAGGTTAAGAACAGTTTCAGGTTAAGACCTTCAGAACGAATTAAGTTCTTAACCTGAGGTTCCGATGTATACCAAAGGAACAGAAAAGAATTTTATGTATGCAACAATAACCACACGGATGCTACCAGCCCAGAGATAAAGTCCCTACCAGAGAGGAATGGCAAATTAAACTGTTGGATTATGTTAAAATGGCAAAACTGACTGGAAGACTCAGGAACCTAGAAGACCTAAACTTAAGAATGGGGGAAATTTATAATTTTATCTAGGAGATCACTGTAAACAGATGAAAATGCTAGCAGGATTTTTATAACACTTGTAATGTAATGAATATTATGGACAAGATGGAAAGATACAAAATATGGATTATGAAATAATATGCAGTTGAGCGAACGTACAATAGGACCCATGGAGGCGAAGGTAGGAAGTCCAGAGATTTGGAGAAATCTCTAAACATGGATATGTAATTTGGATTGTTATAAATATTTGCAAAAACAAATAAAAATAATAATAAAAAATAAAAAGTGGGAGCATCTGCAGAAGTAATGGAAAGCGAGAAGACCAGACCTTAACAATTTGCTTTCTGTTCACTCATATGAAATGTGTATTTTGCAAAGTGCATAGCAGACATATTGGTATCCAGATTCTTTGTGAATTATGCAAAGCTGTTCAAAAACAATATAAGGCTACCCTCTATTCTCTTTGTTGTACTTATGGCCAATAGTCACTCCCACAAATAACAACACCCAATTGACTAGCATTAGGTGGCCAGCATTAGCCACGACTAGTGTAATGTTTCTCAAGGGACTCTCCAGGGTGGGCTGTCTTTGGAGGAGCTTTGCAGGGGCATAGCAAGGGGGGCGTAGGGGGCGGGCCGCCCCAGGTTCCATAATGGAGGGGGTGACAAATTATCAAGGAACAATTACTGCCCTACTAAGAAGTCTGGTGACTTCTGTTTCAGTGTATCTGAAGAAGTGTGCATGCACACGAAAGCTCATACCAAGAACAAACTCAGTTGGTCTCTAAGGTGCTACTGGAAAGAAATTTCTATTTTGTTTCGACTATGGCAGACCAACACGGCTACCCACCTGTAATTGCCCTACTAAGGTGGTTCATAAAAAACTTTTTTAAAAATGCCTGCTCCAAAGGTCTTATCTTACTATACTAGGGATTATATAGCTATATATGAAATTTCATGCATATCGGTTAATATCTTGATCCTCCTCCACCAAAATAGCTGTTTATTTGGCTGTTTTCCTATGTCGTGAATGCTGAAATTTCAGTTCAGTGGGGCACTTACTGTTCCCAACCCTAACCCTGTGGAAAGCCATCTAATTAGACTTTAATTTGATTTTGAGATGTTTTTAGGAGGTAATTTAATTTATTGTTTGATTTTATACCAATGTTATATATCTGATGTTAGCCACCCTGAGCCCGACTTCGGCCGGGGAGGGCGGGATACAAATAAAAGTTTTTTATATTATTACTTGTTATTATTCCTTTGTAAGAAAATATGAAATAACGTAAAACCATTTTTGCAGGGGAGGAATCAATTGGGGGGGGGGGTTGACAAGATTTTTTGGCACCGGGTACCACCTGACCTTCCTGCGCCTCTGGAGCTTTGTGTCATTGCGTGTGGAGGAAAAACTTACCGGTAAACACGTTGCAGAGTCCCCAAAAATAGACCAGAGGCAATTGTATTTCATCCAGCAGAGCTTCACTGCTACTGAAGGCAAATGAACACAATGGTCACAAATCCAATACATTCAGGACTGGCACTGTCCATAAGAAATCCAGTTGCAGCAGACTTAACTTAAACTTAAAATACTTATAATAAGACAAAACCTTAACCTTATAACAGAACAGAACATCACACCAGAACAAAGAGATAGAAAGGGAAAGTGAGAAACCCAGGCTCCTCCTGGTCTGACTATAATAGTCAGTATGACTTTGACAGAAAGAGATAACAGAACCAGTTTAAACCAGCTGTACTCAGCTTCCCAGAAGGAATAACCCAAACAAGAACCTTATTTCAAACAGAGAAGAAACCTTGCAGACCCTCTTGAACAAAGCAGAACAGGAAAGATCAATACTTTCTGTACTAAGAAATGAAAACTGACTCTTTGATTAGTAGCCTATCCAGTAAAACAGTCGTTGGAGAAGGGATCTGTCACAGCCAGAGTGGGGGACCTCAATGACACAGTCTGGTTGGACGCAGAGGAATGGTGCAAGGAACCAGCTGGGGAACTTCCAAGGGAAGAAGGCTCAGATGACGATGAGCAGACTGGGAGGAAGTGTCAGAAGCTGGAGAGGGAACAGGGCTTAGTGAGCTGGGAGAGCCTGTGGCAGAGAGAAGTTCAGAATCAGAAGCAGAGGCAGGAGATGAGGGAGGCGAAGAGGCAGAGATGAGACTGGCTGCTGAACAGGCATGGATTTCTCCCCCTCCTGCTGGCAGATGGGGCTCAACAACCTTTGACGGGAGCCCAACTAGGAGAAGGAAACGCCAGACACATTGCCCAGGGTAGGTCACTTGGGTGGTGCTAATGGAGAGGTTTGACTTCACCCCCAGAGTTGCACTCCATGGTATCTCAAGACAGACGGATGCCAACGACAGGGGAACAGCAGTTCTCCATAGCTCACCCACCATCGTTTTAACCAGGGACCCCCAAACTAAGGCCCGGGGGCCGGATGCAGCCCAATCGCCTCTAAATGTGGCCCGCGGATGGTCCGGGAATCAGCATGTTTTTACATGAGTAGAATGTGTCCTTTTATTTAAAATGCATCTCTGGGTATTTGTGGGGCATAGGAATTTGTTCATATATTTTTTTCAAAATATAGTCCGCCCCCCCCCCAAGGTCTAAGGGACAGCTGAAAAAGTTTGCTGACCCTGGTTTTAACCAAAGAATAGCCAGTTTACTGGGAACCAGGCAGAGGGCCTTCTCGGTAGTGGCACCTTCCCATCAGATGTCAACTATCTGAATTTTAGAAGACATCTGAAGGCAGCCCTGTTTAGGGAAGTTTTTTATGTTTGATGTTTTATTGTGTTTTTAATATTCTGTTGGGAGCCACCCAGAGTGGCTGGGAAACCCAGCCAGAAGGGCGGGGTATAAACAATAAATTATGTTGTTGTGTTGTGTTTGCCCACACTTACTGTTTGGTCTGGTAAGGCAACAGTGGTGGCATTTTCCTATGGTTCCATTGAAACAGAGGCCTAGGGGGCCATAAGTAGGTGAATATGTTTTATGATGGGTCCCCATGAAATGGCTGTTAGGTCATTCTGTAATTCACGGAAGGGATAAAATGAGAGCAACTAGTGGATTAAAATGTCTGATGATCTGAAGTCCCATGATCTGATCCCATCCTGAACAACAACTTTTGGCCTTAGTTTTAATTGCACAACTTGTAAGAAAGTGGGCTTTTCCCTCACAAACATCTTGTCAATGAGCTGTGAAATGTAGCCTACATTCTCAGAAAGATCTAGAAGCAGTTTATCACACCCCCACTGCCCGTATTTGCATTTCTGAAGGTATCCCACAGTTTTGAAAATTATTTGTATGATGCGCCTTAGGCTTTCTGTCAAGCCTTTGTTTAGAGCCGAAATTTCACTGAAGCTCTTCCAACATGGGAAGAGAAAGTGTCACAAAATACCTGAGTGTTTTTGGCGCTTGTGCAGTCTAAGATTTGTGTGATCACTTACTTTATTGTTATTTTATTCTCAGCCAAGGGAGAAATTAATTCTGAATCTTATGGGGCATGTCCAGTACTAACGATCAAGCTAAAATTGTATCGTTATTGTCTAACCAAGATAAATTGTTATAGGTAGGGTAACCAGATTTGTGGTGATTGTTTAAAAGTTAAGGAAAATGTTTGCTGAGGATAATTTGGTGAAGTGTAAAAATGTTATACGATACACGAGTTATTGATTATAGCCCCCGTGTATAAATCTAAGGAAAAAGCATATTGATTTTAATTCTGCAACTTCCAGAGAAGCTATATATTGTTGGCTGGGTTTGGGATTTTTTTTTTTTTTTACACTGCTGATAACATGTTTCTTCTTGTTTTATTTATAGTTTAAGATTGTTGCAATGGCCATAATGGTTGAAACAATATATATTATGCAGGGAGGAAGTCAATCACAAAATCCCCAACTTTGGAGTGGTACTTTCCAGTGGAACCGTGTGATCTGCTGTCTGTGATGGGTGTGCCTGAACTGAGCCAACAGCAAAGGGGGTGGCTTTTCTCCAGAAAAAGGAGATGTTAACACTTGGAGAATGCAGGCCAGAGAGAAAGATTTCATCAATTACAAAACCGATTTTAAACATCTTTTGATGCAATGACTGATAGCTTAGTGGGGTAGATATGTTCCATCTGTCTCAAACTGAATGCCTTCTGACCTCCTTTTTTCCCTTTCTTTTTTGCAGTAGTTGCATCAGCTGCTAATATCTTTAGGCGCAGACTGTTGGAAGAAGTTATAAGCGATTATCTACTGGTGTTATTTAGGAGTCTTTAATTGTCCTAACTGTTAATTTTCCCCGTGGCTGGGAAATTAACATATGTAATAGTGACTATCTGGCCTTAATGAGTTTCCCAGCGACATATCAAAGAATAAGAGACAGTCCTTGCAGAGGGAGAGAGAAAGAAAGAGAGAGAGAAAGAGAAAGAGAAAGAGAGAGAGAGAGAGAGAGAGAGAGAGAGAGAGCACCTGGGGATCAAAGCTATCACTCTGATGGGAATTTGAAGCACTGACTTAATTGACCATAAGAAACATTTTCCCTTTCCACTAATCTGAATTTCCCTGAGCTGCCAAAATTGCAAGATGAAAGTGAAAAGCATCCTTGACCTCTTCTGACAAGCAAAATGCCCCCCCCCCGCCCATGTGTAGAAAGGAGGATATTTTTGGAGTGATTTACAAAGTCTGGGAGCTGCAAAGAAAAGGTGTCAGAAAACTGCATTCTGAACGGACTCCTTCATCCTCGGCTGCTCCTTGACCCATAAAGAGATGTTAAAGAACATTTCAGTGCTTGTCAGTTTACATACTGTCCCGAGTCAGCTAGGTCTCCTGATGTGAATTTAAGCGGGGGGGGGCAGGGGGCACAGGGGAAGCCTCTTGTTCGACAGCAGTGGCATGAGAAAGGACTGCCCATTTCAAAGGTAGAAATATATGTTCATTGTGATCAGGGGCGGAGCAAGGGCAGGGCGTAGGGGGCGGTCCGCCCTGGGTACAGCCCGGGGGGGTGACACTTGGGGCGGGACACATGCATGAGGACACATGCATGCACAATGCGGAGACCGCACGCCCCCTGGGTGTGCCTCCGTGTTTGCTGCCCCAGGCAGCCAAGTGGCACAGTTCTCCACTGATTGTGATCACTAGTGAGTAAACTCTAGGGAGGGACCTGCCTATAGCCTACAGTAATGAAGACATGATGAAGACAACATGAATAGGCATTTGCAGAGGATTTTCATTGGACAAACTGGATTTAGGAAAGCTTGAAGGCTGGTTTTACCCTCGGCAGAACTGGCACTCTTGCAAGTGCCACAAAATGTTTGCTCCGCACTTGCAAAAAGGAATCAATCCTTTTGTATGGAAGCACCAACTCTCTCGAACTTCCTGCCTATCGATATTCAGCAGGTGCCTTCATTGTAGGCCTACCTGTAATTTTGGTGGTGTGGATTTGTTTTAAAACAGCTGATTGCTATCTCTGTTCTGATACATTTCATTCCTCCTCGTATACCTAAAGGAGCGTCTCCACCCCTATCATTCAGCCCGGACACTGAGATCCAGTACCGAGGGCCTTCTGCCGGTTCCCTCATTGCAAGTGAGGTTACAGGGAACCCGACAGAGGGCCTTCTTGGTAGTGGCGCCCACCCTGTGGAACACCCTTCCACCAGATGTCAAGGAAATAAGCAGCTATCCTATTTTTAAAAGACATCTGAAGGCAGCCTTGTTTAGGGAAGTTTTTAATATTTAATGCTGTATTGTTTTAACATTTGATTGGGAGCCGCCCAGAGTGGCTGGGGAAACTCAGCCAGATGGGCAGGGTAGAAATAAATTATTATTATTATTATTATTATTATTATTATTATTATTATTATTGGTTTGAGTTTGTTTCCTCGTGTATAATTTTATACTGTTTTATGCAAACCACTTAGAGTTTTTCTGTCAGAAATTTGGCACGTAAATTTTTTAAATAAATAACAATAAATGGTCAATGAAATCTGTGGTGTGTCAGGTACACAGCTCACCGGGTCCAGGTTTTTTGGGCTAGGGATTTTATGTTGATTTCAAGCCTTCTCCGCGATTAAAGAGTGCCATAAAATACCCGTTCACATGTAAAAATATTCAACCAATTAACTGACTGAAATAATTGAGGAAAAGCAATTAATCAACCAAAAATTACAAGTAACCAGGCAGCAGATGTTTATGGAGTGTGGTGTGTGTGTGTGTGTGTGACAGTGAAGAGGGCTGGTGATGTGCTCCTATACTCCAAGCCGCAGTTTAAAATATCCCCACCCCAGTGTCTCCGATGTGCAGAAGATCACTGAAGATCCCAATATGCAAATGATCTTGGCTGGATTCGGGAGTTCAGAGGTTGGCGGTTCAATCAGCCTGGCAACAGGGAAAGATGGACAGGGTTGTGATAGACTTGACGGGTTGTTCACAGAGAAGACCATGAATTTCCCACCTGTGAGTTTGGGTCAGGATTTTTCTGAAGATGCCATTTAATAACAATACTAATAACTTTATTATTTATACCCCAGACATCTAGCTAGGTTTCCCCAGCCGCTCTGGACAGCTTACAGCATAAATAAAAACGTTGTAAAACATCAAGTATTATAAATCTTCCCGATACATTACAATTTACTTAAGACAACACTGTAAACAACTAAAATTTTAGCAGGACTTGAGTAACGCTTGTAATGTATTAAAAACTGAGGTAAAAATGGATTGTTTTAAGAAAAATAGAGAAAATATATGATTCAGTAGAAAAAGTTTGGCAATGGAAACCATGGAGGGGTGGAGGGAAGTCTAAGGATTCAGGGAACTCTAAATGTTGATGATAATGATTACTGTTTGAATTTACAGGTAAATGTATAGTGCAAAACTGAATAAAAAGATTTGAAAACAAAACAAAAACTTCCCGAATCAGGGCTGGCGTCAGTTGTCTTCCAAAAGTTGTGTAGTTCTTTATTTCCTTGAGGGTGTTCCACGGGGAGGGTGCCACTACCGAGAAGGCCCTCTGCCTGGTTACCACGACTTCCAAAGCTTGGGTCTCCGGCCCTTTTGGACTACAATTCCCATCATCCCTGACCACTAGTCCTGCTAGGTAGGGATGATGGGAGTTGTAGTCCCACCACAAGTTTGGGAAACCCAGTCATTATATACAGGCTGCTGTGCGGGCGCAACTTTATGTGGTTTGTGCCACCTAGTTCGGTTAGGATTGCCAGGCACTTGCAAGGTCAACTGATGACATCACAACCCTCCTTTCCCTTTCTGCTGTCTCATCTATACAAAGCGTCTGTGGCCAAAATTCGTTCTGTGGGCAGAGTTGGAGCAGGAAGCAAAGGAAATCAGGTCACCGAGCCACTTAAAAAAGCAGGTACATTCCCTGTGAAAGTTCTGAAAGCAAGCAATGGGTGTCCCCAGCCAAGCCCTCCCTGCAGGACGCTTTCTGATCTACTTCTCCTCTAACTTAAATGCTGCCTTTTGTTTTCAAAATCTGACTGGGAAGTGAAGCCATTGACTTCATCATGATAAGCCACAGAAGAAAGCACTTCTCCCAGTCCTTCCTGATGTATAACAATCTCATTGTGGCAGGTCAGGGAACAACCAAACAACACTAGAACAATAGGTTTTTTGTGTTTTTTTTAAGGACAAAAATCAAACCCACTTTGATAAGCCCCGATCATTGAAAGGTAGATATTGTCCTTTTCTTTTGATGGTAAATCGGGTTCTACCCTGAGTAAGAGCACGTGTTGCGGTCGGGGCCTGGCAAGACACTAAATTTGACCTGTAGGGAGTGGCTGGACGCTGGCCTTAGTCAGGATTGGTCAGGCAGAGTTACTGGGCAAAGTGAGATGTAGCAATTTGTGATGGACAGGTCAGCGTCCTTTATAATCCTCTGCACGCAGGGTGATCCCTCTCTTGGCTTCGTGCTTCGGATCACACCGGTCGCTGAGCTAGGACTACGGTCGTATTGCTTCTTTCGCTTTCGTTATCTGCTAATCCTGTTTACCGATTGCCTTATCCTAGCTGCCTTGTTTAATTAATTCCCATTGCCGTTATTCCCAGCTCTCTTAAATTAATTTATCCCCCCTTCGTCTCCCTCTCCCCCTTCCCTCCCCCCCACCCCCCTATCCCTTCCCTTAGGTTAGCTGGGGCGAATTTGCAGCCCCATCTACCGGGCGCCGCTCTCTCTCCTCACCCCAGCTTCCCCTCCGAGCCCTCGCCGTTCGCGAGGCGCCCGCGTGGCCTCCTCGCGAGGAGGCTGAGCTACAGGACCCCCCCCTTCTAGGCTTACTGCCCCGGGGGGTTATTTCAGTCGCCCAGCGCGAGGGCGGGTTTGCAGCCCACGTATTGCACACCGCTTCTCTCGTCGGCTCGGCGTTTGCCTTTGGGCCGCCTCGCCGCCCGCGGGGCATCCGTGCGGCCTCCTCGCGAGGAGGCCGTGCGAGCGGATCCCCTCCAGGCCTCAGTTGCGCGGGAATTTTTCGGCCGTCCAGCGCACGGGGGAAACGGCCATCTGTGCCACCCCGGCCATCGGAGGCTGTTTTAGGGGCCGCTGCAGTCCCTGCGACTCTCCCCCGTCCTGTTGCGGCTTTGCTGCCTTGCCGCGGTGCCGCTTTCCCTCCGCTTGACCCCGGTGAGCTTACCCGGTGCGCGGAGACTCGGGGACGCTTCCCTCGGGCTGGTCAGCTCTCCCCTGTTGTGGGACCCTGCCTGGCCATCTCCCCCTGGTCCCTGCAGCGAGGGCGCCGCGCGGGCGGGAAAAAAAGCAGCCCGCGCTACAGCTGATCGGCGGCCAGCATTACAGCTGTTTGGCGGCTTCCCAGGCCTCCCCCAGCCTCGCGGCCGCCGTTCTCCAATTTTCAGCCCCAGTGCTCTCCCTGAGCTGGTGGGGGCTGATAGGGGGGTGCTGCCAGGCGATTCCCAGCCCCGCGATTGGCCTCGCGGGGCTGTTTTTTCCCCGGGAAGCGCCATTTTGGTGTGTGCGCCCTCTCTTCCCCCTCATCCACTTTGGGCTCTCTCTGCTGACCCCTAGTGGCTGAATTTGGCATTTTCCAGCCAAAAGATCCTGGCTTATTGCTTCGCAGTGCACTGCCACCTGGTGGCTGCATAGTTTACTGCAGCCACTGTTTTATTTGGAGATTCCTGCTTTCTGTCCTGCTTTTCACTGGTGCCCCTAGTGGACGTGCAGAGATTGCACTACCTCACATTTAATTTGGCCAAGGAATCGCAGTAGCAGGTAGTCTCCTGACCACTCAGGAACGATGGCGGAAACGGAGGCCGCCACCCAAGTGGAGGCTGAGGTGACCTTAAAACGTAAGATCCGTGGCCCATCGCAGGCCTTGCGCTCCCCCACGCCTAGCGCTACTTTAGGTCGCGTAGAGGCGTTTATGGCCAATTTGGCCAGTGATCCTGCGGCGTTGGCCCGCTTCGAATTGGGTATGGAAGGTCTCATGCGTAGTTCAACCCGCAGGGTACCTCCCAGGGGGAATTTCCCCCGCCTGATGAGCAGCAGTTCCAAGCCACGTCGGCTTCTAGCGACGATGAGGACTTTGTCCCCCCATCGGGGGTGGTGTCGGGGATGGCCGAGCCCTTTTTGGTCTTGCCCCCGTCCCCAGCGCCGGTTCAGACTCAGGTTGCGGTGACCCCCAGCCAGGAGGTGGCGGGCAGTTCACAGCCCACACAGAAGCGGGGGAAGCAGCCCAGAATAGGGAAAAAGAGAGCATCTGCTGCCTCACGCTTTCTGTTGGTTCAGTTGTCACAGGTCCAGCAACCCAGGTCTCGCAGCAGGTGGCCTCGACAGCGGACGTCCAGTCATCGCAACCAGGGGTGGCGCCGGCCAGGAAGTGTCGCAAAAAATCGGTTGCTGGCAGGCGTGCCGGGAGGAGCCAGAGCAACCCCCTTCCGCCAGGGCCGGATTTGGCAGCCCCAGTCCAACTCGCCCCAGCACCTGTGGTCGTGGGAGTTCCTCAGCTAGAGCCAGCCTCCGACTCCTCAGTGGAAGACAGCCTTCCAGTGCGGTCCAAGACTTCGGCCGGAGGGAAGCGTCGGCGCAAGCGCTGTTGCGGGCACCGTGGCAAGAAGAGACGGGATGCGGATTCCTCGTCTACTTCAGGTACAACCTCTTCCAGTTGATGGGGAACAGGGGGCGGACAGTGGGCTTTACTGGGGCTTTGGTGAGTCGACCCCAGGCCTCCCCAGCTGGGCCCTGCAGAGGCGGGCCAATTCTCATAGGGCAAAGTATGGGGCCCCATTGGAGTACCAGGGAGGCGTCCCAGTACCAGATCCCATCGGATCAACCAATAGGGCAAAGGACATAATTCCTGGCAGTCACCTGTCCTCAAAAATCAGGAATAGGATTCTTGAGGGTCGATATGTCGACATCTTCAAGTTGGACCCACCCGAGGATGGGCGCCCGGATCTGGAGAGAACAGTTGTTCCATCCAGAAAAGGGCGGGTGCGGCCAGGACAGAGCGGACTTTTGAGCGCTGGCTTGACTGCTTTCAAGTCTTTGCTGGGGTGGTTTCTGCCTCTTATCCGCGGAGAGCACTCCATCTAGTTACCAGTCCATCGTGCGCATGGCATATGCGATGGCTGGCGAGGCGGCGGCCATCACATATGACAAGAAATTTAGGACCAGGGCCATCGGATCCCGTCAGCCCGCTGGGATCGCAGGGACATAGACATCTGGTCCACTACGTGGCGCCCCATGTTCTCAAGAGGGCCCCTGAGCAGAGCAAGACTAAACAACCCACACTTCAGTCGGGCCGCAGGTTTTGCTGCTGGGCGTTTAACAAAGGGACGTGCCAGCGCCCTGTCTGCCCCTTCCCTCACATCTGCGAAAGGTGCGCGGGGCCGCACCCGATAAACTCGTGCTTTCGGGGTGGGCGGTCCTTTCGGGGGGGAAAGGAGGCGCCCAGAAGGCCGCAAAGTCCACCCCGCAGCCCCCACCCGCCGCCTCCAATTGATGCCCTCACTGAATTGGCGCCCACCCGGTTCGCCTTCAGCCCCTTTTGCGTTGGTTGTCCCTTTACCCTGATCAATCGGCAGCTTCCTACCTGCGGGAAGGGTTTTCCCATGGTTTCCGGATTCCGTGGCCTCGGACCCAGTGGCTCGGAATTCTGCGAACCAGAAGGCAGTGAGGGAGTTGCCGGAAGTAGCTAGGAAAAAGATAGCGAAGGAGATCGCGTTGGGACGCATGGCCGGCCCTTTCGAAGCTCCTCCATTTCCTAAGCTACATCTTTCCCCCCTGGGCATAGTGCCCAAGAAGGCCCCTGGTGAGTTCCGCTTGATCCATAATCTTTCACACCCGAGGGGCACCTCGGTGAATAACATGATTCCGTCGGAACTTTGTTCAGTGAAATATGCTACCCTAGATCAGGCGATTAGATTAATTAGGAAATTTGGCCCCGGGGCCCTTCTGGCAAAATGCGACGTGGAGTCTGCATTTCGCCTTTTGCCCATTCACCCACAGGACTTTTGGCTCCTGGGGTTTCAATTTGAGGGTGCCTATTACGTAGATAAGGCCATGCCCATGGGCTGCTCTGTAGCCTGTGCGGCGTTCGAGGCCTTCAGCACCTTCCTGGACTGGGCTCTTCGTCACAAAACGGGTCTTCCTGGCGTGACCCATTATCTCGATGATTTTCTTTTATCATCGGGGCCGGATACTGGCGACTGTGTGGCTCTGTTGCAAGCCTTCGCATCGCTCACAGCGGAGCTGGGCGTCCCGTTGGCGGCGGCTAAGACCGAGGGCCCGACTACCCGGCTGGTCTACTTAGGCATTTTGCTAGACACAGTCGCCCAGACGTCTAGCCTGCCAGCGGATAAAATCGCCACCCTCAAGGAGGTGATAGAGGGAGTCCTTCCTCTTACCAAATTGACTCTGAGGCAGCTCCAGTCGTTGCTGGGCCATTTGAATTTTGCCTGCCGTGTAGTTGCGCCTGGGAGGCCGTTTTGTTCTCGCTTGGCAAGGCTCACGGCAGGCGTTAGAGCACCTCACCATTACATTCGTTTGCCCAAGGACGTGAAGGAGGACCTTCAGAACTGGTTGGTATTCCTGCAGGAATACAACGGGATATCTTTGTGGCAGGAAGTCTTGAACCTCCGCAATGATTTTCAGGTTCACTCAGACGCTGCCGGCTCGCTGGGCTTTGGCCTCTATTGGAAGGGCCGTTGGTGCGCTGAGCGATGGCCGGAGGACTGGTTAGGGGAAGATATCACGCGAGACTTGACGTTTCTTGAGTTTTTTCCCATAGCGGTTGCCGTTCATCTATGGGTCCAGGAGTTCAGGGATCGTCGAGTCTGTTTTTGGACTGACAACCAGGCGGTGGTGAGCGTCCTGGCTAAGCAGTCGTCGCGTTCCCCGAGGGTGTCTGCTATTGCGCGTTTTTGTTTTGCATTGTCTCCGGCACAACATAGTTTTTTCGGCCCGCTTTGTCCCAGGTATTTCTAATGACATTGCTGACGCTCTGTCCCGTTTCCAGGTCGAGCGGTTCAGGTCCTTGGCCCCAGAGGCGAGGGAGCTTCCGGAGCATTTCCCGGTCCACTTGTGGAGCCTTGGCAACAGCTAGTGCTCCAAGGAGTAGCGGCGTCCGTCGCCCCTTCTACACTCAGGTCATACAAAAAGGCCTGGGCTGATTTCAATAATTTCATTCGCCAGTCAGGGTCGGCCTCGTCAGTAGTTCCCCCCACAACAGCCCAGGTCCTGGAGTACCTGGCTTTCCTTTTTCAGCAGGGCAGGGCCCCCAAGACTCTTCGAATTCAGGCGGCTGCCATTTCCTTTTTTGGAAAATCCTTTTATGAGGTGGACCCCTGTGCGTCCTTTTTGGTACGACAGGCCCTCAAGGGTTGGGGTAGGATGGGCCCACCTAGGACCCCCGGGAGGCTCCCAGTTTCCTTTGACCTGCTGACCGCCATGCGTTCACAGTTGAAGCGCATCTGCTGGTCTAGGTATGAGGCCCGGCTGTTCGCAGCGGCATTTTCTTTATCATTTTTTGGTGCTTTGAGGGTAGGTGAAGTCGTCTCGGAAGCCAACCCAGCCGGTCGTAGGGGTTTGGCCCTGCCTGACGTTTCTCTGTCACCAACCGAGGTAGTCGTTTCTATCAGGTATTCTAAGACCGACCAGCTGGGTAGGGGGACCCTCGTTCGCTTGCCTGCGACGGGGCATCCAGGCCCCTGCCCAGTCCGGGATACGCGTAAGTACCTGGCGATTCGGCCGGTGGGGGATGGCCCATTTTTGGTGCACGCCAACTCCCTTCCTCTCACCAGACATCAGTTCGCTGGGGTCATGCGCAAGGCAATTGCAGCCTGCGGTGTCCCGGCCGACAATTATGCCCCCCATTCATTTCGCATTGGTGCAGCGACAACGGCAGCTCATTGGGGTTTGTCGGCGGACAGAATTAAAGAAATCGGAAGGTGGAGGTCCGCAGCCTTTAAGGGGTATGTGAGACCTCGGCCATGATTGTTGAATTGATACTGCTTGTATTTCTGTTTCCAGGTCCCGTTCCCACCCGTGTCTGGATTGTTGGACACAGCATCGTGCACTGGGCCAGTGCCAGGCACGGGAGTCGGGGCTTTTTCAGCATCTTGGACTTTCTCCCCTGGTCCGGGTAACTTGGTTGGGCAAGCGGGGCATGCTTTGGAATGAGCTCATTCCCCTGGTTGAGAATAGGGTGTTTTGGTTGGGTCCCCTGACGTTCTGCTCTTGCAATTGGGAGGGAATGATTTGCCCAGGACTGATTGCCGCACCTTGCGCCGGCTCATCCACGGCGACTTGCGGACCCTGAGGGCTTGCCTGCCCGACACTATTTTGGTGTGGTCACACCTTTTGCAACGTTTTTCCTGGCGGGGAGCTCGATCCCCGGCAGCGGTTGAGAGGGCACGCAAGCGGGTCAATGGTTTAGCGGTCCAAACGGTCCGTGCCCTGGGAGGTTGGGACATTCCGCATCCTGGCATCACTATTCAGTCTGCCTCCCTGTTTCGGAGGGATGGCGTTCACCTTTCCCCTGAGGGGAATGATTTGTGGTTGGCGGCAATAGTTGAGGGCCTTAAGGTTGGGCTTTGTTTTTGAGTGGTTTTGGCGGGAGCCGTTGGCTCTGTGGCGGTTAGGCATTGGTTATGTTTTGGATTGCTCGGATGGTGAGGCCCCACCTCCACAATCATGTTTATGTTGGTACAGGGAATTCCGTTAATGGAATCCGGCGGCTCTTTTGCTTTGTCCGAACCCCAGGTCTGGGGCTAGGGCCATAGGCAGAGCCCCCGGGACCGCTGGTGAGGGGGAGGTTTCGTCCCCAGCCTCCTTAACTCTCCCCAGCTGCATTCTCCCGACGCTGACTGAAGTCAGCAGCTGTCCCGTTTGGACAGATAGTCTGAACCAATGCCTACGCAACCACTCACCAAATTTGTATTTTAATAAAGTTGTGGCCCTAAATTATTTGCCAAAAACCCAAACCAAAATTTATGTTTCTGTGTTAATTCTTGGGGGGTGGCTTGAGGTCCTCGACACGCAATAATCCAAAGGCATGAAACATGTGTCCCCCTTATGCTAGCTTGTTGCTTTCAGGTACACGTACCAGGATCTAACAATGTTAAGTGCCAGTCCAATTGTTTTCCATACATTTTGTTCTTCACCTTAGACAGCAAAATGTTTGGGGTGGGCCCAGTCTTGAAGATGCCTCACAGAAGAACAGAAGGGAAGGGATGGCGATCTGCCTGTGGCTGTGCTTTTCAGCCCCAACGAAATGTGTGGAGAACTGGAATTAAGACTGTGGAAGTCTCTTGAGAAATATCAGAGGACTTGTTGTTGTTGTTCAGTCGTTCAGTCGTGTCCGACTCTTCGTGACCCCATGGACCAGAGCACGCCAGGCACGCCTATCCTTCACTGCCTCCCGCAGTTTGGCCAAACTCATGTTAGTAGCTTCGAGAATACTGTCCAACCATCTCATCCTTTGTCGTCCCCTTCTCCTTGTGCCCTCCATCTTTCCCAACATCAGGGTCTTTTCCAGGGAGTCTTCTCTTCTCATGAGGTGGCCAAAGAAACAGCCATTTCTATGTAATAGAAGAGTGAATTTGTTGCCGCGATCTCTTACCAACATACTGGGTGGCGTTCAGATGGCAGATATGGAACATGTAATTACCTAGAGTATACATGCCTGCCATCATTCGGTCTTTGATACGATTCTTTAAACGAGATCACCGCGAGGTCAAGAGATTTTAAAGCCAGAAATGGGAATATTTACTTACATTAGAAATGGAAACTTAAAAAAAAAATATCTCAGGAACAAACATTCATATGAACCTATTCAAAGGTATTTGGACTCAGTTCATAAATGACAAATCATCAGGGACCTCCTTGCCATTAAATGGCTTGGATTGTGATAAAAGCCAAAAATGTTAACTGTAGACTCTAAATGAAAAATAAAACCTTAACGATAAATGAATGGAATGTCTTCCTTCACCTGATAATCTTACTTGGAACTCTCTGTTAAAACAGGTTGACCCTCAATATACTGCGATGGAACTGAATGACCAATGGGCTCATTTGGTCATGTGCATACTCTGAAACATAGTTTTAATGGTTGGGTCCTGTGAAGGTTTTCGGTTACCCTTGTATGATCTGAAACAGGATTAAAAAACTCTTTGGAAAACGAAATCAAAAGGCCACATCATGGAACGGTTGCGAAGCAAAGCCCTTTTCACACGTTTCTCAACATGCAAAGGCCCTTGTTGCAAGACCTTCTCCATTTACCTCTGGTGCAGGTCGCATCCCTTTGAATACAGACCAGGCCTACTGATAAGGCAGGCGAGGCACGCACCTTGAGCGGCAGAAGCCCAAGAGACAGAACCCACCTCACCTCCGGTGCCCACCTGCCTACGCGGGTGGTGCTGTGGTCTAAACCACCGAGCCTCTTGGGCTTGCCGATCGGAAGGTTGGTGGTTTGAATCCTTGTGATGGGTTGGTCTCCTGTTGCTCTGTCCCAGCTCCTGCCAACCTAGCAGTTCGAAAGCATGCCAGTGCAAATATTTACTGCTGTGGCGAGAAGGCAAACAGCGGTTCCATGTGCTCTGGCTTCCGTCATAGTGTTCTGTTGCACCAGAAGCTGTTTAGCCACACGACCCGGAAAGCTGTCTGTGGACAAATGCCAGCTTCCTCGACCTGAAAAGCGAGATGAGTGCCACAACCCATAATGTTTGGAAGAAAGAAACCCAGAAACTTTCCTTTTGGGAATTATAGGGGCAGAACGACCCAGACTGTATAGAAATGTATTCATGTATGCGACTACAGTGGCAAGAATGTTACTTGCCCAAAAATGAAAAGAAGAAGTCCCGGCGAAAGAAGAACGGATGCAAAAACTTACGGACTATGCAGAAATGGCAAAACTTACCGGAAAAATAAGAAATCAAGATAATAAACTTTTTATAAATGAATGGAAATGGTTTGTTGAATATTTTCAAATAAACAGATAAGAAGATTGGCAGGATTATTGTAATAACCTGCAGTTTCCTAAGAGTATACAGTATGTTTAAAGTAGATGAATAAATGAGCAAGTCAAGTTAATTTGAAATATGCAGAAAATACTTTTTAAAAATTAAGGAACCGCAGAAAGAGGGGGAAATAAGTTGAGTTTTAAAATGTTTAAGTGATTGTAAAACTATTGTGAAATGCATAAAATCGATGTATTTACAGTGTATTTACAGTGTTGTAAATAGTGAGCTAGATAGACCCATGGTTTGACTCATTAAAAGGCAGTGTTGTATACTCCTATCCTGCTTTATGGCATTCTTTTGGTAATTGACTAAAATATCCATAATAATATTTGTAATAGCAATAATATATTCCTGTCATGGAGAAATGCCACCGCCATGGCCTAGCATGGGGAGGGCCCAGGGGCAGCTGCCCCGGGCACAAAATTGTTAGGACTTCCTTTGTCGGGCCCTGTTGAAAACAGCTTCTCCATGTAAACCAGGAAGTGACCTCTCCAGGCAATGGAACAACTCTTCTTTTCTTATTGTGAATTCCTGGGTGACAAGGACGCCATAAGGCAGTTGAATGTGCAAGCATACTCAATCCATTTCCCTCCCACCCCTCTGTGCAGCCCCGGGTTGTGCAAGCATACTCAATCCATTTCCCTCCCTCCCACCCCTCTGTGCAGCCCCGGGCACTGGCAATCCATGGTACGCCACTGGCAGAAGCCTGAGGTTCAACCCTCAGCATCTTCAGTAGAGCCTGAAACCTTGCAGAGCTGCCGGCAGTCTGTGTTGTCGGTATGGAGCTAGATGGATGAATGGACTTGGCACCAGGAAGCTTCCCTGGTTGTTCCGCAGCTCCATCTCGGCTTCTTCTCCGGCCTCTGGCGACGCAGAGCCCATTCGTAAGCACATTAGACGTCAGAGACCCCCAAACGGTTGCGACTTCCGGACACGTGCCATCTGCACATCAACAAACACGCGGTGCTTAAGGGCCGGGCTCATCATGCGGCAAATGCACTCGCCCGCATGATAAAGCGCAAATGGGCCAGAGCACCTCGCTTTCACATCCCCGAATGCTCACATCCTGTGCCAATTTCTGGTTATCTGGTCTCCTTATAATCCAGGTCATGGCATAATAAGCACTGTCGATTTCAAGGATGTCTCTCTTGTTTGGCTTCGGTTCCAATCCCTCACTGTTGACAAAACGGACACAGAACGTACAGTACGTCTTTTTACACGATGCACTTTTGTTTCCTATCAGTGCCCGTTCCTTGCCCGCCCCGTTCTGTTTGTGCTTTCATTTCTGTGTATTCGCCTCCCTTGCCAGATGGCCTTTCAACGTCACGTGGCTCGTGAGTCACATTTACAGGTGCCGGGTTATAGATACATGGAGTATCCAGGTAGCGGCCAGTTCTAGCCCATTAAAGCCCGGCGTGTGATTAGAGAGTTTAATTAACGGCTAGTGAGTCATGTACTTAACATGCCATCCAGCTATAACCAGTTTGCTGCAACCCGTTGCAAGTAGCATCCGGGATGCCTTATATGTTATGCTAATGAATTTTTATTCTGCAGAGGGACCAAGTTTGAAACTTAAGCAGAGACCCCCCCCCCCGGCAACAGCAGCAGCAACAACAACAACCCCTAATAGTAACTTAACAGCCATATCTGAAACACTACACAGTTAATATTTAGTGAAAGACCATTGTAAAAGAGTACCGGTATCTACATTTAGGGGTTCTACATTTTGCATTAACATCAGGAGCATTTTATCTGGAGTGGATTTGAGCCAGCATGAATGGCAGCAAGAATATTAGACACTTGGGATGCATAGAGGGATATTTTAATTAAATCTAAAAAGAACCAGGAGGGTGATTAAAGCATATTAACATGATAGTTTGTTATTTCCGAGAAGAAATGTTTCTTTTTGATTAATTTATTTTTAATGCAGGAAGTTACTCTCGACATATTACTAGGTGCAATTGGATGAACAAATGTCACGTTCCAGGCAATTGTTGAAAGGTTTTTGTTTTTTAAAAAATTCAATTCACATGTAGGGGTTATTTCAAAGGAATTTGAAGCAGAAGGAATGAAGGGGCTTAGACTAGAGTTGCCAGCTGCCTTGCAAATCGGACACTACATATGGTTACAATCCTATGATGAACCAATGCAGTGGTTAAAATGTTGGACTAAAGTCAGGGAGATCAGGGTTCGAATCCCAACTAAGCCATGATGCTCGGTGGGTGACCTTGGACCAGTCACTATCTTTCAGCCTTTCAGGGTTTTTGTGGAGATTAAATGAAGACAGGGAGAACCACATATGCCACCTCAAGATCCTGGGAGAAAAGCAGTAATAATAATAAAATATAATAATAATAATATATAATAATAATAATAATAATAAAAATTATTTATACCCCGCCCTTCCCCGCCAAACCGGGCTCAGGGCAGCTAACACCAATAAAATCACAACAAAAACATAAAACAATTCATTAAAATACAGATTAAAATACAATTTAAAATTTAATTTAGACTGCAGCCTCATTTTTAAGTAGTCCACCAATCACACCAAAAGAATGAAACATCAGGGTTAAACTGAAACCAACCCAAAGGCCAGGCGGAACAGCTCCGTCTTGCAGGCCCTGCGGAAAGATGCCAAATCCCGCAGGGCCCTGGTCTTTGTGCCAGACTGTTCCACCAAGTCGGGGCCAGTACTGAGAAGGCCCTGGCCCTAGTTGAAGCCAACCTAGCACCCTTGTGGCTCGGGACCTCCAACAAATTATTATTTGAGGACCTTAAGGTCCTACCCGGGACATACCAGGAGAGGCGGTCCCTTTCCTGTATGCCAGTACAATTGGCATAAATAAGACAACAAATGTAAACCCTCTGTATATGCTAAAATTCTAAGACATATGATGTAAAATAGGGGGGGAGAGGGGAAGGAGGAGAGATCTTCGACAACTGCTATTATTTAGGCCAGAGTGCCCCAGATTTTACTTCAAAAATCCAGGTCAGAAATTGTGCCATAACTCTATTGACTTCAGGAGAATCATCCCTCAACAAGAACTGGACTACGAGTTGTTTATTAGAGAGGGCCCTGAGCCATAAAGAGGACATCGAAGAATCTTCACGGAAGGTATTAAAAAGAGGGCAGTCCAAAACCATGTGGTCAATAGAATCAGGTACATTCCGACCACAAGAGCAGAGTCTGTTCTGGAAAGGGGTGCCTCTAAAAGTTCCTGATAGCACAGCAGACGGAAAGGCATTCAAGCGCGCCAACATAAATACTCTGCGATGTAATGGGGTAACCAGATCATAAAAATAGTTAGGCCCATTCCGTAATGGGGTTGGAGCCCCAGGTAGGCAGGGGAACATACAGGGGGCTGTAAAGGGTGTAATTTTTGGAATTCGTTATCTAGCAGCCTCTGCTTGATAAGCATAAGAATGTGAGGTTCCTCACATTTGCCTAAGTTTAAGGCTAATGTCAGAAAACCAGTAAAATTATGTTTCTCCTTTAATAAAAGAGTTAGTAGGGAAAAGCAGTATAAATGCAATAAATAAATTCAAACTAAGATAAAATAAGAGCTGGATCATAAAGAAGACTGATTGCCAAAGAATTGATGCTTTTGAATTACGGTGCTGGAGGAGACTCCTTAGAGTCCCATGGACTGCAAGAAGATCAAACTTATCCATCCTTAAAGAAATCAGCCCTGAGTGCTCACTGGAAGGACAGATCCTGAAGTTGAGGCTCCAGTACTTTGGCCACCTCATGAGAAGAGAAGACTCCCTGGAAAAGATGGAGGGCACAAGGAGAAGGGGACGACAGAGGATGAGATGGTTGGACAGTGTTCTCGAAGCAATTAGCCTGAGTTTGGCCAAACTGCGGGAGGCAGTGAAAGATAGGAGTGCCTGGCATGCTCTGGTCCTTGGGGTCACGAAGAGTCGGACACGACTGAACCACTGAACAACAGCAACAACAACAGGATAAAATGATGATGATGATGAAGAGCAAAAAAGGCAAATGATAAGTGCCCTCCACATTTTGAGTGCAGTCACCGGGGACAAAATATAATAATTCTATAATATTGTAACTGGAGAAGTGTTCTGTAGTGAATCTTTCAAGGACTTTATTTCGTGGAAGGATTATATAGACTTAATTCTGACGAAGAACTGTGTAATATTTATCAGTGAGTATTGTCGGGGGGTAGGGTGGAGAATTATGGGTGTCATGTCAGATAATGTCCTCAGCTTTCATCACTGTGCAAATCGAAGGTTAATTCTGGAGCTTTTGTCAAAATTGGCCCTCTCACCTTTCCAGTTTGACGTCACCATCCATGAATAACACATGGCTAAGTGAAACAGTTTGTGATCAACAAATAAGCTGACGTACGTTTGCTGAGGATGTTTCCTGATCAACATCAAACAGTGAGCCGTCCATTTTATTAAAAGAAAGGGGGAGGGGGAGCAGCACAGATTAATCACTGGCTTTTCACATGGCAAGTACATCCCAGGCAACTTATTTGTTCAGCTATCAACACCACACAGCACTGACCTAAATGAGAGATTCTGCCCTCTCTTCTGGTCTGTGTTTTGAAGTATTGCAAATTGCTCGACTAAATGTAGATGCTTTCAATATCGGGCGTCTAATCTTTCCTTTCACATTTTGAGCAGGTCTTTCGCAGCACGAGGCATTCCGCTTTTATCACGGAATCCAATTATGGACAGAAACTGGTAATACTTAAGGACATCAAAAGAGTCTGCTGAGTTGGAGCAATGGCTCCATTCATTCAGCATCCTGCCATCTAGGGAAAGGTAACGGGACCGCTGACCATTAGGTCCAGTCGTGTCCGACTCTGGGGTTGCGGTGCTCATCTCGCATTAATGGCCGAGGGAGCCGGCGTACAGCTTCCAGGTCATCTGGCCAGCATGACAAAGCTGCTTCTGGCATATTAGAGCAGAGCATGGAAATGCCATTTACCTTCCTGCCGGAGTGGTACCTATTTATCTACTTACACTTTGACGTGCTTTCGAACTGCTAGGTGGGCAGGAGCAGGGACCGAGCAACAGGAGCTCACCCCGTCACGGAGATTCGAACTGCCGACCTTCTGATCAGCAAGCCCTAGGCTCTGTGGTTTAACCCACAGTGCCACCCGCGTCATCTGCCATCTAGAAGCCATCAAACTAGGTAAAAGTAAGGTAAAAGGAAAAGCAACCCTGGATGGTTAAGTCCAGTCAAAGGCGACTATGGGCTTCTGCACTCATCTCACTTTTCAGGCCAAGGGAGCTGGAGTTTGTCCACAGACAGCTTTCTGGGTCATGTGGCCAGCATGACTAAACTACTTCTGATGCAACGGGACACCGTGACAGAAGCCAGAGCAAAAATGCTGTTAACCTTCCCGCCACTATGGTACAAGGTGCGCAGCCTAGGAGTCATTTTGGACTCACAGCTGTCCATGGAGACGCAAGTCAATTCTGTGTCCAGGGAGGCTGTCTACCAGCTCCATCTGGTATCCCGGCTGAACCCCTACCTGCCCTCAGATTGTCTCACCAGAGTGGTGCATGCCCTGGTTATCTCCTTCTTGGACTACTGCAATGCGCTCTACGTGGGGCTACCTTTGAAGGTGACCTGGAAACTACAACTAATCCAGAATGCGGCAGCTAGACTGGTGACTGGGAGTGGCCGCCCAGACCATATAACACCAGTCTGAAAGATTTACATTGGCTCCCAGTACATTTCTGAGCACAATTCAAAGTGTTGGTGCTGACAGCATCAACAAAGTATAAGTGAAGGAGCATCTCCACCCCCATTGCTCAGCCGGGACAATGAGGTCCAGCTCCAAGGGTCTTCTGGAGGTTCCCTCAATGCGAGAAGTGAGGTTACAGGGAGCCAGGCAGAGGGCCTTCTCAGTAGAGTGGCGCCCACCCTGTGGAACACCCTCCCATCAGATGTCAAGGAAAGAAACAACTATCTGACTTTTAGAAGACATCTGAAAGCAACCCTGTTTAGGGAAGTTTTTAATGTTCGATGTTTTATTGTGTTTTTCATATTTTGTTGGGAGCCGCCCAGAGTGGCTGGGGGAACCCAGCCAGATGGGCGGGGTATAAATAATAAATGATGATGATGATGATGATGATGATGATGAGACAGGAAAGAGACTGGCTTGGTCCAAACTCCCTGGCTTAACCCATTTTGGCTCCTCTTTCTTGGAGCAAATGCCTTTCCTTTCCCCTGCAGGATACAAGGCAACCAGCTTATGAAGTCCTTAAGTCAATCTGGCACCTATTCTGTCTCATTCCCAGCGCTAGAATAATCGTGTCATAAAATTAGGATGGGAAGGAAGCAAGGCACTCATCTTCCCATCACCACATAAATCAACTTGACAAGTACCGAAGAGAATTGAAAACGACTTGTGGTTTTTTTGTTTTGTTTTTGCAATAGCCATTACTTTTTGGACTAGAGCCAAGCACAGTGGGCAAGTGGGGGACTGAAGCTTAAAAAAAAAAAAACAAAGACAGCAGCAATACCCCTTTATAGCCTTCAAAACTGGATTCCCATTCTTCTTAATTCTCCAGTAGTCATTGTGCTGCTTCTCTACATTTTTCCATACCAGACTGTTCTTTTCCGCCTTGTGTTTTCTTTTGCCTTCCCCTTCCCCGCTGGCAGCTTGCCATTGCATCCATTCTTGTTAAAGGACGGATGGAGAGCTCAGATAAATAATGGTCGCTCGCCCTTAAAAGGCTCTTGAGTTACGATGGCGCTTCACATTAGGTAGAGCCGCCTCAGCCAACGTTGAAACGTCGCTGGCGCAAAATCGCTGCCCGGCTCATAACGTGCAAAGGCGTCGGGAAGAGTGCAATGCACTGTTTGCCAGCTTGCTCAAAGGCTGAGGCTGCATTGTCATATGTACCACAGATGCCACAATGGGCCACGTGTGGCATTTAGAGAGCCGCTGTGGTTAGAGCATCGGATTGGGGGTTGGGAGACCAGGGTTCAAATCCCCACTTGGTCAAACACCTCACTAGGGGACTATGGGCCAGTTACTGCCTCTCAGCTTAACCTAAGAAGTGGCAACAGAGAACCATGTTTGCCACTTCGAACTCCTTGGAGGAAAGGTAGGCTATAAATGCAATAAATCAGGGGTCAGCAAGGATTAGCTCGTCACTTTGCCTGAGCAGGCGGAGGTGGAGCACAGCTGGCAGCGTCCCCACCCGCCCCTCCATGCCCTCCAGCTCCCCGCCGCGCCTGGCCCTGCCTGCCAAAGTGTGTGGGTGTCTCCGCCCACCGTGCTGCACCCTCCGGCTGCCCATTGCGCCTGGCCCTGCCCGGCGGAGCGCGAGGGGCGCCGGAGGTAGGTCTTTGCGCCAGGGCGCCGGATTTACTTAAGACGGCCCTGACTCCATACCAACATTTTCCGATGGAAATAGGGACATCCTAAGGTAAAGCAGGACATTCTGAGATCAAATCAGAAACCGGGATGGTTTCTGTAAATCTGGGAATGTCCCTGGAAATAGAGACACTTGGAGGGTCTGGGGTTTGAATTTTCCACACTGGCCACTATCACAATTTGCTCTGCCCCCCTCTATCCTTTGACCTATTTCCCTGGCAAGCCACCATCCTTTTTACTTTGGGGTTTATTGGGGATACATTGTTTTTATTTTCTTCTGCTAGTTCATTAGAATTGCCATTATTTAGGATTCAGTCCCCTCTGCAGGATTTCTAGAAGTTAAAACTATCAGTGGGCATTTCATCCATCTTGTCTGTAGCACATTGTTGTCGTGTGTGTGTGTGTGCGTGCGCGCATATGCACAGGAACACTAACATGCCATGTGGCCGATAGCCTGTATTTTTGCATCCTGCATCTGCCAAGGTGCCTCTGAATGCTAACTGCTGGACATCACAAATTGGGAGATTGCTGTTGTGATCAATTCCTGCTTGCCAGCTTCCCAGCAGTATCTGGTTGACCCCTGTGGGAATCTGATCTCATTATCTTATTTTGCTATTATTTTCTAATGGAAAATTCTATGTCACCTTTTCATAGGCAGTTCCAGGGCAGTTTATTTGAATAGAGAGAAATCGTGCGGTAGATGCAAAACAAATTGGAAGAATCATTGAACGCGAGGGTTGAAAAGGCAGCGGTGATAACCTAAGGAAGATATGCCGCAGAAGGACTCATGTCTTTGTTTGCAGGACATCAGGAAATCATTGAGAGTCTACAAGTATCTGTGTGTTGAGGAGGAGACCATAAAGACTATGTTAATGTGCTCAGATTTATGGGCATTTGTGTGAATGTTGCATTGCAGGGGGTTGGAATCTTCACATGTATATATAAAAAAGTTTTGAAAAATATTTTGAATTTGCCATTAGCTCACCAGCACCACCTAGTGTCACATTTGTAGAATGCACTTAAAACGTTATATTTGCAGCTGTATAGCTGAGTCCTAAATGACCCTTGGGTCCTTTGCTACTCTATGATTCTATGATAAGCCCTCACTAGTAGGAACTAAAAGTGCAATATGAACTACACATTTTTGTTTTGTTTTTAAGTTCTTTCTGCCCCACCTTTCACTCCTTTGTTTGCAGTTCCTCCATTATTTGCAGGAAACAGTGGAGTGAACCCAACAGCTCCAAAAAGACCTCATACCTGAGGACATGGCAAGCGCTGGCTGTTGTGACATGACATTCTCAGCAAGTCTTATGATCGGCCCCAAAGTGCAGTAGATTACTCAAAACAGCTCTGTTAAGTACAGTAAATAGCTCCATGAAGAAAACCCTAAACAAAGAGAAAAGCTAGGTTCCCTCTGTCCTTTTGCTGTGTGAGTAACTGCTGCTTTGTTTTCAGCTTGGTCACTGTATAATCTCCAAACCAAGGAAGGGACACCCTACGTTACAATAATCATTGCTGGGTCGGAGGTAGAATTATCTCTTCAAAAAGAAATAACCTATTTAAAAAGGGAGAATTGGACACATTCTAGACAGGTCCGTACCTCAGCAAAGCGCCTCTGAATGTCACACACTTATGGGGACCATTTGGATGCCATTTTCAGTAACAGATCTCTAAACAATGAGTGATGCCCAACTTTAGTCACGCTCCAAGTAAATCCATCGAAATCGATGAACAGGAGTTAGCTGCGTCTGACTCAATGCAATTAGGAAAAGCAGAAAAATAAAAAAATAGGCTCCAGTCACACCTCACTTCATCCCATTTCCCTAACTGTTAATTTCTGCATTATATTTGAGTCTTTGCACTATGTAAAAGCTGCTTCTGGAAAACCGATGCAACATAGTGCCTATTTAGCACTAGTTTCTGTCTTATCTGATTCCGGGGGGGGGGGGAAATACTTTTGTGTACAAATTGTTGCTGTTTTGAATGAGTGTGATGCGATCCCACAAGAAACTTTGCACATCCAGAAAAGAGAGTTGAGATTGTGGGTGGGATGAATGCTTAAAGAAGCCAAACTGGATGCCCTCTAGATACATTGGACTGCAACTACTATCACCCCTGACCATTGGCAATGAAAGCTGGGCTGCAGCTGATGGAAGTTGTCATCCAAAGCATCTAGAAGGCACCAGGAAGGCTGCATTCTCGCTTACAAATGCAATCACATTGCTAGGTTGTAATCCTAGCACAAGGGATGCAGGTAGCATTGTGGGCTAAACCACCGAGCCTCTTGGGCTTGCCAATCGGAAGGCCGGCGGTTCAAATCCGCACAACGGAGTGACCTGCACTGCTCTGTCCCAATTTCTGCCAACCTAGCAGTTCAAAAGCATACCAGTGCAAGCTGATAAATATGTACCGCTGTGGTGGGCAGGGCCGGCACGTCCATTTAGGCGAACTAGGCAATTGCCTAGGGCGCCAAAATGGATGGGGCGCTGGCCAGGCTTGGGCGGGACGGGCTAGCAGCAGCTTCTCCACTTTAGCGGAGAGGTGTTGCTTGCCCCCTACACCACCACCCCGGCTCCCGCTAAAGCAGGCTTTGGTGGGGGGCGGGCAGCGGGGTGGGTGAGCAGCAGCTATCTGCTACAACAGAGAAACTGCTGCTTACCTCTCCTCCCCCCCCCGGCTCTCGCTAAAGCAGGCTTTGGCGGGGGGCGGGCGAGCAGCAGCTCTCCGCTACAACGGAGAAACATGCTGCTTGACTCTCCACCCCCCCACCTCCCGCTAAAGCAGGCTTTGGCGGGGGGCGGGATGCCAGATGGTAGTTCGCCTAGGGCGCAAGAAGCCCTTGCACCGGTCCGGCGGCGGGAAGGTAAATGGCCCTGGCACTTGTCACGGTGTCCCGTTGCACCAGAAGCAGTTTAGTCCTGCTGGCCACATGACCCGGAAAGCTGTCTGTGGACAAACGCCAGCTTCCTCGGCCTGAAAGCGAGATGAGCACTGCATCTCATAGTTGCCTTTGATGGGACTTAACTGTCCAGGGGTCCTTTATCTTTTTTACCCATACACAATTACCTTGAAATATGGGTGGCGCTGTGGTCTAAACCACAGAGCCTAGGGCTTGCTGATCAGAAGGTCGGCGGTTCAAATCCCTGCCACGGGGTGAGCTCCCTTTGCTCGGCCTCTCCTGCCCACCTAGCAGTTCGAAAGCACGTCAAAGTGCAAGTAGATAAATAGGTACCACTCCGGGGGAAGGTAAACGGCGTTTCCGTGCGCAGCTCTGGTTCGCCAGAAGCAGCTTAGTCATGCTGGCCACATGACCTGGAAGCTGTCTGTGGACAAACTCTGGCTCCCTCGGCCTATAGAGTGAGATGAGCAACCCAGAGTCGTCCGCAACTGGCCCTAACGGTCAGGGGTACTTTACCTTTACCTTTTGTGTTCCACTGAATTCAGTGGGACCTGAGTCAACATGCTAGGATTGTACTTGTAGAGATTTGTCCTGATTCCAGGTGGGATTGTTTTTGCATGTGCATTCAGCAACATTTCGTTATGCAATAGTACATGCATTCCTGTCGAATTGATACTGGAGCATCCACACCTCATTCCATTTGATTAGCTACTCCCCAATGCTTTCCCAATGCTATTGCATTTTTGCCATCTAAAGGGGCACTCCTTCACTATGGTGATGTCAAGGACTGACTGGATGAGGAAGAGTGGTGGAAGCTGACTGACCGAAAGCACCCCTCCCCCTGTGATATCATAGAGGGAGGGAATTAGATCCTGGCTCCTGGTGGTGGGAAACCAGCCACAACCCGGAGAAGGGGCTGAGCTGGGAAGTACTGGAGGCAGGGAACTTGAAGGATAGCAAAGAGGCAAAAACAGGGCAGGGACAGGAGTTAGACTGGGTAGTTCTCCCACAGAGCCACTCTGTTTCATGTTTCGGGGACCTAGCTTCCTCCCCCCATCCCCTTTGGCAGTAGATAAGCAGAACAAAACGAAAGGAGTCTCCTACCAGTTATAATTTTAATGATCACATGTATAAATTGTTGCTGGAGTGGGAAACAAAAGATGAGGAAGTAAAATATGTAATGACTCATTGGGCAAAAAATGTGGGACATAATACACAAATTACCTCATGGAAAAGTTATGGAATAAACATCTAAAATTTACTGCTTGCTGTTCACTAAAAGAAAACAACATGAAAGTGATGCATAGATGGTATCTGACTCCTACCAGACTTGCAAAAATGTATAAGAGCACAACCAACATATGTTGGGAGTGTAATGTTAAGGAAGGTACATTCCACCATATGTGGTGGACATGTAAAAGAGCTAAGGCCTTCTGGGAAATGATTTGCAACGAATTGAAAAAAAAATTGATCTAAATAACTTTCATTTAAAAAACCAGAGGCCTTTTTATTATGTTTAGAAAGAAAAGAAATACTGAAGGATAAAAAGTATTGTTTTTATATGCGACAACAGCGGCAAGAATATTATATGCCCAGGGATGGAAAGTAGAAAGAGCCCCATCAAAAGAAGAATGGATTGAAGATGATGGAATATGCAGAGAGGGCAAGTTTAACCGGGAAGATCAGGCACCAAGAAGACAATAAATTTAGTAGAGAATGGTATAACTTTATTGAATACATTAAATAACACTGTAAGCGTTGAAAAACATTAGCAGGATTCATATAACACTTGTTTAATTGAAATTCAACAAATGATAAAAATGGAGTATAACAAAATTAGATAAAGTAATTAGAGGGGAAGAATTTGGAAGTCAAGCCAGTCCAGACAACTGCTTCATCAAGACAAGTTCTGTGTGTTCTTTGTCCTTTACTGATTGGAAACAAAGCAATATAACCATCCCAAAACATTTGCAAGCACACTCGGAACTGACAGCAAGATGGCATGTAACTGCCACCGTACCTCCAGGAGCACAGATCATCACAAATGCACGCCAAAACCAGAATTCATTGTAAATTTATTTGTCCTCTGGGCTTACATTATTTATCACGAAAAGTCGCATGCCTTTGGCGGTAAAATGCCCGAAGGAAAATAAAAGCCATTTAACTGCTAAACAAATATAGAGCTCTCTGCCGGCTGATGTAGCAATCCCTCCCTCTTGCACAGGATTTGTTAATGTTGCCATTCCACAACATGTTGTGTAAAGACATTGAGTGGCACTTGTTTAAAAAAAGGATGGGGAATCAGAAGCAAATGTTGCAATTTTTGGCAGAACCATTCAGTGCTGTACTAACGGTATGAATGAAAATATGACAAAACAGAGATGTTAAAATACTGGAAATATTCTGAGAAATACCATCTTGATGGCCAAAGAGAAACAGAGAATGTTTCTGAGAGCATGAAGGGAAACCACACAGAACAAAGTCTTTAGGTTTATTGCAGGTCATGTCTATAAGCATCAACTTTATATAAACAACAACAACCCCAACCACATCCAGTCATTCTTCCTGGAATTGTTAACAGCTTTAAAAAAGAAGAAGACTCCTGATTCAATTGAGCTTTCTTGAAAGGTGTCTACTTTCTAGTTTATTTGCTTTTGCTGCTCAATGCACCCTTTTAGATACAGGAACCCATCTGATATTGAATCCATTCTGGTATTTTCACTTAGAATCTGAAAACAAAATCTGGAAAGCAGGGGTTTTTGCTTTCATTTCGTTAACAGCTTTTTCATTTCAGATTCCTGATTCATTTGTTCTTCTGTGAAAAGGTTCTGCTTTCTACTGTTCAGGGGTACCTTTTCAAATACAGGAATCCATCTGATATTGGATCCATGCTGGTATTTTCCTAAAACAGAATACAGCAAGCAAGAAAACACCTTTCTTTCTTTCTTTTTTTTTCTTTCTTTCTTTCTTTCTTTTTTTTTCTTTCTTTACTTTCTTTCTTTACTTTCTTTTTACTAGCCATGAATATGCAGCACTGAGGAGGATAATATTGTTACAACTGAAACGATGGGTGTAGCCGGGGGGGGGGGGAGGCAGAAAGCAGCAGCTGCACCCGCTAAATCAATAGAAATAAAAAAATATACATATCTGAGGTTCTGCCTCCCCTAATAAAAAGCCTAAAAGGTAAAGGTAAAGGAACCCCTGACCATTAGGTCCAGTCATGGACAACTCGGGAGTTACGGCGTCATCTTGCTTTATTGGCCGAGGGAGCCGGCGTACAGCTTCTGGGTCATCTGGCTACCATGACTAAGCTGCTTCTGACGAACAGAGCAGCGCACGGAAAACCGTTTACCTTCCCGCCAGAGTGGTACCTATTTATCTACTTGCACTTTGACGTGCTTTCGAACTGCTAGGTGGGCAGGTGCAGGGACGAGCAACGGGAGCTCACCCCGTGGCAGGGATTCGAACTGCTGACCTTCTGACCAGCAAGCCCTAGACTCTGTGGTTTAACCCACAGCACCACCCATGTCCATAATAAAAGGCCTGCCCCGCCAAAAAATAAATCCTGGCTACGTACGAAGCTGACAGAAACAAGTACCGGTATTTTTCGCTCCATAAGATGCACTTTTTTCCTCCTAAAAAGTAAGGGGAAATATCTGTGCATCTTATGGAGTGAATGGTGGTCCCTGGAGCTGAATTGCCCAGGGGCCAAAGGAGGATCATGCTTTTTATTTTACAAAGAGAAAAGGGGGTGTTGAAAGGACCCGCTCAGCAGCTGATCAGCAAGAGATCGGGAGAGAGATAAGAGTCCCAGCTCCCTTTCAGCCCTGCCCTCTTGCCCCATCCTTTGTTGAATGTGATGCAGAGAGAGTTTGTTTGTTTCCCCAGCGACATGTGACTGGCTGATTAGATTATCTGTCTGGAAACTGTAGAAAATGCTCCCTTTCCTTTAGAAGTTGCAGAAATGTGAGTTGAACCCCATAAAAATGGGGATTTTCCTCTTTGCTTTTCCCCCTTTGCAAAAGGAGCTTTGCTTTTCTCCCTTTGAAAAAAAAGCTGCAAAACTTTTAGCTGATCCTCGAAAAAAAAAAACCAGGGCTTTTAGAGGAGGAAAACTAGAAAAATTTTTTTCCTTGTTTCCTCCTCTAAAAACGAGGTGCGCCCTATGGAGCGAAAAATGCGGTAGTCTGTCGCACCCATCCTTTGCCGATTGTTCAATTTGGCCAGCCAAGGTATTATGTATAACAATTATATTGGCTTTCATAACAGGCAACCTGTTGGCATACTACTTTAAAGTTCTGGTATGCATGTGGATGTGTTTAGAAAACGGCACAGATGAAAGCAAACATTTTGCAGACAGATCCTTCGCACTTCTCTTGATCCTTCTGGATCTCCTTCCTCAACAGAACATCTATTCAAGAGTTAGATCGCTTATTTATTTGAGAAGCCTCAAAGATGATGGTGGCAGAGGATTGAAAGCTGTAATACAGTTAAAACCAATCCTATATTAATAGACTTAGGAGACACTTTAATAGTAGGCTTGGTGGCTCAAAGGATTAATGAAATGATAGCTCTCAACATAATTGCAAGAATCCAGTCAAGTCATGCCCAGATTCATATTGGGGTAACTGTAAGGATTTCAACCTCACAAACACTATGAATGAATGAATGAATGAATGAATGAATTCCTTCCAGTAGCACCTTAGAGACCAACTAAGTTTGTTCTGGAACTGGAACTATGGTCTTAGCGAAACTTACAGCAAAAATAAGAAAGCAACATGGAGGCATAGCTGTCAACTCCCCCCCCCCTTTAAGGGAAATTCCCTTATTCTGAATAGGAGTCCTCGCAAGAAAAGGGAAAAGTTGACAGCTATGCATGGAGGACTATTCATGGAGGAATGGAAGCCCTTTCGGGAACGTCTGGGGAAGGGGGAATCACAATGAGATGAAATCGCGAGCAGGGTTTGAAATATGAGCATGATAATATAGGAAACAGAAGAATATGTTTTAGGGGAAATGTTTATTAGATTGCAGCATGTAAAATGGTGGGATGGGATTGAGAGCAGCATGGAGGGAAAGGAGTAAAGTCAAAGTTTAAAGAGAAATGTACAAAATTTGGAATTTGTATGTAATTTTTAAAAGTTGGGTAAAAATTTGATACCAATACAACAACAACAACAACAACAACAAACAACAAACAAAACAAACAAAAAAAACAAACAAACAAACAACAACCTGTAGCTAGAAGTGCTGTGTGCAGCCAACCTATGTGACCTATTCCCAGAAATGGATGAGTGAATCTGTCATTTTCAATTTCTCTCGAATCTTCATTTTTCGAATCCTATGTTCAGTTCTCCTCATTTCAGCATCAGTTTGCAATTTGTTCATTTTTAAAAAGAAGTCATTCTCTCTCTTTTTTATTGATACAACAAAGGAAAACACAGATACAGAATTACACACAAGAATAACAAAAAACACAACATTTTCTTAACAAACAATAAAACATAAATTGGTCTTAACACTATAGACCCGACCTCCTGTCTATTCCTTATTTCAATTTCATATTGCTTATTGCCAATACACACTTATCATAATTTAACTTTTCTTAATATATCTTAACTCTTATGTCTAACTTGCAACTGTTACTGAAATTCCTCAAATGCAGCAACAGAGTTTAAACTGCTGTAATTATATTTCAAATATTCTTTGAAAACTTCCCATTTTGAAACAATTTCCTGTTTTGGTTTATTCTATTTTTTTCTGATAGACCATCTGATTTGGCATATTCTGTCAGATTTTGGATCCATTCATGTATAGAGGGAATTTCAATACTCTTTCATTTTGCCGCGATGAGAACTCTTGCCGCCGCCGTAGCATATAAAAAGATAGCCAGGTGTAGTGGTTAAGAGTGGTAGACTCATAATCTGGGGAACCGGGTTCGTGTCTCGCTCCTCCACATGCAGCTGCTGGGTGACCTTGGGCTAGTCACACTTCTGAAGTCTCTCAGCCCCACTCACCTCACAGAGTGTTTCTTGTGGGGGAGGAAGGGAATCCTGCTTTTCACTACTTTGGGTAGTGAAAAGCAGGATATCAAATCCAAACTACTTCTTCTCTTCTTTTCTTCTTTCTTCCTTCTTCTTCTAAAAGAAGTCTTCTCATAATACATGACATTTTGCTTCACAGACAGGTTCCCGGAGCAATTTTTCTCAATGCAATGCATTGCCATATGTTTTTCATTAACATGTGGGTTCTTATGCATTGTTTTAACCTTGCACATGCATTTTTCTGAACATTACTTGACTGGAGGACTGCATTTGAATATTTGGAAAAGTGACACATTCGAAGACTGCTGTGATTCAGTTCAGGCAAAATCTATTTGCCTTTCAATGTGAACTGAATCAAATCTCTGCCCCATCCCTATTCCCATGCAAGTGCCATATATTTTAAAATAAGTTTATTTGCAATTTTCATTTATAACAAATAAACATTTCAACAAAGAAACTAAAAGAATGGAAGACAAAAGATGAACAAGTGAAATTGGGCAATAGATATTGGTTATAACAGAAATGGAGGTATGGGAAAGACTGTGGAACATGGACATAAAATTTGCAGCATGTTATGGTTAAAGAGAAAACTGTATTAAAATGTTATACAGATGGTATCTAACACCAAGTAGATTGGCAAAAAGTATAAATCAAAATTGAATATGTGCTGGAAATGCAAAAGGAAAGAAGGTACCTTATCCATATGTGGTGGCCTTGTAATAACGTTAAAGCTTTTTGGGAAATGTATATAATGAATTGAAAAAGGTGTTAAGTTGACATTTGGGGGGGGGGAAACACCCAGAAGCTTTTCTCTTGGGAATTATGGGATCAGAGTTACCTAAACAATATAGAAATTTATTTATGTATGCAACCACTGCTGCAAGAATGATATTCACCCAAAAATGGAAAGAAAAAGAAATCCTGATGAAAGAATAATGGTTACAGAAATTAATGGGCTATGCAGAAATGGGTGAAACGTACCAGAAGAATAAGAAATCAAGACAACAGACTTTTTTATCAAGGAATGGAAATCATTTATTGAATATTTATTACAAACAAATTGTAAACAAATTAAAACATTAGTGGGGTTACAGTAAAAAACTTGCAATTCAAACGTATATGAAATAGATGAGGAAAAGAATAAATAGAGCCCATTCGGATATGAAGAAGGGGGCAAAAGAGGGTAAATTCACGGAGGAGGGAGGGAAGTCGAAGTCCCAAAACAAGTGTCTATGCAGTCTCAATTAGCAATGACCACAAAACTGGGAGTATTTCCCCCCCAGCCTGTCTCTAGCAGAGTGGACAGCTGAGTCCCTTTAAATGGACACAAAATTCAGAAGGCATAATGGGGCCAGAAGACACTTTCATATGTTCCAATACCAGCCCAACGTAGGGCATTTATGTTGGCCCGACTGAATATCTTTCCCTCGGCATTTGTCAGGGGTAGATATCAGAATATTCCCAGAAACAAGAGATACTGCAGATGTTCCCTGAATGTCCCGGACACTGTAGAGCATATTCTCTTTTATGTCCACTACACAGTACGCTGCGTGAACGCGTGTTGTCCCCCTTTTGGACGGTTTGAAACCGCAGCAGGGTGGAAGTGTTGGATTCTGTCTCTCTGACATTGACCAAGGGGTGACTGCGGGGGTAGCCGAGTTTTTGGCAGCAGTGCTTCAAGGAGTACTTTAACAGGACGAAATTCTAGATTTTACTAATACACACATACAATTAGCCTATGAGTTTAATGTTTGTTTCTTTGTGTATATATTTAAAGTCCTGTATGTGATTCTTTCTCTCGCGATTTACGGTAAATGCCTAATAAAGGTTTGATAAGTATGTTCCAAGCCCAGGATAGCATCTTTGCAAAGGCTTCAGAAACAAAAGGTTTGGTTGACAAAGGAAATTCGGGTTTTACTTTATTCTCAGCAGAATGTTTTCAGTCATAGTTCTTGCTGTGCAGCAGACTCAGAGGTAAAAGCAGTGAAACGCAGCAACTGTGGGGTTTCTTCCACAGATTTAAGGCTTCATTTAAACTCAGCAATGTAAGGCAAAGTATAGTCTGCCCCCCCCTTGCCTCCCTGCTTCCATTCATGTGGACAAGAGGCAAAACAATGTGTTTAGGGGCCACCTAGTCAAAACATATGGATTTTTCGCAGCTTTGGAGATAACTGATGTTTTGCTCATGTATCTGTTTGATATCACGCACTTTTGTTTTCAGAACATGTTCTGGGCTGTCTGGTAGCCTTTGATTCTCAGCCATCTTTTTTGTTTTTCCTCCCAAGACGTGCCGTTTAATCTTTCCTGTTCAGACGCCGGCATCACGGCGGGCAAAACATTAGGGAACAGAGGCTCCAAGTATGAAACGAAAACAGGCACCTGTTGCCAATAGAACATGCTGGCCACCTGATGTCCTAGTGGTTTAAAAATATATTAAAAATAAATAAATATTATTGTTATTTTTAAAATAATAATAATAAAGAAGTCTGTGAGCTTAGCATACGAGTCTGGCCACTGAAATGTATTTTTTCCATTTTCTTTTCTTTTTTGCTTTCAGTTTAACTTTTGCTACCAGGACAAAAGGGGGAAGAAGAATGCAGTCGTTGTGGTTAAACCATCGTTTATAAAGACAGGGAAAGTGGCTCCGTGTGACGCTTCCTCCTTTTGCAGCTTGAGTTCCGAAAAGAGCTCCTCTTTGTGCTAATTTTTTTAAAAAATAAAAAAAATCAGTGTTTTAAAAGTCATTGTGAAAAGGGGCAGGGGGCAAACACACGTGACTTCCCAAATTGCCTGTAGCTTTCCTGGCACGGAATGGATAAATATTTCTTCATCTCACGTTGCATAATCATTTTTGACGTATTGTTTGTTCCAGCTCAGGGTTGCTTTCATCAAACCACAAATCCAGTGGAATAGGAGAAATGTTCTCTCTCTTTCTCTCCCTTCCTTTCATAAGGCTAACAAGACTAATCATGCAATACAGTGTCCTAGGAAAAATAGTTGTTGTTCACTAATATCCCCCTCTGCTATTTACTTATTTCTATACTTGCCCAGTAAGCCTGCAGCTGACTTCTCAGCGGATTTTAATGGCATAAAAAAGATGGAGGCTGCAATCCTATGCTCACGTACCTGCATGGGAGTAAGCCTCATTGAAATTAATTGGACTTACGTGTGAGTAGGTGTACCTAGGATTGCTTTGTAGAGATAAAAAGAGGATGGAGGGGGGGTGCCTTATAACATGAAATAAGTAAGAAATTACCATGTAATAATAACAATAACAATAATAGGGACCCAGGTGGCGCTGTGGCTTAAACCACTGTGCCTAGTACTTGCTGATCAGAAGGTCGGCAGTTCGAATCCCTGCGACGGGGTGAGCTCCCGTTGCTCGGCCCTGCTCCTGCCCACCTAGCAGTTCGAAAGTACAAAGTGCAAGTAATAAATAGGTACCACTGTGGTGAGAAGGTAAACGGTGTTTCCGTGCGCTGCTGGTTTCGCCAGAAGCGCTTTGTCATGCTGGCCACATGACCCAGAAGCTATGCCGGCTCCCTCAGCCAATAACGCGAGATGAGCACCGCAACCCCAGAGTCGGACACGACTGGACCTAATGGTCAGGGGTCCCTTTACCTAATAACAATAATAACAACAACAACAGCAACAGCAATAATAATCTATTATTTATACCCCGCCCATCTGGCTGGTTTTCCCCAGTCACTCTGGGCAGCTCCCAACAGAATATTAAAAACACGCTAAAACATCAAACATTAAAAACTTCCCAATACAGGGTTGCCTTCAGATAGTCAGATAGTTGTTTTTTTCCTTGACATCTGATGGGAGGGTGTGCCACAGGGCGGGTGCCACTACTGAGAAGGCCCTCTGCCTGGTTCCCTGGAACCTTACTTCAATTGCCAAATGTTTACTGGGCGATCCAGGCTTTCGACATATATGACACCCTTCCCTAACTGAGGCATCTACCCCCTCTCTTTCTCTAATCCTTCTAGGTACATAGGTTCACGCCTGCTGTTTATCTGCCCCTCTGTCACTTCTGACCACTTTTTGCCTTGCAGTCGTCATCAATCACAGCCGCTATCGCCTGGCGATCTGAAGGCGTTTCCCTCTTCTGCCAATCCTCTTTACATCTGCATTATAGAATTTTCTCCTTCAGAGTAACCAGTATGTGTGTCGTGTTGCAGCATTCTATGGAAAGTATCTATATCTTTACCTGGATAAACACTTCTTACAGCAATAATAATAATAATGAAATATGACAGCCAATTATGTCCAAACGCAGTGTTTCATGACGAAAACTTCCATATGCTAATTTACATTGTTTTATGCACCATTGGGCCTCTCGCTGTCATAGGGCTGCTGTGTAATGGGTATCCGTAGAAATGATCTTTAAAAGCTTGGATTCTAATTAGCGTTGCTTGGGCTGTCACTCAGCAAGAGTTCTTCATGTCGGTTATAGCGATGGCTTGATTACTACCGAGTGTCAGAAGGTCCTCCTGGATCTCTCTTTGATCATCTCCATAATTGCCTAGCAAGAGGAGACAAACTGAGAGGTGATATCTGTTACAGGCGGCTGGTTACCATTTGCATTCACGGTTAGAGCTCGCAGCTCACAGGATCAGCCTGGCTGGCTGGCATCCCCTCTGCATGGAATTTGTAATATCTGTTTGGGTGGTTGCCACCCAGCGGCCCAGAGGTAAAAGCATTCTCTTGCGAAACAGATGCAGGTAGGTAGCTGTGTTTGTCTGATGCAGTGGAAACAAAAATAAATAAAAAATAAAAAATGGTCCAGTAGCACCTTATAGACCAACTGTTTGTTCTGGTATAAACTTTCGTGTGCATGCACACTTCTTCAGATATGACGTTCACCATGGACCAATGTTGCTGCCATTCTGACAGGTAGCCTTAAAAACCATACCTATTTTAAGGCTGAAGCCTTAAAACACAAGGGTAGGGAATGAAAACACCTGTAGAATCGACTCTTGCCAACTAAGAGAAACCATTACATTGGATTTAATTTGCGTCATTTACATGGGTAAAGGAACCGAGATTTCCACACGTAGAAATTTGTTGTTGTTGTTGTTTAGTCTGTCCGACTCCTCATGACCCCATGGACCAGACCACACCAGGTACTCCTGTCTTCCGCTGCCTCCTGCAGTTTAGTCAGACTCATGTTGGTAGCTTCGAGAACACTCTCTCACCATCTCGTCCTCTGTCATCCCCTTCTCCTTGTGCCCTCCATCTTTCCCAGCATCAGGGTCTTTTCCAGGGAGTCTTCTCTTCTCATGAGGTGGCCAAAGTATTGGAGCCTCAGCTTCAGGATCTGTCCTTCCAGTGAGCACTTAGGGCTGATTTCCTTAAGAATGGATAGGTTTCATCTTCTTGCAGTCCATGGGACTCTCAAGAGTCTCCCCTCCAGCACCATAATTCAAAAGCATCAATTCTTCGGCAGTCAGCCTTCTTTATGGTCCAGCTCTCACTTAGAAATACTTACCTTAAATAAATTTAAAAAATTGTTAAGTAGCACCTTAGACACCACCTACGTTTGTTCCGGGTATAAGCTTTATTGTGCTTGCACACTTCTTCAGATACACTGAAGCAAAAGCCACCAGACCCTTGTATATAGTGGGAGCGTGGGGTGGGGTATTTTCAGAAGGGTAGTAGGAGATGGGTGATTGACTCAATGGGTATGGTAAACCTGTTGACAGGCCCGTCTCAGAGGGAACTGCCGCCCTGGCGCAGCGATCCCTCGGCGCCCAGCCTGCCGCCTCTCCGCCCGCCCTCCCGCGCTGGCCGCCCCTCGGGAGGGGGTGGGCGAGCGGGGGATGAGAGGCGTGGCGTTGGAGCGGGCGCCCGCGTCCGGCGGGCGGAGGATGAGGGGCGGGCGGACGGGCGCTCGCGCACGGCGGGAGGGCGGGCTGCAAGCCGGCGGGGGGCGGGCTGCAAGCCGGTCACCCTCGCCTCCCAGAGCCCCAGCTGGAGTGCTGGAAGGTCGCGCAAAGCCCCGCGCCGCTTCAGCGCTCCAGCTGGGGCTCCGGGAGGCGAGGGCGGGCGGCTTACAGCCTGCCGCCCGCCGGCGCGCGAGTGCCTGCCTGCCCATGGGGGCGGGGGCAGGTTGGGGAGGGGGAGCCCGGTATGCCGGCAGGCTCACGGGGGCGCCCCTGGGGTGCCCTGCGCCCTGGCGCACCGCGCCACCGGCCTCTATGGATGAGACGGCTCTGCCTGTTGATGACTGTTAACAACTGCAATTAGTCCTACAGGAAAAAGCAAGGGATCAGAGGCTTCTTAGCCACAGAGGCTACTGGCACAAGGCGCCAGGCTGCCACAGCCAGGAGGGTGCCTCTGCCATGCCATGCCGTGCCGCGCCAAGAACCATCCACCCTCTAGCCCCTCTGGCAGCGCTGCCCTCGCCTGCCTTTCTCAGGCTTCAGGGGTGCTGTTGCGGGGAAGCCAGTGGCGAGCCTTCCGTCGGCGCAGCAGCCAGGGCTCCCTGTACGGCAGCGCCACGCAGCCGTTTGGCCGAGCAGGTGGAGGCGGAGCACAGCTGGCAGCATCCCCGCCCGCCGTGCTGCCTGCTGTGTGCTGCCCTCCACTGCCCAGTGCGCCTGGACAGCCCCGCCGGCAGCACTGCCCTTGCCCGCCTCTTCTCAGGCTGTGGGTGCCGTCGTGGGGAAGCCATCGCATGGCAGCGTGGGCTGCGGTGGACGCAGAGCCACTCCTTGACTGTGAGGTGGCGGCGGAGGATGGGCCTCTGCCACCGCCTCCTCTCCCTTGGCCGCGGGAATCCCCTCATCCGCCACCCGTGGCGGGAGTAGCTCCCGAGGGGCCTTGTCCTCCACGTCACCAGAGCCCGCTGCCCCCAGTGGTGCAGCTAGCCGCTTGGGCTCCCTGCAAGCAGGGGCCGGGGTGTGGCACCCTCGGGGCAGGACAGGCCAGGGCACACCAGAATCCCGGTGCCTGAGCCGTGTTCTGCTCCAGCTCCCTGCAGGCCCACGTTCGTTTTCTGAGTCCACCGGCTGCTTCCTGCTCAGCTGTAGGAGGCAGCTTGAGGGAGATGCAGTGGGCAGACGCAAACGCCATGGTGCCCTCTCGGCTGCTGGGCAGGGAAAGGGAGGGGCGCTGGAGGGATCTTGCACCAGGGCAACCGGTTATGCTTAAGGCGGTCCTGCAAGGGATTGTATGCAGATGACTAAAATAGCTTTAGTATGTGTAATGACACAAGAATCCAATACAGTGATACCTCTAGTTACGATAGCTGCAGGTTGCGTTTCACAGGATACGAACACACTGAACCTGGAAGTACTGGAATGGGTTACTTCCGGGTTTGGCGGTTCGCACATGCTTAGAAGTGCGAATCACGCTTTGCGCATGCGCAGAAGTGCCGAATTGCTCCGCGCACATGTGCAGACACGGCGCTTCATGTTGCATTCTGCTCATGTTGCGAAAGGGGCTCTGGAATGGATCCGTTCGTAACCAGAGGTACCGCTGTATCTCTATTCAGACCAGGTCTCTCCATAGTTTTCAGTTTGGTAATAAGTTGTAATTCAGCAACTTCTCTTTCAAGTCTATTTCTGAAATTCCTTTGTAATAAGACAGCTGCTTTGAGATCTTGTATTGAATATCCTGGGAGATTGTAGTGTTCTCCTACTGGTTTCTCTGTGTTGTGATTCCTGATGTCAGATTTATGTCCATTTACCCTTCGGCATAGGGTTTGGCCTGCAGCGTTTGGGAAACAGTTGGAACTGAGCAGGCGTTCTTGGGATGGATGGATGCCAGAAGGAAAACCCTACACTGGAAACCAAGAAATAAAACCCATTGAAGTGGACAAGGCAAAACACAGTGATGACGGCAAGAGAGCTAACAGAACCGAAAAACAGGGGCAAAGGCCCGTTCTCGTGTTGCCGGCCTGTGGACCTCTCATGGAGAAGGCACAAAGAAGGGCCTCCGATGATGATCTCAGAGTCTGGGTCAGTTCATAATTGCAACACTTTGTGAGTTAAGGTGTTAGAACATGCATTTTACAGATCAGACAACTGAAGCTGGGCCCGTGGAATTAATGTAAGAGCTGGCATTTGGCTCTATGCCTCAGTCCAGAATTCTACTGATTCTCAACGTGGTTTTACCAAAGGTGTCATGGGTTTTGAAGATGCTCGAACTCAGGACGAAAGGGAGAAACGTGCTAAGAGGAAGACACACGTGGCAAACCCTCACATTGATCAATTCCCGCCTGGAAGCCTATATCCCTACTGTGGAAGGATATGTGGATCCAGAATTGGCCTCCACAGTCATTTACGGACTTACTGTTAAGACCATGTTCATGGAAGACAATCTTACTTGGCTACGAGTGATCGCCATAGAAGAAGATTAGAAGGGCTATGCGCACATATTTCCTTTAGAAGAATTTGACATTCAGAAAGAAAGTGGGGAGTGATGATGATAGACTAGATCAAAACACAGGGAGGTATCCGTCTCCCATTCCTGCTAGACATATTGTTGCTGTTCAACTGATGTTAAAATACCGTGTCTTGTCTGTTGTTGAATGAAGTTAGATTGGATACAATACAGAACTAATGAGCCGTATTGAGATAAGGTTAATCGTTTGCCATGCTATTGCATACAAATTGCTTGAGATGGCAATATTTCTCATTTGAAAGTCACTGAATAGCTTGGGAAGGAAGACAACTTTGTTAAGTGGACAACAGCCCTGATCACGCTAGCTTTGCAGAGGAAAATATGAAGGTCATTTCATTAATTGTAACCACCGTCAAGTTAGGGTGAGCTCTCGCCCTCTCTTGAAGTGATAACCAACATATGATCGCCTTATCACTTCCCACTAGATTTACTAATCCCACATCCTTCGCTAGATAATTGCCTGGCTAGATAAGAAAACATGATGTACGACAGCATTTCACAGAGTAATCAAAGGACAGCTGCAAATGTCACATGAACAATGTATTAAGTAAATTCCCCTTTTATACTTGGACTCAGATCCATAGAGGAGTTGTTGTTGTTGTTGTGTTGTTGTTGTTGTTGTTGTTGTTAATTTATTAAATTTGTATCCCAAGATCCCAGGGCAGTTCACAACAGAAAACCACTGCTACAAAAGTTGGGTATATCTCCTTCTCTATGCTGAGTGGTGGCAAGTGCCCACTGGGTCCCAGGTCTGTGTTCCTTTGGAGAATTGAGACACAGCAGAGACTGCCGTAGCTTTAAGAAACGTGGTTTATTTGCCTGTTTACACCTTCATTCTGCGTGGAGGGAATCCAGATCTTACAGCGTGGTCATTTCAAGAGGAGCTTGTACCCCACAGCAGGGCAGCCATGCAGTCCAAGGCATCTCTCCCAGTCAGCCTGCAGCCAGCCTGCCCAAGATGGATCCCAATCTTTCTTCTTCCCCCTCCTTCCCAGAACACCCTGTTAAAAGCTCCCAGTCTCTGTTCACACCTCAGGGAAAAGGGGGTGACAGTTCTCTTGCATTGCCAATGGCCCGTATTGTTTCTTAACGGTCCTAGCCTGATCAGGTCATTTTGCATAGGCTAGCCGAGGAATTCCTCTGCAGCTTGCATTTCTCCCTTTGCATCCCAAATGACCAAAATTGTACCATTATTTTCATTTTCACAAGAGGGAAATACAAAAGATACAAAAAAAACTGAAACAAAAAACAAACCCGTAACACACACCACACATCAAAACAATTCCACTGGAAAATGGTTATGTCCCTGTGGAGATGGCAGTACAGTGGAACCTCAATTTTCAAATGTAATCCATTCCGGAAGACCATTCAACTTCTGAAATGTTCAAAAACTGAGGATCAAAGGCAAAGTCTATGGTGAAAATAGAGAAACGTGCCTTGTTGCTGACACACTTTTTAGACACGCACCATTTCTCGACACAGTAATTCAGTTTTACTAGCAAACCAGAGGTTAAACCAGGCATCCCCAATCTTCGGCCCTCCAGATGTTTTGGACTACAATTTCCATCATCCCTGACCACTGGTCCTATTAGCTAGGGATCATGGAGTTGTAGGCCAGAACATCTGGAGGGCCGCAGGTTGGAGGTGCCTGGGTTAAACTAACCCCTTTCCAGCCCCAGGAAGAGCATGGGGAGCATTCAAGCAACACAACTACACACTGCAGCCGACACACTAACGTGTCATGACACACAGCTTAGAAAGCTCTGATATAGATGTTTCTGAGACATAATCCAATGAAATTCACAGAAAGTATTCCTGAGGAGTAATAAATTTAATCATGCATGAATGCTGCAACTTAAGGGGGTCACACAGCCATGCAATCTTCAAACCCACCAGAACAATACAGTTTCTCCTTTTTATTATTCTAATAAATATTACAGTAATATATCTGTCTCTATATTTAAAGTCATCATTTGTGTTTTAGTGAGAGATCCATTTCTCTACCATCAATGCCACTGCTCTAAGTCCATTTGAGTGGATTTTATCTCCTGTCAGCATCTCCTGTCAACTTATCTCATGCCGGTGATCACAAGTGCTGTCATCCATCATTTCTTAATTGTAGGCAAAATCGCTGATTTTCCAGGTTGAGCAAAGAGATCTAAGCATCTAGAAGACTATTTGGAAAAAGCAATCTGATGGGGCTTGCTAATTGTCCTTAATATGGCTCGAAACAGAAGCTCCCATAATTTGAGAGGCAATCAACAATACCTGGCAGAAGTGAGCATAATCAGAGATGCTAGAAATTAATAAAACCAGACCAATCTGCCAAATATACGCAACATTTGACTCTGTTCAATACTGCATTTATCCTGACAGGACTGATCATCTTATACTAGGCTTACTGTAAACTATAGCCATCTGAGGTCAAGTTAAGGAGATCGTATATTATACCAGCCTGCTGGACCAGCCAAACCAGTTCCTATGGTAAGAGAATGACCTGAAGCTAGAAGCTGGAGAAACAGATTCTTGTCTTGCTTTGTGCTGGACCAAAAGCTGTGTCTTAGAACTTCCATGGAAACATCATCATCATTTAATTATACCCCACCCATCTGGCTGGGTTCCCCCAGCCACTCTGGGCGGCTCCCAAGAGAATATTAAAAACACGATAAAACATCAAACATTAAAAACGTCCCTAAACAAGGCTGCCTTCAGATGTCTTCTAAAAGTCAAATAGTTGTTTATTTCCCTGACATCTGATGGGAGGGCATTCCACAGGGTGGACGCCACTAAGAAGGCCCTCTGCCTGGTTCCCTGCAACCTCACTTTTCACAGTGAGGGAACCACCAGGAGGCCCTCGGCGCTGGACCTCAGTGTCCAGGCAGAACGATGGCGGTGGAGACGTTCCTTCAGGTATACAAGACTGAGGCTGTTTAGGGCTTTCAAAGGTCAGTGCCAACACTTTGAATTGTGCTCAAAAACGTACTGTGAGCCAATGCAGGTCTTTCAGGACCAGTGTAATATGGTCTCGGCGACCACTCCCAGTCACCAGTCTAGCATTCTGGATTAGTTGTAGTTTCCTGGTCACCTTCAAAGATAATTCGCAAGATCTGCTGGACTGCTAATTCTGTGAGCCCCTGCATTTTTATGTTGTATGTATGTGCAAACAAAACCTTATATCCTAAAGACACCACAGTCTCCATTGACCTTCTTTCCAAGGAAACTGAACCTGGGTATCGCTGGAATATCCACTGCTCAGCGACTGGGGGAGACCAGCCATATTTCTACTGTTTGAAATATTTGACATTGATTGATCTAATCAAGGCTCCAGAACGGATCCCGTTCGTATCTAGAGGTACCACTGTGTATGATTATGGCTGGGAGACTTTTTATGCACAAAGATGGAAGGACACCCCATTAGCAGCAGTTGAAGAAAGGCTGTTAAAACTCACGAGACTTCACTGAGATGGCAACATGGACATGTTTAAGCAGAGGAAAAACCATTGTTGACATTTGTTAAAGACTGGAAACCTTCATAGACTTCTTGGGTGAGAAAAAATAATGACATATGCATTTGCAGATTGAAGACAATGCTTGTTTATAGAAAGCGACTTTGCTAGAGTGGATTGGATAAAGTGAATACAGTGGTACCTTGGAAGTCGAACAGAATCCATTCCGGAAGTCTGGCCGAGTTCCAAAACGTTCAGATACCAACATGTGGCTTTTGATTGGCTGCGGGAAGCTCCTGCAGCCAACCAGAAGCCACGGAAGCCACGTCGGACATTCCAAAGAATGTTCGCAAACCGGAACACTCACTTCCAGGTTTGCGACGTTCGGGAGCCAAAACGTTCGACTCGCAAGGCGTTCAGGATCCAAGGTACGACTGTATTGTTTTTATATGGCGGACTGATGAAGAATCGGAAGTTCTTTACTTTCTGAATCTTATTTTTCTACCTTTCTCTTTTAACCTCTTTTCTATTCTTTCTTTAATGTATTTCTTTTCCCTTCTCTATTTCTCCTCTCCTTTCTGTGTTCTTATGTATGGAAAATGGGGAAATATATCAAGTTTTGTAAATAAACTTTATTCCTAAAAAAAAAAATGTTATTATTTATTGCATTTGTGGGTGGGGGCTGCAAGCTCATCTTTTGGGCCAGCATCCCTTTGGTGCTGCCACATTTCTGCTCAGCTGCAAAACGCTCTGCTCCATTTCTCTTCACCTGTTCTTTGGTTTTCTTTGCTGATCTGTTGACACTAACTGGGAGAAGCAGGGCTGTGACAATGCAGTTGTCTCCAACTGCCATTGCAGGTTGGGCTTCCAGCCAAGACAGTTAATGCTTCCCTTTGCATTCCTTTCTTCTCCCCAGAGAAGAGTGATTTTACAGAGACCTGGCATTTACAGATCCAAGGAAGTTATTGCTGCTGCTAAAACCTAGCCGTGGCAGAAAATTGCTGCGGCAGCAAAATCCTATCTGAAGTACGAAGTCATTAAGGGAACGTTGACGGGGATACTTTTTTTTAAAAGGGCTCAGGCTTCATCTCTACCATTTGTCATTAAGTCTCCAAGTTAATTTAATTAAAGCCATGATTGTTCATTTAAAAACGACACTGAATATCATAGCACTTGGCCAAAAGAGACTGAACGGATGGAAGTGTAATAAAATGAATTGATCTGCTGTCAGGAAACGGTTCCATAGAAGTATCTGCTAAATATCTCACAAACATACTGCCTTTGGGTTGGCTTGAACTAGGGAAGGGGTGGGGTGTGTGATTCCGTTCACATTTAAAGGCAGGTCCGCTTGACTCTACCCACACAGCCAGCCTTTGAAAATGGCATCGCTCCGAATTTTGCAATGTCATTCCGCAGCCAAGGAAGGTGCATAAATGGTCACATGTCAGTGAAAATACCATAGAAAGATGCATTCTGTTAGGGGGGAATGGATTGCAAAAGCGTGTGTGTATTAGGCAAAAAGAAAATTTAAAAAAGCAGTGTTCTTTCTTCTTGGCTTGGTGGTATGCAACTGTTCCGCATGTCTTTAAATGTTTAAACCAATTTTTTAAAAGATATTTGCCGTTGCTTTTAAATCTTTTCAATATTTCACTAGACTTGCAAGTGTCTATTTTTTTCTGTTTTGCTGCTTGCCACCCTGGGCTTCTTTGGGAAGAAGGATGGTGCAGTGGTTAGAGAGTTGCACTAGGACCCGGGAGACCAGAATTTGAATCCCCACCCAGCTGTGAGGCAGTCCCTGCTTCTCAGCCTAGCCTACTTCACAGGGTCGCTGTGGGAATTAAATGAGAAAGGGGACAACTGTGTGTACCACCTCGAAGGAAAAGTGGGATTTAAATATCACAAAGAAAATAAGTAAACAAAACACCATCAATCAGTCCTCCGAAATGCCGTCATAAATTCAAGCCCCATTTCTCCGGACCCCTCGGTTACAGCTGAAAGGCCTGTCTGTTCTCAGAGCCTGACCGAATTTCTTGCCATTGCCTGTCCCACCACCATGTGTGGTCTTTGTCTGCTGGATCTCTGCCATGGTACAGCTTTTGAAGACAAACGGTGATGGACGTTTTCTTTCTCTCTGCCTCTGCGGCAAATGTGTACGCCTGGCCCTGGTTCAAACCAGTCAAGGGACGGCTACTCGGTCCATCGTTCACTTCCCGAAGATCCCCCTTCAGCCTTTTTTTTGGGGGGGGGGTCAGCTGCTATCACTGCGTAGCTGTTTTAATTCTTTATCTGGAGAAGCAAACACATACGCTCTCTTTTCAGCAGCCCTGAGCCACAGAGACGTCTCTTCCTAGGGCTAGGCTGTTTTCAGCCTACAGAGTGCCTGCACCAACTCCTATCGACTTATTAAAAGATCCTTGTTTGCACTGGTTTTAGTAGCGCACGTTAAACTGGAGCAGTGTCTTCTTCTTTCTCCTCTGGTGATCACTCGTAGCCAAGTAAGATTGTCTTCCATGAACACTGTCTTAACAGTGAGTCCGTAAGTGACTGTGGAGGCAAATTCTGGATCCACACGTCCTTCCACAGTGGGGACATAGGTTTCCGGTTAGGAGCTGATCAAGATGAGGGTTTGCCAAGCATGCCTTCCTCTTAGCATGTTTTCCCTTGCATCCTGAGTTCAAGCGTCTTCAAAGCCCATGACACCTTTGGTAAAGGCTGTTCTCCAATTGGAGCGCTCGCAGGCCAGTGTTTCCCGGTTGTTGGTGTTTATACATTTTTTTAGATTTGCCTTGAGAGAGTCTTTAAACCTCTTTTGCTGACCACCAGTATTATGCGTTCCATTTTTAAGTTCGGAATAGAGTAGTTCCTTTGGAAGACGATAATCAGGCTTCTGAATGACATGACCAGTTCAACGAAGTTGATGTTGAAGAATCATTGCTTTGACACTGGTGATCTTTGCTTGTTCCAGTACACTGGTAATAGTTGGCCCAAGTCTTCCCAAGTGATGTGTAAAAATTTTCATAGACACCATTGATGGTTGGCGCACCTGCAACCACATGATTTCCAACATTTCTCTGATGAATTATAGGGACATCCTATTCCATATCCTCCAACGTTTCTCTGATGAAAATAGGGATGTCCTATTCCATATCGTCTGACGTTTCTCCAATGAAAATAGGGACGTCCTATTCCATACCTTCCGACGAAAATAGAGACATCTGCTGGAGCATGGGATATCTGCAGATCTGCCCATCTTGCCTCCTAGGTGTTGTTCACCCGTGGAGAGCCGGTCAAGCGCATTAGTTGTCACAAGCAGGATTTAGGCTTTGAATGTACAATAGCTAGTTATTAGTGTGGCAGAAGGCAAACTCTCCAATGAGTGGCAAAACCTTGACACAGTGAGATGGGCTGCCATGTTGGGTCAGACAACCTGTGTTTGTTCCTCATGAAGGCCTGTGTCTCTGGTTCCACAAGCAGGCAACTTTCAGCTTCTACTGCAGTCCTGTAGCTCATGGGTAAAGCATCTATTTGCATGCGGAATATTTGAGGTTCTATCCAGGGCATCTGCAGGTAGGACTGGGAGAGACCCCTAGGTGCAACTCAAAAGAGATGTTGCCAATGTTCCTAAATACTTAGAACTGAAAGTAAAGTACAACAGTACAGTACAAAACATCACGTGTGTGGGAAAGCTGGTAGGACCAGTGGCTTTCCCACAGGATGGAAACAGACACATAGTCATGGGAGCCTCGCCGCTGAGGCGTTTGTAGCTCGGCTTGTAATAATATCTCAACAAGTATATCCCTATTTCCATCTATAACATTCTGGGCGGAATGTTTGCTCTATTTTAGATTAAGTAGCTGTTTTATCTCAGTATATTATAGAGAGATATTTTGCAATGGGTGCGTTTTTCTGTATATGTTTGAATAAGTATTGGTAATAAAACTTTAAAGGGGGGATACTGGATGGTAGGTCCAACTGCAGTGGCTCCAAATTAGTTTTTGGGCCCAATTCAAAGTGCTGGTTTTGACCTATAAAGCCTTAAATGGGTCAGGATCCGAATACCTCAAGGACCACCTCTTCCTGTGTGAACCTACCAGGACTCTGAGATCATCTTCTGAGGCCCTCCTTCGTGTGCCTCCTCCTCGAGAGATCTGGAGGGTGGCAACACAAGAATGGGCCTTCTCTGCAGTGGCTCCCCATCTGTGGAATGCTCTCCCCAGGGAAGTTCATTATACACTTTTAGGCACCAAGCAAAAATTACTTTTTAACCAGGCCTTTGGTTGATCCGATTGACAACCTATGCCCTTTTAAAATGTGTGATTTTTTTGCGGGGGGGGGGGGGTTATTAGGTAGGTTGTTGATTTTATTTTCATTATGTATTTTTGATTTTATTCTGTGAACCACCATGAGACCCCTGGGTATAGGGCAGTATATAAATTCAATAAATAAATAATAATAATAGATTTTACATAAGAGACAGGAAATTCAGACTTTCGTGTTCAGCTCTTCCAGATTTCACTTCATTTCTTTATATCAATGGGGGTCTTCTATTATTATTATTATTATTTTATTATTATTATATTATTATTATTAGAATGGCCATGGTCAAGAATGGCACCTGGCAGACTGTGAGAAGAACTTGGAGGGTTCCGGTGTCAGAACAATAGCAACACAAACCTTATTTGGATGAGCTCTGACATTAAACAGACTTTTTGGACCTCAATATTGTTTTGCAAGCAGTTTTACTGGTCAGACTAGTAAAACATGGACTGACTGCACATAGCTGTATACATAACAAACCAGGGTCTAATATACCAACTAGTAAATGGCAAAGACTAAAACCTCAACCATAAACTTTAAGAAGAAACTTATGCAAAAAACATAACATGCCCTGAGACCTTAGGGTGAAGGGCAGGTTGTTGTTGTTGTTGTTGTTGTTGTTGTTGTTGTTGTTGTGATACAAGTCTTAGCTTGTTTTGTTGGGTGGGTTTGCTAACAATCATGAATCGCCTCTCTGTACTATACAATGCAGGAACATCAGATCTTTGGGACGTCTTGCTAACAGTCGGGTCATTTCACCTTCCTCTAACTGTAACTGTTTGTAATAACATTATGTGAGTAAGGCAGCTAATGTGACTCAGCGACTCACATTCCACTTTCAAATCACTATCCTAAAAATAACTATAACCGCCTCATTCAGTCACAATAACCCAAGTCATCCACCTCCGAATCTCATGCTAAGATGGGAAAGCTTTCATATTCTCATGTGGTGTCAGCTGATCTTGGCAACCACAGGGCTCATTCATACCGCTTTGCAGTTTGCGGCTGTGCTTTTCACGCCATTTATTTCGCTCGATTTGGGGGGAATCTCGATTTCACTCAAGCAGGTTTCTTCCTGCCACAGCTCCCTCGCCCGTTGCACAGCTTTTGTTTCGGCCGATGAGAATTGAACGAAGAATTTAAATCAATCGCTTTGGCGTGTGTCGGACATGCACCGAGAATCTTCCTCTTTATTACATGCTTTGAGGGATGTTTCGAGCCTTTGGCAAACCCTAGAGCAGCAAGGAAACAAATAACATACCCTATTCCCCACCACAACCCCAGCCGGGTCACCCAAGGCGGTGAGGTCAATGGGGATAAGCTAGACAAAGAATGACCCAAGAAGTCCTCAACGGCAAAACAGGTGGAAGATAACAAGTGGCATGTTGCAGCATATTATTCCCTGAAGGAGAACTACTTGAAAATGATTTGCGTGACCAGGCGGCGACAGCCCTAGCCCCCAGGGACCATAAGGAAGGAATAAAGACTCTGACAACGTTATATGGAATTAAAATTAGGCCACAACTTTATTAAACTTCTGAATGTAGGAAGACCTTGGCTTAGGCCTTGGGTGTGTACCCCTCCCAGCCCCCCAGCTAGGGGAAACTGGGGCTCATCAGGGTAAATGGGATATGGGGGTGCTCTGCGAGATGTAAGTGTAGCAGGCAGCCGAGCCCATATCTCCGCACGCAGGGTAGTTCACTGACAACCTTTCAGTGTATGGCCAGTGACACCCATTTATATAACCCCTTTAAGAGGGGACACTGGAATCGCCGTCGCAGGGGGTGAGTCACCACTTCACACACACACCCCATTATAGGGAAGAAAAGACTAAAGGTTTCCACCCAAGGTCATAACTGCCAAAGTTGTGACGAATTGCTATGGGGAACACAAAACCTGCCAATGCAGGGAAATTTCTTCCCAGTCCTTCAACAGCAACCAGTGAAAGACCGTAGCGGCGCCCGCTAAACAGGAAGAAAAAATTAACCTGCAAACAAGAAAACATTAAACTAAGGGAGGGTAGGGAGGGTGAATCTCCAGAGCCGACTGCCTGGCTATTGTCAGCTCCACCCCCTATTTATAAATGGGGCTGGCCCCACCTCCCAGCAAGAAACTTGATTACTGAGGCTGGGCGTGAACCTCCAAAAATTAACGCTGAGAGGCAGGCCAGCCCCTGTTTGCCAGTAAGCTCCCTGGGAACTGTAGCACCACGCGCAATCCCGCAAAGGGCACCCACAATGTAAAGTGTGAGTGCTCATTACAGAGGGCACCTAACTTCGAGTAGACTTGCTAAGATGTACAAGACTGAATCAGATAAGTGCTGGAGATGCAATGAGGTACGTTCCTTCATATGTGGTGGACCTGTAAAAGGGTAAAAGAGTATTGGGAAGGGTAAAAGAGTATTGGGAAATAATCCACAAGGAATTGTAAAAAATGTTTAGAAGCACCTCTCCACACAAAAAACCAGAGTCCTTTTTGTTGGGCATAATTCAGACTGAAATTCCCAGGTGTCAAATGTATGCCACTACGGCGGCCCATGTTTCGTCAGCCCAAAATGGAAAACGAGCGAGGTCCCAACCAAAGAAGAATGGCAACTTAAACTGATGGAATATGTGCAACTTGCAGATCTAACTTGCAGAATAAGAAAACAAGAAGAACATATGTTTAAAGAAGATTGGAAAATGTTTATTGAATATATGAGGTGAAATTGTGTACACTTGAAAACGTTGGCAGCGTTAAGATAAATTCAACAGTGTAAATAAGTTTTGACGGAAGTAATAATGGAATACGGAATGATTTAGTTTATATAAAATATGCCATGCAAAATGAACCATGGGAAGAGAAGAAGGGAAGTCATTGATATTTTAAGGTATCCTAAATGAATATTCTAAATTGTAAAACAGAAAATGTAATAAAAATTATATACCAAAAAAACAAAAACCCACAAGTGGCGTGTTACAACGGCTGTGAAGGCGAATGAAGACTTCGCTTACAAGTGTCATAGGAACGTGCAAGCCCACTCACCACGACAAGGTGATGATCCAGCGAGTGAGATCTTTTTCATCGAAGCTGCTAGGGATTGAAGCTGGAACTTTTCTGCATGCCAGAAATGCACTCCAGCACTGAGATGCAATTCCTTCTATGCCAAGAAGCAGCTGGAGAGAAGGGGTTTGCTGGACCTGAGGCGTGGAAGGAAAATGTTTAATGTGATGTTTACCCAATCCTTTTTTTAAAAAAAAAAATGGGTCCTCCCTGAAAGAGGGCACGTATCGCGGTGAGACCTGGAAACCAAAACCCTGTGTTGTGGGTGGGTAATATTGGTCAGCCACAACACCTGATGGAAGGTCCCTCGATGCGGGTTCAATTGGGCCAATGGGGCGCAGTCCAAAGGTATTGAGGGACGTATATATGCACGTGACCCCGAGCTTCCTTTTTCGGTGCCTGCATTCGGAACACCCGCCTACCTCTCCCTACTTTTAGGGCTTTTGCGTTGACCTTGCTATGCCATCGTGTGTCGTCTGTCGTTGGGACAGGGGCACGGCAGGAATTTTCCCCACTTGGCTGATTGGCTGTTGCCATTTGGGTTTCGCCTGCCGCGTAGCAAATCGTCACAACTTGTAAGGTTGCGGATAGGCTCTGGTTCAGGTGATAGGGATGGGAGAACGCTCTCGCCATCCCTATGTGAAGGTATTCCATTAAAGGAATCCAGGGACTCGATGGTTTGCTAAACCCCTGAGAGGGGGTTGTGCCCGTGCCCGAGTCCAGGGGGACATTTGGGTGGCGGAGATATTCTGTTCCCGGTTTCCCACTTATCAAGGTTTTTACCCTTGGCTGACCTATGCTGGAACCCTGGGTCAGCGCTACCTGCATGGCAGGAAGCTAGTCGAACCAAGGCCTATGCAACCATTTACTTTCTGTAATCAATAAACTTGTTGCCTAAATTCTGCCAAAAACCAAACTAAAATTTGAGTCAAGTGTGAATTTATTTAGGGGGGAGGGTTTCTGGGTCTGAACATGCAAATCCACATCATCACATATTAGCAAACTACACGATTAATGTAATGTAGAGTTCTGCACTCACTCTTCTTGTAAGAAGTAGAATTGTGATCTAGGAATGTTGCAGAATTCCGACAGGACTGTGGGTAGAAATTGCTGGTGTTCCCTTATTTGTCCCGTGTCCAGAAATTGTTGCTTTGTTTTGCTCTGTTTTCAGTCCACAAACAAACCTAATTGAAGATTACCCCTCCTGCCCATTTGCAGAATAGTGTGGAATGAATGTGGAATGACATGATGATAATGTAAAATTTCATAACAAAGCATACAGAGATCAGGGTGAGTGCAAAACCTTGAGCAGGGTATTTGCAGAAGACAGGTAAGTACAGAATGTTGCAGGTGTTTGCTTGCTTATTTGTTTTTTTTGGGGGGGATTGGTACTTATTCAAAGGTATAAAAAAACATACACATTACAAAGCATATTATTCTAATACTGAGATAAAACAGCTACTTAGACTACAAGAGAACAAAGGCAGAAGGAAGAGGGGGGGAAGGAGAAACCTAAAGAAAGAGAAAGCAAGAAAAAAGGGAAAGAAAAGAAAAACTAAAGAAAGATAAAGAAGAAGAAAATAAAAGGTTTCTGTTTCTCTGTCCTGCAGCTACACATGATATTCATTCCTTAAGATTCCACCATTCTATTTTCCACAAACCAGTATTTTTTTTCAATCTTCAAATCCAGGTATTACAAGATGATTTTCTCTTCCACGCAAAAAGTGCATAAGAAATTTCCAATCCTTAACAAATGTCAGAAAAGATTTTCCATCTCAGCCAAGTCCAATAATTTTATCAATCAATCAATCAATCGTTTTATCAACTATTCTTTTATAGTGGGTGGAGCTGTGTCTTTCAGAATGTGGCAGGTGCTCATTTGCGTAGCATGAACATGTGTGATCGGGTTGCATGCTCTGCTCCAAATCTTCCCACTCTTTAAACCCTTGCAATGTGCAATTGCATGTGTGTTCTTTGCACAAGTACCCCTTTGCACAGAGGAGGTGCATTGGCATAATGCTTATGTGCTGACCCAACAAAGCGCCTAGCCAGCTGCATCAATGCAGCACAGTTCCTTTAGCTGAGCCGTGCTAAAACGTAGCAAACCTGGTGTGCAATGCCATTGCCTTTGTGTGGGTCATAGCCAGAGTCAGGCCCTAAACCTGCCTCTTACATTTGCAATAGAATTCCAAGGTTCCTTTAAAAATGCGAAAATGACTCATAAGTGGAGTATGCAATGAGGAAATTAGGGAAATAATCAGAAGGATTTGTGAATGGAGCGTTTCCTCCCAGATGCAATCTTCACCAGAAGGCAGCGTAAATCATTAACATGTGCCTGAAATGCACACGAGGTCCAAATGACAAACGCAAACCTCCTGTCCTTTGCTAATAAGGGAAAGCAATATTTTAGCTTAATTTTAATTGCTGGGGGATATGAAGCAAGGGAAGTATTTTAAGAAGACTTACATTGCATGTTCTTTTATGTGGGCCGCTTTCTGAATTCCATTTTCCCCTCACCTCTTTCCCACAAAGTATCGTGTTATGAGGAGCGATTATTCAGTAACTGGGTTTGTTGACATTGGCGACTAAATGGCCCGTCTCTCAATATATAGTGAAAAGCAGCTGCCTGCAGAGATGATTGGGACTGGGATTATGAAAGCTAGGAATGGGGAAATCTCCGCTTGTCCCTCCATGCTGATTTTCTGATTCAAGCATACCTTGTTGGATACACATAAATTTGCCCCAATGGCAAATAGCAGCTTCGAGCAGCGGGGAGCAGGGGGCATGACATGGGATTGAAATGGTAAAATCCACTCTGGCTGAGGCAGCTACTTCCCATAACATCATGGTGGTTGCAATGGCACCGGTCATGTAGTAAGAGGAGGTGGTCATGGAGGTGGTGGTTGTGGAGACAGGTGGGGCCTGAAGAAAGGTATCAGGGACTGGGCTGAAGGGGATGAGATGGAGGAGGAATGTGTTGGCGTATTTAACTGAGTAAGTGCGCAACAAAAGGCATTCTGAGGAGACTGCAAAGTATAATTAGGAGTTGTTTGAATTAAAGAAAATAACAGAAGTTACATTAATTATAAGAACGTTACAGAAACATGACCCATCCAGGACCCACCACCCAGCGTACTGAGAGAGGTACGTAGACCTCCTTATATACTGTATCCGATTGCTGATATGCCTTAAATCAATACAAACTTAACATCACCTGCTGTACTGCCCCACAGCTGCAAAACTAGGTCAGTTCATTTCCTTCTTTCTTTTAAAGAGATACACATTCTGTGGTACAGTAATGAACCTTAAACTGTAACCACTCAACAGAATGGTGGAGATCGCCCCCCCACCTTCTCCTGAAGCTTCCAGAGAAGAGGAAGGCAGTACAGTGGTACCTTGGGTCTCAAACGCCTTTGTTCCCAAATGCTGAAAACCCAGAAGTAAGTGTTCCTGTTTTCGAACGTTTTTCAGAAGCCGAGCATCCGATGCGGCTGTCAGCTATTGTTTCCAGGGCGCCTGCACCAATCAGAAGCTGCGCCTTGGTTTTCGAACATTTTGGAAGTCAAATGGACTTCCGGAACAGATTAAGTTTGGTGCTTTTTGTTTTTGCTATTTATTTTGCATTTTTGTTTTTGAGGCTTTTCGGTTAATTTGTTTTTGTGACTGTGTGGATCCCAGTTCAGCTACGGAAATGGATAAAAGCCCCCCATCCAAACAATGACAATCATCAGTGCAGGTAAGAAAAAAATAATAATTTTATTTTTATCATCTACAATACTGTCTTATTATTTTATAGTACAGTACATTGAGTATTGCTTTCATTTTATGGATCAATGGTCTCGTTTGATAGTTAAAATTCATGCTAAATTGCTGTTTTAGGGGTTGCTTTAAAAGTCTGGAATGTATTAATCTGTTTTGCATTAATTTCTATGGGAAAACATGCCTTGGTTTTGGAACGCTTTGGTTTTGGAACGGACTTCTGGAATGGATTAAGTTTGAGAACCAAGGTACAACTGTATTGAGTTACAGCAGTGGGTTGAGGAAGGTCACAGCTCAGAGACAGGCGGACAGAAGAGTTGGGAGGTGTTGGTAGAAGATAAGGAGGAGGTAGAGACAGGACAGCCATCTCTCATGTTATCACTGGAGAGTATTTCTGACCCCCCCCCCTTCTCCCAGAATCCGGTGTTCGTTGAGAGTGCAAGAGCAAAGGACTCAGAGACAATTAACCCCTGTCGGCCACCGTAAAGGGAGGTGCTGTTGCTAGGAAGGGAGGGGGAAGGAGCTCGGTTGGAGCAACACCATTGTTTGTTTGTTTGTTTGTTTGTTTGATTGTGTATTGAATTTATATACTGCCCTATACCCAGAGGTCTCAGTTGCCATATTCAGATACTTAACGTGGCAACACAAGATTTTCTCACAGAAAAGGAGTTATCACACCACTTCAGGACATGCCATGCTCTTCTCGAAAGTCCATGGAACAACAAGTAAGTCTTTTCTCAGCATGGACATGCAGCAATTTGAGAATTTGGACAGTTTTAAAAAAATGGCACAAATGTGCCTTTCTGTTGTGTCTAATGACTGGTGATTAATCCACCAATATGTTGGTTGTCAACACAGTTAATATGATAGTGTCTAATGGGATGCGTTAATATCATCATCTGAAGTATGCTTACAAAAAGCTTAATGGCAGATTAATCACCAGTCATTAAAATCCACAGGAATACACATACACAGTTTCTGTCCAATAAATAATTACTATCCAGATTTTCAGACTGCGGCATGTTTGTGCTGGAGAACCTGAAACAGTTGAATTCTGACTTTGAAGAGGTGTTAAAGAACCTCTCACAGAAAAATTGGCAACCTTATAACAAAGGGGGAAAAAATAGTTTTAAAGTGTACATGCAGCACCATTTGAATTATCCTGAACACTTAAGCAATATGTAGAAGTTCGCTCTGCTTGATTCAGATTTTATGTTAAAAGTGTGGGATGAATCATCTTCGTGTTGCTAACATGGCAACTCTATGGTTAAGACCATAGAGTAAGCTGTCCAGCCAGACTTAGCTAGGTCGCACCCACTCACCTCCGGAGGAAGGGTTATCAAACCCTTTGTTCATTTCCATTTTCTTTTTCAGCTGACTAGTAAGGGTGTCTAAACTGAATGCCCCAAGCTTAGATTGTGTGGCTTTAGCATGCCTTCTTTCTGTTTCTATACAGATAATTTGGAAACTAAGTTGTACTGCCTTTTATTGCTGCTATATGCAAAAGCACATGAATTTGACCTTTGAAGAGTTTGTAAGTAAACTGTGTTTAACTTACCAAACGTGGTCTAAGGGAATTGGGTAACTTTGGAAGCAACTTAGAAGGGTGTATTTTAAAGGTCTAACAGCCTATGTTTCCATGCTTTACTTTGCTGTGTGTTTTGTGATTTAAAATCTCTGCTGGGAGTCTCTCACCTAAGAGTACTTGCCCCAGACCTGGATCTAGGCATCCAGAGAGTTCTCCTTTTATTCCTTTGGTAATTTGGTAATCAAATTACCAAAAACTACAACAAAAAGTTTGTTCACAACTTGTGCTGTTCTGTTTCTATGTCCAGTTCAAGGTGCTGGTGCTCCCCTATAAATCCTGACACACTGAAAGACACATCTACATAGCAGGGGATCTCCCATATGAACCCAACCAACTGCAGTCAGCTAGTGATGATCTCCTTTGGATGGTCCCAGGGGTGCAGGAAACCTCTTGGTTGCCTGTGGTGGCAAACGGCGTGCGGAGGCACCCCCTGGGGGCGGGGTGCCCTGACGCGTGCGTTGTGACATCACGACACACGTTGGGACGGACTGCGCATGCACGGAAATGCTATGCATGCACAGCCCATCCAGGCCGGTGCTGGCTGCTGCTCCTGCGGCGACTGAGTGAGCCACTAAGCGAGCGGCAGCTCGTGGGGCTGCCCCATCCATGCTGCTTTACAGATGGGGCAGCCCCATGAGCTGCTGCTGCTTGCTCGGTGGCTCCCTCAGTCGCTGCGGGAGCCCCAGCCATCCGTAAAGCAGCATGGATGGGGTGCCAGGTGGCGGGGCTCGGCTTGGGGAGTGGGGGCAGGGTCTGTCGAGTGTCACCCCCCTCCCCTGGAACCCAGGGCATCCCACCCCCATCGCCCCTCCCTTGCTATGCCACTGGATGGTCTTGTCATCAAGAGAGAGGTTCATGCAAAACTATCTCCCTAGGGATGGTTGATGAGTGCCTTCTTTGCTATCTATTAGGCACCTGGTGGAGATTTTTAACAGAATAATCCAAAGAGAGAAGAGAAGGTCAATTATTTGGCAGTAGAACTGCTGAACTGTGGAAGAGTGGGCTGGAGAAGGAAACTTCAGGTCTGGCATGTGTTCCTCATTGTCCTTGACACATGTTGGGGAAATGAGAGAGCTTGAGATCCAGATGATCTAATACTACTGCCACCGTTAGAGCACCAAGAGCAGAAAGGGGACCATCGTGGAGGTTTCTTTGGCTGCAAGAAGGATAGACCACCATCTTTACGCTTGGGGAAAGAGCTCTCCAAAATTATATAGCCCCTTGGATGTCCTTCCAGGGACAGTAGGCTTGCTCCCTAAACTATTAAATAGGTGGGAATGCCCCAAAATCCAAACATTCTGGACAACAACCACAGGAGAAATATGCAAAATAACCAAGAAAGTGTTTAAAAACCACACCAGAATTGGTCTCACTGGACATCTTCCAAGAATAATGCCCACTTACAACACAAAGAACTTATAATCCACCTACTCTCAGCAGCCAGAAACATCATAACCAGACACTGGAAAGACCTGTCAGGAGTAAACATGGACCAATGGTACCAAGTAGTATGGGAAACAGACCTACTAGAAAAACTAACCAGTAACCTGAAATTGACACGGGGACAAACAGAAGAAGACACCCTCACCCCGGTATGGTTCCCCTTCATCACACACACAGCCTAACAAGACAATGACAAAAATCCACCGACAGCATACAAATCAATATGGCTAACCTGATCCAAAACACCCACTAATCCCACTCACATAGAAAACCAAAGATCACCACAGCCAACCACAAATGAACAATCACACCCTACGCCAATCCCAACCTCTCTCATCGCCAAAGAAACACAAGCGAACAGAGAACCTACACAATCAACGCTGACACCAAACCCTACACATATTAAGGAAAATAGAAACATCATCACCCCACCTCACCCATCCCGCCATCCCACCCACCTCCTTCCCCCCTTCGCTCCTTAGTGTCTCAACAACCAAATCTGTTTTGTAAAAATGTTACATGGAAAAAATACGAGAGAGACATTGCACATGCTTTTGTAAATCAAGAAAATCTTTAATAAAAAAATTAATAAAATATATGCCTCTAAAGCATTTTACAATATTTGGGCAGCAACCATCATCTCATGCTTGTTGAGTTGCTATTTTTTAACTTCTTGTGTTTCATTTGTTTTAATATGTTGTGTAACACCCAGGAACCAGCAGTGAAGGGTGGAGTCGAACATCTTTCAAAGGAATGGATGAGATCAGTGGGGGAAACAGAGTAATAAAAACATAGGCACAGATACATAGATCAAGCAAGGCAAGATCGCCTGCAGCTTCTGAAAATGCAAGGTTCATTGGGGATAATTCAGATTGAAATTCCCAGATGTCAAAAAAGATTGTTTATGTATGCCACTATGGCGGCCCATGTTTCGTTAGCCCCAAAATGGAAAACAAGTGAGGTCCCAACCAAAGAAGAATGGCAACTTAGACTGATGGAATAGGTGCAGTTTGCAGACCTAACATGTAGAATAAGAGAACAAGAAGAACTTTCATTTAAAGAAGATTGGAAAATGTTTATTGAATATATGGGGGGGGGACTGTGTACACTTGAAAACGTTGGCAACATTAAGATAAATTCAACAGTGTAAATAAGTTTTGATGGAAGTACAGTCGTACCTTGGTTGTCGAACGGAATCCGTTCCGGAAGTCCGTTCGACGTCTAAAAATGTTTGACAACCAAAGCGCGGCTTCCGATTGGCTGCAGGAGCTTCCTGTACACAATCGGAAGCCGTGGAAGCCGTGTCAGACATTCTGGTTCCAAAGAACATTCACAAACCAGAGCATTCACTTCGGAACTCTCATTTCACTTTTGGCGTTTGGGAGCCAAAATGTCTGAGTACCAAGGCATTCGGGATCCAAGGTACGATTGTAATAATGGAATACCAAATGTTTTAGTTTATATAAAATATGCAGGGATTGATCCCATGCAAAATGAACCATGGAGAGAGAAGAAGGGAAGTCATTGATATTTTAAGGTTGTCTAAATGAATATTCTAAATTGTAAAACAGAATATATATATTTTAAAAAAATTATATCCCCCCCCCCCAAAAAAAATGAAAATGCAAGGTTTGGCAGAGCTACATATGTGAGAATAACTTGCAAGCACGTCTTTAAGAGGCTGCTCTCACCCTTGATCCATGTGATAATTATCCTTGGGACCCCCAAATACATCAGGTTATGGGCCTTGTTCTATGACAGCTGCTGAGTCAGGACCGACTGCGATAGAGTTTCTGTTTGCAGGCAAAATACAAAGTTTAAGGGGCAAGCCAAAGACATCTCAGTTCATCTGTGATGTGGGGCGTTGGGTGGGACACACTGAGTTCTAAAATGTCTTTTAGCGGGACTTGAATTAGAAGTGCCTTGTAGCTGACATAAGTTATTCCCCTTTCATTTCCTTTTTTGGTAGGCACAACTGTTGAGCGATTTGCGGCTGTGTACCCTCTGCTATCTCAAAGAGATATATCTGCAGTATGTTAAGTGCGCATCATATGGCAAAAAGTGAATTTAAAAGGCAATCCACTTGGTCAAAGGGAATGGCACACGGAGTTAAACAGAGCTGAGACAATTCGTTCAGTTTTAACATTCATTTCAGGTTTAAGTGCGGAGGAAATGGGTCTTACAATGTCATTAAAATAAGAAAAGCTCTTTATGAAGCTAAAGACGTATGCTACTTTTGTAAAAATAAATAAATCTTGGGTATAATAATTAAATTGTTTAATAATAACATTGGAAGCCAAAGGAGCAGGATATGTTTTCTAGTAACAAGGAGGAGCTTGTGTGATTCATGTATATTGGAAATACAAACAATTTTTAAACCTCTGTTGGGGAGTGATTTGATATTAATGTTTGTGGGACTAGCATTGCTTGGGTTTCTTAACATAGCTGTAAAGCATTGGTAGTCTTCAAAAATTACAATTATGCATGCCACAGAGAAAGTGGATGAAGGAAAAAAATTCTCCCACTCTCATAACATGAGAACTCAAGGACGTTTAATGAAGCTGAATGTTGGGAAATTCGAGACGTTCTTCCAATTGGAACTCATTCCCCCAGGAGACAGTGATGGCCACCAACCTGGACGGCTTAAGAGAATTGGACAAAAAGATGCTGGACTGGATGGGCCATCGGCCTGATCCAGCAGCCTCTTCTTTTGTACTTATGGTGAAATTGAAGTTTTTCAAAATGAGTGTCAGGAGATTGTTCCTCCGTAGGATTTTTGAGCTATGGAGTTTGTAGAACTATGTATTCAAAGTCTTGGGAAAGAGACGCAGGTGGCGCTGTGGTCTAAACCACTGAGCCTAGGGTTTCCTGATCAGAAGGTTGGCTTGTAATATGACTTGTAATGTGATCTTAAACTACTGAGCCTCTTGGGTTTCTCGGTCGGAAGGTCAGCAGTTCAAATCCCTGTGGTGGGGTGAGCTCCCGTTGCTCTGTCCCAGCTCCTGCCAACCTAACAGTTCAAAAGCACGCCGGTGCAAGTAGATAAATAGGTACCACTGCAGCAAGAAAGTAAATGGTGTTTCCGTGCACTCTGGTTTCTGTCACGGTGTTCCGTTACACCAGAAGCAGTTTAGTCATGCTGCCCACATGACCCAGAAAGCTGTCTGTGGACAAACGCCAGCTCCCTCAGCCAGAAAGCAAGATGAGTGCCGCAACCCCATAATCGTCTTTGACTGGACTTAACTGTCCAGGGGTCCTTGACCTTTACCTTGGAACAGCATGAATCTAGGAGCAAGATGAGAATTGAACTTTGGGGCTGTCAGTGAGCACATGTATAGCCATGATTTGAGTGATTTATTGAGGACTGCAATCATTGCTGCTTTTATCAATACACTCATATTCTGAATTAGCTGATAGCATTTCATACAAATGGATTAAACACCATTAACCTTTGATATCTCATTATACAGTCAGTACGCTTGAATTCTTCTCATCCCAACTTCTCGGTTATTTTCTTCTCGGGGGCACGTGCTTTTGTTGCATTAGCAGCCCCACAAGCTGCACATGTTGTGTGTTTGTTTTTTGGTGTGGCATATTCGACGTTGGTAACATTGCAATCACATAAGTCAAGTTCCAGCTCTTCTGCCGTGTACTCACTTGCTAACAATACTGGTGGCGTTGACTAAGTGATACCAAAATATCTCATGCTGTGGCCAGTTGCTATATGCGTGATTAGCAAGTTTTTGCTCAGCCAGCACAGCACACAGCTGTGACCTCATACTCTTATTTGGAGGAGGCCCTCTGTGGTTGAAATTGAATCTCTCACCTGTTAGGTCCAGAATAGATGCATTGACCATTACTACACTGTGCAGAGAGGGCATCTCAAATACTTTCCAGCCGAGGAACATTTGGCCATATCCTCTGTGCACTTGGATGGGTGCAGTCCCTTTAAAGTTTCACGGGTTCTCTATCAGAGGTTTAGGTTACATGCTATTTTGTCTTCCAAACAAGAAAGTGGCAGGAGACCAAACTTAAGTCACATGAGCAGCAGATCTTATTGAAATTCAAGTGCTTTCCATAATACTGTCTACATAACAATCATGCATGAGAGAAAGCCAAGTACCAGAAAGATAGCATTTCATTGACAATATAACATCATTCTCCCCACCTGCTAATAATAATAATAATAATAATAATAATAATAATAATAATAATAATAATTTATTTATACCCCACCTATCCGGCTGGGTTTCCCCATCCACTCTGGGCGGCTCTCAACAGAATATTGAAAACACGATAAAACATCAAACGTTAAAAACTTCCCAATACAGGGTTGCATTCAGATGTCTGGTATTCAAAGGGATACTGACTCCAGCGCTGAAAGCAGAACATAGCCATTGTGGAAGAGATATGGAGCAGTGCAGATATTCCACAAGTACTGTTGTGCTCATGTCCTGCTTAATAATAATAATAATAATAATAATCTTAAACCTCACCCATCTGACTGGGTTGCCCCAGTCACTCTGGGTGGCAGCTTCCTGCATATACAAAAACACAGTAAAACACCAAGCATTAAAAACCTCTGTATACAGGACTACATTCAGAGGTCTTCTACAGATTGTATTTATCTCCTTGACATCTGGTGGTAGGGTGTTCCACAGGGCGGGTGCCACTACTGAGAAGGCCCTCTGCCTGGTTCCCTGTAGCTTCATGTCTCACAGTGAGGGAACCGCCAGAAGGCCCTCAGAGCTGGACCTCAGTGTCCAGGCTGAATGATGGGGTGGAGACTCTCCTTTAGGTATACAGGGCCGAGGCTGTTTAGGGCTTTAAAGGTCAGCACCAACACTTTGAATTGTGCTCGGAAATTTACCGGGAGCCAATGTAGGTCTTTCAGGACCAGTTTTATATGCCCCCAGTGGTCGCTGCCAGTTACTATAGGCACCATGAGCTTCCCATAGGCATCTGGTTGGCCACTGTGAGAAAAAGATGCTGGACAAGATAGGCCAATGACCTGATCCAGAAGGCTCCGGATGTGATGCACTCCCACTATTAAAGGCCAAATTTGGTTTATTTCCAGCAAAATCGGTGTTTTGTTAACAAAACCTGAACAGAAAAAGAAGATAGGGCAATAGGAAACGTCGATAAGAGAAAGCCCAGTTTATCGCTAAAAGCTGTGCACTCGAAAAAGTAACATTTCATCGGCGTGATCCATATATTATTCAAGGAAGTTCCTGGCAGAATACACAAACTTCCTTTACAAGTCACTGAAGCTCATTAACTCTCCTCGCACACACTTGCCATCTGGCTGCACTTATGAGATATTATTGCCAATGTGTCTCATAGTCTGTGACAACCCTCAGTCTGTAGATGAAAATGAAGTGGGACCTTATGCCATCTAATTTCTCTGAAGCAAGTTGGCATCTTCTGATTCTCCTTCAAATGCCCTGTAGGGAGAAAAAACTAACATTTACTAACGTTAATGGTAAGCAAAAAAAAAAAAAAATGCATTATGTTTGTTTGTTTGTTTTCCTCATTCAGAAGGACACTTAACCACGGGAACAGCCCGAGACTGGGAAGGTGGCACCCCCTCCCATATATATATATATATATATATATATTCTGTTTTACAACTTAGAATACTCATTTAAACATCCTTAAAGTATCAATGACTTCCCTTCTTCTCTTTCCATGGTTCATTTTCCATATCATAAATTCCTGCATATTTTACATAAACTAAACCATTCGGTATTCCATTATTGCATCCATCAAAACTTACTTACACTGTCGAATTTATCTTAATGCTGCCAAACATCCCCTCCCAATTCTGCACACAGAAACCAACTGGGCTTGCAGATGCGTCTTGCTTTACGTATAGCATCCTCTGCCACATCTGAGGCAGCACATTAGAAGGTCATGTGGCAACAGAGGGAAATGGCTGGGGTGGTCGGAATTGCTTCTACTGGCCCTGAGAATCTGCCACCTGAGGCAGTTTCTTCACTCTACCCAATGGTAGGGCCGGCCTTGCTTCAGCAAAATGAAATGTTCATTTGAGGGTGTTCCCACGGACATTTCTTGGTTTCTCTTATTTCAAATAAATCCTTTTAATACATATTGGAATACTGCAAATGTAAGGGGGGGGAGGTTAGCTTACAGAGAAAGACACCTCAGGTGTTCAATCTGGCCTCCAGAGACTTCACAACAGGCTCCCAGTATCATACCCTCCAAGATTTCTCTGATGAAAACTAGGACGTCCTATTCCATCACCATCATAATTTTATTATTTATACCCTGCCCATCTGTCTGGGTTGCCCCAGCCACTCTGGGCAGCTTCCAACACATATAAAAACATAATAAAACATTAAACATTGAAAAACTTCCCAATACATGACTGCTTTCAGATGTCTTCTAAAGGTTGTATAGTTACTTCTCTCCTTGGCTTGGAGGTTGCATAATTCCATACCCTCCAACATTTCTCCGATGAAAATAGGGACGTCCTAAGGGGAAATTGGACATTCTGGGATCAAATCAGAAACCGGGACAGCTTCTGTAAATCTGGGATTGTCCCTGGAAAATAGGGACACTTGGAGGGTCTGCAATATAGCTCCATTATTATATACCTCAATCTGCAATTCACAATCCACTTACCAGAGCAAGTCCCAGTGAAATCTGTGGAACTTTGTAGACCTCTATAGCAAGGGTGGGAAATCTGTGACAGTTTGGATGTTGCTAGACTACAACTTCCATCATCCCTGGCCATTGACTCTGCTGCCTGGGTCTGATGGGAATTGTAGTTCAGCAACATCTGGGCATTTACAGGTTCCCCACCAGTCATGTGAACAGAGAAAGTGACCAAGGATTATTTAACTTCCTCCACAATAGCAACAGGGTTGCCATCAGAGTTGTTCCTTTACATACGTCCTTCCATGAGGATCCACGATTGTAAACTGCTTTGAGAGAATCTGCACAGGGCGCTGACCTCTCTGCAAATGCCAGGCATGATGTTTCTGTGTGAGACAGGCTCGACATAAATATTAGAAGTCTAGCAGTCCCGCCTAGTAAATGGAGCAATAATTTTGACCTGGTGCACTTCATAATCTCTTTAGCTGCAGCTTCCAGCTCCATTTCCCAGCTCTGCAGAAACTCCAAGCTGAGGAATATGTCCTCTAAATCGAGATTTGGGTAGTCAAGGCATGGCTCTCACAGCTCCTTTATATTATTACCGATCAAGAGTTCTATGAATCTGATATCTCCTTAAAGAAAGGAGAGCGGTTAGAAAGTGAAGTAGCAATGTACCTATTTTATTTTGTATTGTTTGGCCCAAATCCCTGCACCGCAACACATGGCACAGACAAGACACACTTCTACCAGTTTTCCTATGCCTTTGCGCATTGTTGCCATTACAATTTTAGCAACTGATTGGTTGCATCTGGCCATGAATGTGCTTCCTGGCAATATTGACTAGATTGAACAAGCGAAACTCGAACCTTCGGAAGGATCGTGGATGTGATAAGAGTACTGCAAACCCGCATTCACTTGCTGGATCATCACTGGAAGAAGCAAAAAACCACCAGTGTCGAAGCAATGATTCTTCAACATCAACTTCATTGGACTGGTCATGTCGTACGGATGCCTGATTATCATCCTCCAAGCAACTACTCTATTCTGAACTTAAAAATGGAAAGCGTAATGCTGGCAGTCAACAAAAGAGGTTCAAAGACTCTCTCAAGACAAATCTTTAAAAATGTAGTATAAACACTGACAACTGGGAAGCACTGGCCTGTGAGCGCTCCAGTTGGAGAACAGCCTTTACTAAAGGCGTCATGGGCTTTGAAAACACTCGAACTCAGGACGAAAGGGAGAAATGTGCTAAGAGGAAGGCATGCTTGGCAAACCCTCATCTTGATCAGCTCCTAACCAGAAACCTATGTCCCCACTGTGGAAGGATGTGTGGATCCAGAATTGGCCTCCACAGTCACTTACAGACTCACTGTTAAGAACGTGTTCATGGAAGACAATCTTACTCAGCTACGAGTGATTGCTGAAGAAGAAGAAGAAGAAGAAGAAGAAGAAGCAAGCCCACAAACAAAGTGCTGCAGCGACAACATTCAATAGACATGCTTACAGCTGTTAATGTGTATGTACAGAACAGGACTCACGAAAATAAAAGCCTGAAGACAAGTTATCATTAGTCACTGACACCCACTTAATGTTCTCGGGCTGTCACAGAGTTAACCATGCAGTCACACGTACCAGACTGTGGAAAGAATGTTCAGTGCTCGGGATGGAGGAAAGGTCACTATGCGAAGGCTCACTCGCATGCAGTGCCTGGTGCTGGCTAAGTGACAACGTCTCCCCGGCTGACCTCGCAGGCAAATTTCCTGAATATGATACAGAATTGAATCAATTTATTTGCTGGTTCACAATTGGACCTGTTGACTTTTCAGAAGGCCAGCCTTATAAGCTCCTGTTGTGTGGAACGGATCCATCGCTGATGAAAAGAGGAAACTCATCATTGTCAATGTGAAGATATTATTATTATTATTATTATTATTATTATTATTATTATTAGGGCTTTGGCACCTCTCAGGTGGGCACCATTGCCATTCTCTAGAAAAATAGCACTTATTCTTATTATTTCCACTTATAAACTGCCATTTATCCAAAGATTCCAGAGGGGTATACAACATTAAGAACATACTTTATGGAGCATAACAATAAATACATAAGAATATAGTATAAGAATAGATAGCCTAAGAATACAAGAAGAGTAATAGGTAAAAAGGTAAATAGGTAAAGGACCCCTGGAGGGTTAAGTCCAGTCAAAGCCGACTACGGGGTTGCAGTGCTCATCTCGCTTTCAGGCAGAGGGAGACAGTGTTTGTCCACAGACAGCTTTCTGGGTCATGTGGCCAGCAGCATGACTAAACCACTTTTGGTGCAACAGAACACTGTGGTGGAAACCAGAGCGCACAGAAACTCTGTTTACCTTCCTGCCACGGCGGTACCTATTTATCTACTTGCGCTGGCATGCTTTCGAACTGCTAGGTTGGCAGGAGCTGGGACCGAGCAATGGGAGCTCACCCTGTTGCAGGGATTCAGACCGCTGACCTTCTGATCAGCAAGCCCAAGAGGCTCATTGGTTTAGACCACAGTGCCACCTGCGTCCCTAAGAAGCGTAATAACAGTCCCCCACACACCAACACACATTTAACAGGCTATAGATGGCGGAAGGCCTAGGTAAAGAGGATGCAATCTTAGCCAAAGAGCTGATTCTGTGCCGTTGATCTCATTAGAGCTTTAGCACTTCACATCTTCATTTGATCCAAATGTAACCTGCCTTTCTCTCTTTCATTCCTATAATGGTACCACGGGCCACTTCCTGCTTTGCATTACAGTGATTCCAGATCCTCCAAGTGTCCCTATTTTCCAGGGACAGTCTCAGATTTACAGAAGCTCTCCCAGTTTCTGATTTGATCCCAGAATGTCCAATTTTCCCTTAAAGGTAAAGGTAAAGGTAAAGGTACCCCTGACAGTTAAGTCCAGTCGCGGACGACTCTGGGGTTGCAGCACTCATCTTGCTTTGCTGGCTGAGGGAGCTGGCGTCCCTAAATACTAATACAGTGGTGCCTCACAAGACGAAATTAATTCGTTCTGCGAGTGCTGTCTTATAAGCGGTAATTTTGTCTTGCGAAGCACAGTCGGAAGAAGCACGGCTTTACGGGGGGGGAAATATCGCGGCAATAGGAAACTTCGTCTTGCGAGTCACCCATTCGTTAGCGAATGCCTTTCGTCTAGCGAGTTTTTCGTCTAGCGAGGCATTCGTCTAGCGAGGTACCACTACCTTGGTAGTTGAACAAATCGGCTCCTGAATGTCACAAACCCGGAAGTGAGTGTTCCGATTTGCGAACGTTTTTTGGAAGCCAAACTCCCGAAGCTGCGCCTTGGTTTTTGAACCATTTCGTGAGTCGAACGGACTCCCGGAAAGGATTAAATCTGAGAACCAAGGTACGACTGTACTAATACTAATACTAATAATACTAGAATATGGCGTTCCTATTTTCATCAGATGAAGCTAGGAGGGTATGTAAGAAAAGTATGACTTTTCTTACATTTGGCTGCATCATTCATATCATTTGGCTGCAATCCCACGGACCCTTACTTTGGAGTAAGCCCTGTTAAACACAGCAGGACTTGCTTCTTAGTGAAAGCCACTTCCGCCTATAGGCAGGAGGTGGCGTTGCGGGCATCACGGCCCGAGCACGCGTGCAGGGGCTGGTACACAACCCCTGCACTATTGAAGGATTCCCGACGCTTCTCCCTGTTGGCTGACCAAACCGGTCAGCTGAGGGGAAGGGCCAACAGCCCTTTAACAGAAGACGGCGGGAATCCTTCCCCCTCTCCTTTCGCTGCCCTGTAACCAATAAAGTTGTGGCTTTTACGCCCATTTAATTCGATATAATGTGTCCTGTGTCATTATTCACCTGGGAGGGAGGGATATAGCCACGCAATTGGATTTGCCTGGCACTGTAGTGTTGGGGGGGGGGAGTCAGGTGAGAGATGCAGAAGTAAAGAAACCGTAAGGGACTGCCCTCATTAGATCCCTCCAGAAACTTTCCAAAATTGCCACTCTACCCTCCATCATTTCTCCAATGAAAATAGGGATGTCCTAAGGAAAAGGGGGACATTCTGGGCTCAAACCAGAAACCGAGATGGCTTCTGTCAATCCGGGAGGGTTTCTGGAATATACGGACACTTGGAGGGTCTGTTCTTGCCAATACAATAGGCCTGAAAGAAACATGATAGCATCAGTTTACTCCTGCAGTAACTTTAGCAGCAAAATCCTTCTCTTTTGGCCACACTGCCAATAAATTTGTAATTTACTCCCATTCTCTGGGACACGTCTCACCTTCTGAGCTGAAGCACTTTCATACTGGCGTAAACTAATCCTGTTTGAGAGAGTAGAGGTGAATGCACTATAAGTTTCATTTATATGTGTGTTCATTAAAAGAGTCCCACACTATAATTAGTTACATAACTCTTATGGGAGGTGCTAGATTGTCCTAGATCAACCGGAATCAAGTTATATGAGGGTAACGGTCTAAGCCAGTTGACTACAAGTCCCTCGGGATGTTTTTTAATGATGTTCATGTGCAGTCTGTCCTTAGACAGAATTCTTCTAATTCCTTCTTTATCTTTTTTATTATTATCTATTGTCTGCAACACTTTGTCTGAGACACTTGGCCCAGCAGGGTTATTTATCCTATGGTTACATGCCTCTCAATACTTTCCTCAACTGAATGTGTCTGTGCGGCACAGAATGTGCCCAAATAATTGCTTCTGAATTAGTTCGTCTCGTACATTTCTCCATGGCCATCTAAATATTCATAATTGAAGTCTTTATTTTGTTTTTTTTTCGAGAGAGAAACATGGCTGTGCTTCTTTATCTGTGGTTTCACTGCAACTTACCTCATTGTACCCTGGGTTGTTCATTAGAGAATATCACTTGCATCATTACATATCTATTGTGTTCCAAAGAAGGCCAAAATTACAGAGGGGTCTCTGCCCAGTTTCAGGATTGCTAGGTTCCAATATAAATCTTTGTGATTTTCCCTCTCCTCTTTGGTCTTGGCGGCTTGTATGAAGAGATGCTGTGACCCTTCCATTTGCTCTAGCCACCAACAAATACTTGGGGGTGAGGATATGGCTAATGAAAGTACATCAAAAGCTGTGGAGTAAAACAACAAGAACAATAATGAAAGCTAGGGTTTTCTTTTTCCTGGGGGTTCTCAAGGATATAAAGCGGTGCTTTTTCTGGGGGGATGCAGGGATACACCCCCCTAAACATTTTGTGAATCTAAGTTTGGCCTCCTTGAGGGGCAGTATTTCAATATGAGTAGGAAAATGAGAGTACACCTAAACATTTTCTTTTTTAAAAAAGTATAAAGTACCGGCAACTTTTTATTTCAAATGTTAAAAGTGTGGCACTTACTGTAACAAAAAGAAAGCACTAATAATAGTTAACATAGAAACCGATCTAAAAATAATAATAATAATAATAATAATAATAATAATAATAATAATAATAATAATAATTTTATATGCCGCCCATCTGACTGGGTTGCCCCAGTCACTCTGGGCAGCTCCCCCCCCCCAAAAAGCAAACACACAAACATTAAAAACCTCCCTGAACAGGGCTGCCCTCAGAGTGGTGCATGCTATGTGGGGCTACCTTTGAAGGTGACCTGGAAACTACAACTCATCCAGAATGCAGCAGCTAGACTGATCAAGGGAAGTGGCCATCAAGACCATATAACACTGGTCTTGAAAGACCTACATTGGCTCCCAGTACGTTTCCGAGCACAATTCAAAGTGTTGGTGCTGACCTCTAAAGCCCTCAATGGCCTTGGTCCTGTATACCTGAAGGAGCATCTCCACCCCCATTGATCTACCCGGACACTGAGGTCTAGCACTGAGGGCCTTCTGGCGGTTCCCTCACTGCAAGAAGCCAAAACAAAATAAAATAAAAAATTCCTTCCAGTAGCACCTTAGAGACCAACTAAGTTTGTTCTTGGTATGAGCTTTCTTGTGCATGCACACTTCTTCAGATACACTGAAACGAAAGTCACCAGACCCTTAAATATCGTGAGGGAATTTTTTAAATTTTATTTTGCTTTGACTATGGCAGACCAACACGGCTACCTACCTGTAACTGCAAGAAGCCAAGTTACAGGGAACCAGGCAGAGAGCCTTCTCGGTAGTGGCACCCGCTCTGTGGAATGCCCTCCCACCAGATGTCAAAGAGAACAACTACCAGACTTTTAGAAGAAGGCAGCCCTGTTTAGGGAAACTTTTAATGTTTGATGGATTATTGTATTTTAATATTTTGTTGGAAGCCACCCAGAGTGGCTGGGGAAGCCCAGCCAGATGGGCGGGGTATAAATAAATTATTATTATTATTATTATTATTATTATTATTATTATTATTATTATTATTATTATTATTATTATTATCATCATAATCATCATCATCATCACACATCTGTTGGGAGGGCGTTGCACAGGCAAGACTACCAAAAAGGCTCTCTGCCTGGTTCCCTGTAACCTCACCTCTCACAACAAGCGAACCACCAGTAGGCCCTCGGAGCTGGAAGGAAGGAAGGAGAGAAGGCCCCCTTTTTCACATGTGGCTACACTGTAATAAAAGATAAATAAATAGCTAATTATATTCAAGCTCCCACATGAATCACGCTGTAGTAAGGGAACACTGTGATTCCACGCAAAGGCTTGGTATGGAGACATAATGTTCTTGCTGCTCTGCTATTATACGTCAAACTCACATGCACTTTTGAAAGTTAATACCTAATTTGGTAGACACCTGCTGACAGATTGTCTTCGTTCTGCTCCCAAGACATTTGTACAGCTCGCTGTAGGAATTTGCCTGTTTGTTTGTTTGATTAGTTTCTACTAAGATCCCTCTTGTAAGCTGAGCGATTGCACAGGTACTGTAGCTTAGCAAAACCAGAGTACCTCACTTCGGGCGACAATGAACTATGCAAGATGTTCTGCTCTTTATTTCATGGTTTGTGTTTCTGCCTTCAGAACTGCAGGCCTATCAGTGTAAGAAGACGGAATTATTGGTGTGCGTTTGAATGTATGACTCAATACTCAAAGTCACGCATCTGACTCAAAGTCGTAGCCAGGAAGCAAAACGTTTCACTGCATTATTAATTTAACATTTATCCATTACCTTTTAAATTTGTATACCACCCTATTCCCACAGGTCTCGGAGCGATTGCAACATAAAATCACAAAACACATAAGCAGAGCAAAATGCCAGAGAGGTTGCTCCTTTTCTTAATGTGGAAGGTCTTTTCATACATAAAGCTTTTTTAAAAATAAAATAAAAAATAAAAAATTTGTATTAACAACAGCAAATGAATACTCACACATTGAGATATCTCTGAATCTCCGGACTTTCCCCCCCATCACCCTCCTTGGGTCTTATTGCAAACATTTTCAACTGCATATTATTTCGTAATCCATGTTTTATGTCTGTCCATATTGTCCATAGTCAGGCATAGGCAACCTCCAGCCCTCCAGATGTTTTGGCCTACAACTCCCATGATCCCTAGCTAACAGGACCAGTGGTCAGGGATGATGGGAATTGAACTCCCAAACATCTGGAGGGCAGAAGGTTGCCTATGCCTGGTCCATAGTGATTGTTACATTACAATTATTATTAAAATCCTGCTAATGTTTCCATCTGCTTATAGTGGTCTCCTAAGTATATTATAACTTTTTCCCCATTGTTTCTTAAAGTTTTTGTCTTCTTGGTTCCAGAGCTTTCCGGTCGCTTTTGCTATTTTGACGTAGTCCATCAGCTTAGCTTGTCATTCCTCTCTGGTCAGGACTTTGTCTTCTTTCCATCTCTGGGCTAGTAGCATCCGTGTGGCTGTTGTGGCATACATAAAAAAAGCCTTTTCTGGTCTTTTGGGATGTCAGTACCTATAATTCCTATTCATACATGAAGCTTAAAGCCTACAAGGGAAGGTTACAATGGTCAGGGTGCCCTTTTACACCTCAAATACTTCTCCTTCTGCTTTCTGTTCTGCCCTGACAAGGATCAGAGGTGTTATTGGACACAAAGCTCAAGAGAGTCTCAGCATCACTGCAATGAGCCAAGAAGTCTGGACCCCGGTCCTCCGTACTAGACACCATTGCATGTCGAGGTCCCCAAGCCACCCCACAATTAAACACACACTTCACACAGGAATTTAAGTTTAAGGTTTTTGGCATAATATTGGCCACAACTTTATTAAAATACAAAATGTGAGTGGTTGCTTAGGCATTGGTTCCGACTATCTGTCCCTGCCTGGGGACAGACTGACATCCGCCCGCCTTACGGAAGTCAGTAAAGGGAAAACACTTTGGGGGGAGAATGGGAGCCGGGTGGTCAGGCCCTCGCCTCTCCCCTAATGTTCCCAGGGGCTCTTGCGTGGCCCTAGCCCCCGACCAGGGGGTACGGACAAAAGCATGGTGAGCCCCTGGATTCCTTTAACGGAATTCCCCGTGCAGCAGCAGCATTGGAGGGGCAGGCACAGCCAACCACTTCCCCTCCACCAACCAATTTAATAACCAATGCCTAACCGCAACCTTACAAGTTGTGACTACCGTAATTGCTACACAGTAGGCGAAAACCAAATGGCACCAGCCAATCAGCCAGATGGAAAAATTCCTACCAGGCCCCTGCCCCAAAAGCAGATGGCCCCATGACAGGCATAGCAAGGTCAACGCAGAAGCCTAAATTATAGGGAGCGAGGGTGGGTGATCTGTTGCACGCAGCGAAGAGGGGCTCACACTGTGTGCCAGCAACCTTTATAGCTTCAGGGCTGTCCATCACAACTTGCTACATGCAATTCTCCCCAATGACCCCCAGAGCCCAATCATAGCCCTTGGCCATCTAAACGCTCCCGCCCAGCAACAGAGGGGTGACTTGCTGGCCCCCATTGCAACACGTGCTCTCCATGAAGGAGAACCCGCTTTGCCACACAACCTCTTGCCTCTAAGCTTCCCGTTTTTCATGCCTATGTGTCAATCTATTTATCTTAAAAAATAAATAAATACCGTATTGGCCAGCCTTACAGAAGTGCTGCAAAGACGACTGTGAAAATATGTGTGAAGTTTTTGCAAATAGATACGCTATGTATCTCCAGTGCCGGATTTATGTATAAGCTAAACAGGCTATAGCTTAGGGCCCCCCAATTTAAAGGAAAAAAAATACTGGGTGTACATTTCCAAAATATAAGATGAAAAAAAGAAATAAAATAAAACCTACATACAGCAACAGTGTTTTGTGTTGTGTAGGCTCCTATGATATAAGTAATGGGCCCCACCTGCTAGACTGCTCCCTAAAATATCACTAGTTTGCTCATTTCTATATATAGGGTGCCTACATTCTGCATGGACTGGTTGCATGGCAACATGCGCAAATGGCTTTAGATACATATTAGGTACCATATAGCATCTTTTCAACACAAAAAACAGCGACAATTTGTTGTTTGAAAAGGACTGCTTGAAATAGAAAGGGCCCCATTAGCTTCAGTAGCTTAGGGCCTCATCAAACCTAAATCCAGCCCTGTATAATAATAATAATAATAATAATAATAATAATAATAATAATAATAATAATAATAATAATAATAATAATAATAATTAAAAAAAAATATTTATACCCTGCCCTTCCCAGTTTAAAAACTAGGCTCAGGGCAGCTAACAGGAAACATAAAACACTACCATATTTTTCGCTCCATAGGGCACACTGGACCATAGGGTGCACCTCGTTTTTAGTGGAGGAAACAAGAAAAAAAATATTTTTCTGGTTTTCTCCTCTAAAAGCCCTGCTTTTTTGAGGATCAGCTAAAGATTTTGCAGCTTTTGAGGATCAGCTAAAAGTTTTGCAGCTTTTTTGCAAAGGGGAAAGCCCTGTTTTTTGAGGATCAGCTAAAGTTTTGCAGCTTTTTTGCAAAGGGAAAAGCCCTGGTTTTTAGGATCAGCTAAATGTTTTGCAGCTTTTTTTGCAAAGGGGAAAAAGCAAAGCTCCTTTTGCAAAGGAGGAAAAGCAAAGAGGAAAAGCCCCGTTTTTATGGGGTTCAACTCACATTTCTGAAAAATCTTAAGGAAAGGGAGCCGTTTCTACTGTTTCCAGACAGATAATCTAATCAGCCAATCACATATCGCTAGGGAAACAAACAACCTCCCTCTGCAGCACATTCAACAATGGAGGCCTGGGCAAGGGGGCGGGGCTGAAAGGGAGCCGGGACTCTTACTCCCGATCTCTTGCTGATCAGCTGCTGAGCGGGGTCCTTTCAACACCCCCTTTTCTCTTTGTAAAATAAAGAGCATGATCCTCTTTTGGCCCCTGGGCAATTCAGCTCCAGGGACCACCATTCGCCCCATAAGACGCACAGATATTTTCCCTTACTTTTTAGGAGGAAAAAGTGCGTCTTATGGAGCAAAAAATAGGTAATTAAAATGCGACTTTAAAACAGCATAAAATACAACATAAAATGCAGCATCAATATCAATAAAATTCAAAAATTCAGAAGTCATTTTTTTTGGGGGGGACTCCAGTCAGTAGACATCAAATGATAACCAGGGCTAACTGGTCAAGTTGGTCCTACTAGGGCCAGCAAGGAGACCAGGGAATAATAATTTAAATGTCTCTAAAGTTTATTACGTACAACGCAGCAGAACGGGAGTGCTTTTGCTTAAAAGGCCTTCATATGCCTTTAAATATTGCAGCTTTCCATGATTGCTGTTTTTGATGAAGTGCCATAATTAGGAGCACATTTCTAAATCTCTGCTTATCACAGTGCATTTGTTTCTATAATTGTGATACAATGGGAAATTCAGCGTTCCGTTGCCCCTGAAACCCACTGTCTTCTCCCTTGGTAGCAGCCAAGTAATTCCACCGCTTCCTGGTGACACGGAACATTTTTAACCTACATTTCCATATTAACCTTGTAATGCTTTCATACTTTTCAGGAGAAGGAACTGCATGGCATGCAAGGTTAATTGGGGCGGTGGGGGGGGGGAGGCAGGAATATACCCTATAAGACGGAGAGCAGCCTGAGAAATGAAGGTGAAATGTAAATGAACCTTCCACTCTTCCTTTCGCAGCCCAGGCAACACCAGAAACCATGGGTCACCTACCTGCCACAACTAATTATGGGGTGAATAGTGCTGGGGCAAGAAATTGTACAAAGGCAAAATTCACTCCCTGCTCCTAAATAGCTAATTCAGATATTCTGCTCCTTGAATAATAACCATGGTTTTTTGCAGTGCTTTTTTCTGAGGGGATGCAGGGGTTCACATACCCCTAAACATTTTGTGAATCTTTGTACTTTCCCCCATTTACTGTATTTATTTTTCCCGATTTGAACTATAAAATGGAGTCAAAATGAGAGTACCTCTAAATATTTTTTTTTAAGAAAAAAAGCAATGGGTTTTTGTAATGTTTTAACTAGGTGATCCCAGCCTCTTTTTCTTGTGAGTCTCCTTAATGTCATACCCGCCAACATTTCTCTGATGAAAATAGGGACACCCTACATTATTATTATTATCATTATCATTATCATTATCATTATCATTATCATTATCATTATCATTATCATTATCATTATCATTATCATCATCTTACCCTACCCATCTCACTGGGTTGCCCAAGCCACTCTGGGCAGCTTCCAACATATATAAAAGCATAATTAAACATTAAACATAAAAACCCACTTCCCTATACAGGGCTGCTTTCAGAAGTCTTTTAAAGGTTATACAGTGGTACCTTGGTTCTCAAACGCCTTGGTTCCCAAACACCGAAAACCCGGAAGTAACGGTTCTGGTTTTTGAACATTTTTCGGAAGCCCAACATCCAATGCGGTTGTCGGCTGTTGTTTCCAGGGCGCCTGCACCAATCAGAAACTACGCCCTGGTTTTCAAGCATTTCAGAAGTCAAACGGGCTTCCGGAATGGATTAAGTTTGGCGCTTTTGTTTTTGCTATTTATTTTGCATTTTCGTTTTTGAGGCTTTTTCAGTTCATTTGTTTTCGTGACTATGTGGAATCCCAGTTCAGCTACAGATTGATTGATTGATTGTGTGACTGCGGAAATGGATAAAAACAATGACTATGATCAGTGGAGATCATCTTATTTATTTTATAGTACAGTACAGTGGTACCTCAGGTTACAGACGCTTCAGGTTACAGACGCTTCAGGTTACAGACTCCGCTAACCCAGAAATAGTACCTTGGGTTATATTGCTGTTATATTGCTGTTTTAGGGGTTGGTTTTCATTGCCTGGAATGGATTAATCCGTTTTGCATTCCTTTCTATGGCAAAGCACGCCTTGGTTTTCGAATGCTTTGGTTTTGGAGCGGACTTCTGGAACGGACTAAGTTTCAGAACCAAGGGACCACTGTATAGTTACTTATCTCCTCAGCTCAGGGGTCACATAACTCCATACCCTTCAACTTTTCTCCAGTGAAGAAAGGGACATCCTAAGGAAAAGCGAGAACTTCTGGGATCAAATCAGAAGCTGGGAAAGGCTTCTGTAAATCTGGCGTTATCCCTAGAGAAATAGGGGCACCTGGAGGGTCTGTAATGTTAAGGAACAGAGAAGCAGCAACCTCAATCTCTGAACAAGCTTTACAAAACTCTTTCCAAAATCCTTGGCGAACTCGCATTGGTTTTAATGGAGCTGGCTTCTATCCTAAAACTGCAAATTCTAACCAAACATGCTTGGAAGCAAATGGCATTAAAATCAGTGAGACTTCTAATTAAATGAGTCTATGATGGCGCTGAGTAACCTCAGCCAAAACCCATTTTCTATGATGCATGCGGTTTAACAGAGGATTCCTCTCTCTCTCTCTCTCTCTCTCTGTGTGTGTGTGTGTGTGTGTGTGTGTGTGTGTGTTTGTGTGCGTGTCTTCTGGCAAAGACAGAAGTTGCATCAATCTAGCGAGTGACATTTCCCCCCCCCCCACACACACAACTTTAAGAAAATTCCAAAATCAGTATTTCCAATTTATTCAAATTATAGCAGCGTTCCCCAAAGAGGCTTCGCTTAAAACATACACGACAGAATTAGATCGCAAAAAATAAAATAAAATCCCAAATATGAATGCATGAGGAACTGAAAAAGTAACAGTAAGATGGCCATTGTTGGGTGCCAGAGTAGGAAACAATAAATAGAACAAAATAAAAAATAAAAAAAATTCCTTCCAGTAGCACCTTAGAGACAAACTAAGTTTGTTCTTGGTATGAGCTTTCGTGTGCATGCACACTTCTTCAGATGCACACAAAAACTCATACCAAGAACAAACTTAGTTGGTCTCTAAGGTGCTACTGGAAGGATTTATTATTATTATTTTTTACTACGGCAGACCAACACGGCTACCTACCTGTAAATAAATAGAACAAACGGACTCGTGTTGATAGTAAAAGCTGGTGCTGTGTCACTTTTTTCTAGCCTCCAAAAGATTTTTGGGACTAGTAAGTATTTTTTAAAAAAAAACAAAAAACTGAACCTAGGTTAGAAACCCATGTGGCCTAGGTACAAAAGCAAGTTATCCTCTAAATAAATCTTACTTTTCTACAACCGCTGTACAGTTTCCGTACAAATATATGCCATCTTAAGGTTCTTCATGGCTTTCTGGTTCCCATAAGTGTGGGATGTGATTCCAACCTGCATGTGACTGATGTACTTAATTCGGTTCCTCGGATTTTGTGTTGCATGTGCGTCGCTGGGAGCCATGGGCTGCGCTGACTAGGAAAAAATGCATATGCTCCTTCACATAAACCCCTTCTGTCTAAGGCAGTATTCCTTCAGTGTGCATTTGCTGTGCACTCTAGCAGAATTATGCCCAGAGCAGGCCTTAGGGTTAAATGACCACGTTCCCCCATCTTCAAAGTGCTCAAGAAATTTGGGGCACAGCTACCGAGAATGCCCAGTGGCACATCTGTCTGCCCTGGTGTGTGTGTGTGTGTGTGTGTGTGTGTGTGTGTGTGTGTATATATATATATATATATATATATATATATATATATATATATAAAATTTCAAAAAAGGTTAATGGGAAACAATGATTAGTTGCCTTACTCATGGAAGCAAACCTAAGTGTCACTACATAAACGTTAAAACCAGTAACTTTTTTAGGTGCCAAAATCCCAACGGAGCAGAAAATATTATGTATGCGACCACGGCTGCGTGGATGTTATTGGCCCAGAGATGGAAGGAGGATAAAGTCCCTGCCAGAGAAGAATGGCAGATGGGTTATGCCAAAATAGCCAAAATAACTGTAAGAATCAGAAATCAGGAAGACCAAAATTTTAATAAGGAATGGGGAAGTTTTATAATTGATCTTAAAAACCATTGTAAACAGTTAAAATCGTTAGTAGGGTTGGAATATCGCTTGTAGTTTAAGGGCGAATTCTGGACACAATGGAGATGCAAAAGATTTGGATTATCATAAAAGATGCAGAAGGAAATGATTAACAATAGGACCTACAAAAGGCAGGATGGAAGTCCAGGAGGTTCCTTGGAATCTTGTTTTTATGGTGTATGTTTGGATATGTGATTGTAAAACTTTAATCTGAAAAACCGAATAAATAAATTTATATATATATAAATTCAAGGGATGCGGGTGGCACTGTGGGTTAAACCACAGAGCCTAGGGCTTGCTGATCAGAAGGTCGGCGGTTCGAATCCCCATGGCGGGGTGAGCTCCCGTAGTTCGGTCCCAGGTCCTGCCAACCTAGCTGTTCGAAAGCACGTCAAAGTGCAAGTAGATAAATAGGTACCGCTCTGGTGGGAAGGTAAACGGTGTTTCCGTGTGCTGCTCTGGTTCACCAGAAGCGGCTTACTCCTGCTGGCCACATGACCCGGAAGCTGTACACCGGCTCCTTTGTCCAATAAAGCGAGATGAGCACTGCAACCCCAGAGTCGTCCACAACTGGACCTAATGCTCAGGGGTCCATGTACCTTTTACCTTACCGCCACATGTATTTTCACCTACACAGCATAGCTTACACACCTCTGTTGCAAATTCCCAACAAGCTCTGTGTAGATGTTATGCTAAACATGTTGGGAAATGGAGTCCATGGACCCACTCTGACCCATATGCACCTTATTCTGCAAAGAAGTAACATCTACACAGCAAAATGCGTCCCGATGTGCCGTGGGCAAGACACAGATAAATTTAACCAAAGTTGCTCACAGACCAGCAGTGGACTCGGGTAATATGGTGCCCTTTATGGGGCCAAGATGTGACAACCCAGTCTTCTCACCGACTTCCCAAAGTCAGGTAAGGGAGGCACCAGGTTTTGGGAAGGAGGCACAAGGGCTCTGGTAGTGTCCTAGAGACCTTCCACCGCCTTCCCAACAGCTGGGCAAATGCTAACTAGGCTTTCGGAACGAAGCAGAAAGGCGCCCCTTTAGCCCCTGCACCCTGTGCGGGGGAACCAGTCGTGCTTCCCCAAATTTGCCTCCACACACACCTTGAAATCCATTCCCCCCCTTCTCTTTCATCTCCTGTTACAGAGCCTTTTTAATCTACTGTATATAATTTTTTAAAAAATTGGATTCTGCAGCCAGTCAGAAGCCGCGGAAGCCCCGTCGGATGTTCAGCTTCCCAAAATAGTTCGCAACCCGAAACAGTCACTTCCGGGTTTGCGGTGTTCGGGAGCCAAAATGTTCGAAAACTAAGCTGTTCGAAAACCAAGGTACGACTGTAGTCCTATTCTGGGCAACGGCACCAAGCCTACTTGGTTCTTCGTCATCATCTCACTGTTCCGCTCGTCTTTATTTTTATTTATTTGCTGGTGGAGATTTTGGCAAGGTGGCACCTTCTGACAGATGGCCCTTCAGAGCAGTTCCACAGCTGCTTTGGTATATATTCGGCATAACTACTTACAGCCAGTAACCATTCCGACCTTTTCATGCTAAGTAAGAAAAGACATCACATTCCTCACAATTATGATGATGATTCTAATATTCAGTAGGAAAACAGGCAGTTGGTGTATTGCCTTGTGACAGCTCTGTCTTCAGCTATTCCGTTTTTCCTCTCTCATTTCTTCTTCTTCTTATTTTAACAAAGTAATAATAATAAATAAATAAATGAAAATGAAAATGTGCACCCCACCCCTGAGACCATTCCATTGTAACTATCCAGCCTCCCCAAATTTCAACGCCTCTTGCGAAGCTTTCCTTTTAATGGTACGAATTCTACCTCTCTCGTTTCTGGTGGTTATGTACAATAAGCAGTTTCTCTACCAATATATAATCCTCCTTCCATCTGCCTTCATACGGCACTTCACATAATACTGTCTTCAACAGAGAGTCCCTTGAAACACCGTGTGCACCATTTAAGGCTTAACAACATTAGACCCTGGCAATTATTCCTCACAGAAAGCCCTGGTAATATTAATCTGTCCCTCATGCTGTTCTTCCAGACAATGCAATGTTTTCCCTATAAAATGCACATAATGTTCTTCTCGAACATGGCATTCACTAGACCCTTCACGCCTCTTGAAATTCTATTTACTAAGTGCTCCATGTACCTATAAAATAAGTATAGGCTGGCTTTAAATTGTCTGTATGCCTGACCTGCATTATTTCCATATAATTACTAGCCTCTTCAACACCGCAAGCTTCCGGGCATGGCAGATATTCTCTCTCATTCTTTACTACTAGTACAGACTACTTGGCAAGGTTCGTGTTAATATTAATAGTTATTATTAGTATTTCAAAAGCACACGATGTATATTATCTTAATAATCCTTTCAGCTTTACGGATGGGAGGATGAAGAGCAGGGAACAGGAGGGCAGTTTATGTAGACAATAGTGAATTAATGGCAACAAGGGGGGAAATGTAACTGTGGTCTTTGTGTTTCACACATTTTGCTATCCAAGCTCAGGGGAAGATGAACATGTTCTAGCCAACATGGTCAATGATCAGGGATGGTGGGCATTGGAGTCCACAACAGATTCTTCATGTGCCGATTTTCAGAATTCCAAATTGAATTTCTGAAAGTCATTTTGGACTCACAGCTGTCCATGGAGGCACAGGTCAATTCTGTGTCCAGGGCAGCTGTCTACCAGCTCCATCTGGTACGCAGACTGAGACCCTACCTGCCCACAGACTGTCTCACCAGAGTGGTGCATGCTCTGGTTATCTCCCACTTCAACTACTGCAATGCGCTCTACATGGGGCTACCTTTGAAGGTGAACTGGAAACTACAACTAGTCCAGAATGTTGGGAGCTGCCCAGAGTGGTTGGGGAAACACAGCCAGATGGGTGGGGTATAAATATATTATTATTATTATTATTATTATTATTATTATTATTATTTCTCCCGATTGCCCCTTTTGGATTAACATCTCTACACTGATAGGTGTTGTATGAAAAGGAACTATAACATGCTGCCACTGAGAAAACATCAGCCATTCATTCTTAGCAGTTCTCCGGACGAAAGGGATGTTGTCTGTTCGCCATACCTGCACTGAAAACCACCAGCAGTGGCATCCTACATGAAGAATGAACAAAACCCCTCCATCACCCCTGCCCCTTATTATAGTAGTGTAACCCTCTGAAATGTAGATGTCTGTGAGATGCTTTGGGGCCCTAAGAGCTGCTGAAGGGTTTTCTTGAGGTGCAGTTTCTTAGGAAGTTCTAGGAGAGCTTCTGAGATACAGACAAGGTTACAGCTTGAAGATCAGGGAGAGGAAAGAGGCTGAGGAGACCACACAGAGAGGGAATAAAAAGGACCACCCATGAAGATAGGGAACAAGAGGACAGCAGCAGCCTACCACCCAGAAATGGCATAGGTCCTGCAACAGCTCCACAGTTGGGATGCGACAGAATTGAAGGCTAGAACCATGTCCCACAGTCCAGGATACTTCTGAGAATGTTCTAATCGGATGAGGTGTCCTCTAGTTGTTTCTGGACTATAGTTACTATTATCCTGAAACATTGGCCCTGCTGGCTGGGGCTGATGGGAGTTGGAGTCCAACAGCGTCTATAGGGCACCATGTTGGCTACCCCTGTTCTAAGCCCTCCCCTGCGGACAACAACTTTATTGACCTCCAACCCCTCTTATTTTGTAGTTTAGAGCAGCATTTCCCAAATGTGAGTCTGCAGCTATTTTTTGGACCACAACTCACATCATCCCTGGCTAGCAAGTACAGCGGTCATGGATTATGGGAATTGTAGTCTGAAAACAGCTTGGAGACCCATGTTTGGGGAGCACTGGTTTAGAGACTTATCTGTGTACTCAGTTGAGTTGCTCTACTCAGTTCATCCTCCTTTCCCACACATACTTATTCAATAAAATCCATGTTGCTTCCTTGTATATCCTTCCCCTATATCCTGTCAGGAAATGGGAGGACTTGTGGGCTGAAAGCACACACTAATTGGGGTCGCTGTCTTTATCCCCCCCCCCATCCATCTCAGTACTATTTTTGGCTGTGGTCCTGCTGGGTTGTACACAAAGCAGCGCTGAGTTTACTGCCAGTGCAAGGATTTCCTCTTGTGCAATGGGACTCCTTCTCTCCTTACCCTTCGCTCCCTAGATCTGTCCAAGGGGTTTCCCCCATCCCCTTGAGCAGATTTCAGGAGGGCGATGGGCAAGGAGGCTGCAGAAGTCTCATTGTGCAAGTCAAAACGTTTGCACTGATGGGATGCATTCGTTAAATACCATTCAGGTTGGCTCATGTGTAAAGTGGGGTTTACCATAACAAAAATGTACTGGCACCCTGAACCTTAGTACAACATTCTGCCACCTCGCGATAACTTTTGCTCCAAGCTGAGTGCAACTTAGCAACCACATGCTCTTGGCTGACAGCTGCTTAAACACTATCATTTGGCCAGCAGTAAAAAAAAACAACCCACCATCTAATGGGTAGCCATATATGGCTAGCAGGCTGTATTCAGATTGGGGGGTGGTCACACAATTCGCACCCCCAAAAACTACACACTAGGTGGACAGAGTTCTTCATGACATGGGTTTGCCCTCCCCCCTTCCTTTTTTAAATATATTTTTCATTAAATTTTCTGTTTTACAATTTAGAATACAGTGGTACCTCTGGTTACGTACTTAATTCGTTCCGGAGGTCCGTTCTTAACCTGAAGTCGTTCTTAACCTGAAGCACCACTTTAGCTAATGAGGCCTCCCGCTGCCGCTGCGCCGCCGCTGCCCAATTTCTGTTCTTATCCTGAAGCAAAGTTGTTAACCCGAGGTACTATTTCTGGGTTAGCGGAGTCTGTAACCTGCAGTGTCTGTAACCCGAGGTACCACTGTACTCATTTAAACATCCTTAAAATATCAATGGATGCAGTGAGAGATTTTACTTTCTTGGGCTCCATGATCACTGCAGATGGTGACAGCAGCCACGAAATTAAAAGACGCCTGCTTCTTGGGAGGAAAGCAATGACAAACCTAGACAGCATCTTAAAAAGCAGAGACATCACCTTGCCGACAAAGGTCCGTATAGTTAAAGCTATGGTTTTCCCAGTAGTAATGTGTGGAAGTGAGAGCTGGACCATAAAGAAGACTGATCGCCGAAGAATTGATGCTTTTGAATTATGGTGCTGGAGGAGACTCTTGAGAGTCCCGTGGACTGCAAAAAGATCAAACTTATCCATCCTTAAAGAAATCAGCCCTGAGTGCCCACTGGAAGGGCAGATCCTGAAGTTGAGGCTCCAGTACTTTGGCCACCTCATGAGAAGAGAAGTCTCCCTAGAAAAGACCCTGATACTGGGAGAGATGGAGGGCACAAGGAGAAAGGGACGACAGAGGATGAGATGGTTGGACAGTGTTCTCCAAGCGACTAGCATGAGTTTGGCCAAACTGCGGGAGGCAGTGGAGGATAGGGTTGCCTGGCGTGCTCTGGTCCATGGGGTCACGAAGAGTCGGACACGACTGAACGACTGAACAACAAAAATATCAATCATTTCCCTTCTTCTCTTTCCATGATTCATTTTGCATACCATAGATCCCTACATATTTGACATAAACTAAACCATTCAGTATTCCATTGTTACATCCATCAAAACTTACATACACTGTTGAATTTATCTTAATGCTGCCAAGGTTTTCAAGCGTACACAATTCCCCCCCCCCATATATTCAATAAACATTTTCCAGTCTTCTCTAAACGTTTGCTCTTCTTGTTCTCTTGTTCTATATGTTAAGTCTGCAAGCTGCGCATATTCCGTCAGCTTGCCATTCTTCTTTAGTTGGGAACTTGCTCGGTTTCCAGCCCATTCCCCTCCCCACACACAAACTTTAAATGGGGAAAAGGGCCATCCTGGAAATATAGGGCAAGGGTAACTCTGAACAGAATGTCAAAACAGCCAGCTCCCCTATCTGATCCCATGAAAAATATGTGGGCAGAAGCCACTGGAGATCAGGTGTCAGATCTCTTTGAAGCATCTGAAGAATCAGCAGAAAGACAAACAACTGGTCAACAGTTGATAAGTATCATAGTAACAACAGGAGTTAATTTTTAACTGGGGGGGGTGTTGGGTTGGGGGGAAGCTGTGGCAAATCATGAGAAAAAACTTTCTCTGTTTGAAAGCAAAACACTTCAGAAGTTCTCGCTGGCTCTCAACAGCAAGCTCATCCCTCGGGGGAAGACCACGTCCCGGTGGGTGTCACAAGCACAAGTTGCGAGTTCTTTGTTTCGCCTCTCACAAATCCTACGCAAATTTGTTAACGGGAGCCTAAGGAAACGTCGAATCGTTCGTTTCAATCTATTTCAAGCAGAGTTCTCCCCCTATAACTTGTATGGTTTGGTTTGAATGTTAGCTGGCATATTCCCAGAGGCATTGAAATGGACGGATAGTATGTGATCGCGACACTGTTTGCAAAGTACAGATCAAAGCGACTAAGGGCTTATCTGCACCAGACGTATAAAGGTGAAAGGAGGGCCACAAGGATGACACGGGAGACTGGTATTGGCTTGAATTAGGCCACAACTTTATTGATTACAGGAAGGCGTGGGGGGAAATGGTGGGACAAAGGCAAAACATTTCGGACCCACACCTAGAAAGTATAGAACAAGCAGAAAACCTCTCAGGCCTGCACTTTCTAGCCAGAAATGTAGATGAGAACAAACAGTAGTAATCTTGCACCCCTGCGGTGGTCGGGGAGAAAGCAGCAGCTAGGGCAATAGAAAACCGCTTTCCCCATGTCTGTCATTGGCAAACTGTGTCTGTGAGAAGAGCTGAAGGTCTATCCTTGGTACTTAAAGGTAAAGGGACCCCTGACCATTAGGTCCAGTCGTGTCCGACTCTGGGGTTGCGGCGCTCATCTCGCATTACTGGCCGAGAGAGCCGGTGTACAGCTTCTGGGTCATGTGGCCACCATTACAAAGCCGCTTCTGGTGAACCAGAGTAGCGCACGGAAACGGCGTTTACCTTCCTGCTGGAGTGGTACCTATTTATCTACTTGCACTTTGACGTGCTTTCGAACTGCTAGGTGGGCAGGAGCTGGGACCGAGCAACGGGAGCTCACCCCATCGCGGGGATTCGAACCGCCAACCTTCTGATCAGCAAGCCCTAGGCTCTGTGTTTAACCCACAGCGCCACCCGCGTCCCCATCGTTGGTGCTTAACTCCAAGCAAAATAGCAGTCTTTTATACTCCTTCAATATTTCTGCACCTATAATTCCTAATAAAAAAAAACTTCTGGTTTTTTATTTTAACAAAAGTTATTTTCAACATTTTTTCCAGTTCATTATATATCATTTCCCAGAATTCTTTTACAACCTTACATTTCCACCACATATGGCAAAAGGTGCCTTCTTTCAAATATTTGAACTTGTCCTATACATTTTTGCTATCGTTGGTACTTAACTCCAAGCAAAATAGCCAATGAACTGGAAAAAATGTTGAAAATAACTTTTGTTAAAATAAAAAACCAGAAGCTTTTTTATTAGGAATTATAGGTGCAGAAATATCAAAGGAGTATAAAAAACTTTATGTGCACAACAACAGCTGCACAGATGCTCTTAGCCCAAAGATGGAAGGGAGAAAAAGTTTCTGCCAGAGAGGAATGGCAGACCAAACTGATGGACTATGCAGAGATGGTGAAAATGACTGGGAAAATCAGAAACAAGGAAGACCAGAATTTCAACAAAGAATGGGGGCAATTCATAATTTACCTTGGAGAACACTGTAAACAATTGAACTCTTTAGCAGGATTTGAATAACATTTGCCGTGTAACAAGAACTAGGGATATATGAGATACTTAAAAAACTGGAGTGACTTAAAATATGCAGTGGAAAAGACTAGAGACCGAACCCACAGAAAGTTGGGGGGAAGCCCAGAGATTTGGATGAATCTTTGTTTATTTGCCTTTTTATTACTTATGACTCTGAATGTAAACTTTAACTTGTAAAACCAAATAAAAACTCTTATTAAAAAAGAGAAGAGCTGAAGGTGGGAATCTGCAGGTGATTTTGGATTGGCAGAGTGGCTAAGCTTTCCTGATGATGGATCTGTTTCTTCGATATCAAGATGTGAATCTTGTTGAGGTTTTCAGCACCGCACCCCGCAAAAAACTTCTTTGACAAATTGCTATGAAAACAAAAGGTTAATGTACAAATACAAGAAAAATATGACTGACTGTGTCTTAAATTGCATTGGGAATCGGGGTCCGATTCCTTTCTCACTCCCGTTTTAGAGAAGAGAGTGAGCCAAGCCACTTTTATGAAAGCAAAATAGGCATAGACCTCAAATATCAGTAGCAAATATAAATGTACGTCAGCCCTGGATTTAGGGGAAAAGAAGTAGCATTAGATCTTCATTATGTGATCTCCTTGGAGTTGTGGGAACAGATAAATTCCACTCAGTCCCATTGTGTGCCTGTAATCACTGCTGATGTGCATATCCTATTCACAACACTACTGGCATTTCACATGGGAACAAGGTAACGTAATATAGGAAGTAATAGAGAATCCAACAATTTGGCGCATGAGTCTCTGTTGTGTTTTGTAATTTCAGGCCATCCTGTAGTCACCAAAATTATCCGAGAGCTTCTCATACAGTATTTGCAAATTTCACTGGCGGCAAACACACATTTTTGTTTCTTCAGTTTCACTTCCCATCCCTTTTAGGTTTGTTATTTTACACCTGGTCCGACACATAACACCATAACCAAATAATCAGAGGTTACATGACACTTCTCCTTGTGTATATTATAACACACACAAAAGCATATGTTCAGCAACCATGAGTAAACGTTAACCAACACCCTACTTAATACTAACATGCATAGATTAACCTTAAACTTGCAAGTTTAACTTCCAAGGATAACTAATGTAAACCCTTCTGGTTAGCATCCACTCAAAGTGTTTTCTTCCTCAAGCGGACAGAAAGGTGACGCAAAGGTCAAACTCATGAAATGGCATTATTTCGCCTTGGCGATTCTGCGGTGCTGAAATGTAAGGAAAACTGAGCACTTCAGTGATCATTCAAAACTTGAGTCCATTAGGAACACAGCGGAATTCCTTATAGGGACTCAAACAAGTGGTCCATCTAGCAGCATTTTTTGTGGTTTTGGGCAGGAAACAACCTGTCCTACTTTGAGATGCTGAGGATTGAATCTGGGGTTGTTGTTTTTTTCGTGCCACTGAGTTATGACCTTTCCCTGTTGCCACTTTGCCATGCCCTGATGGGACGTTGTTGTTCAACGTCTTTACAAATGAATTGGATGAAAGATTTGAGGGGATGTTCATCAAATTTGCAGATGGCACCAAACGGGGAGGGGGGGTGCTAATACCGCACAAGACAGAATCAGGATTCAAAATGACCTTAACAGATTGGAGCAGTGGGCCCCCGCTAACAGAATGAATTTCAATAGGGACAAAAAATAAAAAAAACCACGGTTTACTGTTGAATAGTAACAAATGGGCAATCAGGTTTTCTGTGGGTTGAAGTTTCTTCCAATTCAGTCGCCAACAATAGTTGCCATACATCCGTAATTTCACAGACATGTCCAGGGCGAATTCATTTCCTTAAAAAATGGTTCAGATCCATTCTCGTATGTGTATACAGGTGAAACTCGAAAAATTAGAATATCGTGGATAAGTCCATTTATGTAAGCAATTGTTTTCATTAGCTACTGGAGTTTAATATATGAAATAGACTCATGACATGCAAAGCAAGACATGTCAAGCCTTTATTTGTTATAATTGTGATGATTATGGTGTACAGCTGATGAAAACCCCAAAGTTGAAATTGTTGATATTCTAATTTTTCGAGTTTCACCTGTAGTGGCACATTTCCTGAACTTTGATGACTACCTTGTCTATTCCGTCCACTGGTGCAAACTTACCTGCCTTTTTATTGTATGAAGCTCCTGTAGGAATTCAAGACAAAATAATCCAGTAACTTCCTCATATCCTTAGTATTATCTCTGTCTGTAACCATATTGGATTTGGAAATTGTTCTTATATATGAAATATACAGGTGAAACTCGAAAAATTAGAATATTGTGGATAGGTTCATTTCTTTCAGTAATTCAGCTTAAAAGGTGAAACTAATATATGAGATAGACTCATGACATGCAAAGTGAGATATGTCAAGCCTTTGTTTGTTATAATTGTGATGATTATGGCATACAGCTGATGAAAAACCCAAATTAACAATTTCAACTTTGGGGTTTTCATCAGCTGTACGCCATAATCATCACAATTACTTGACATATCTCGCTTTGCATGTCATGAGTCTATCTCATATATTAAACTCCAGTAGCTAATGAAAACAATTGCTTACATAAATGGACTTTTCCACAATATTCTAATTTTTCGAGTTTCACCTGTATAAGGGTCTGGAAACCAAGCCTTAGAAGGAGCGCTTGAAAGAGCTGGGCATGCTTAGCCTGGAAAAGAGGAGACTCAGAGGAGATATGATAGCCATCTTCAAATATCTTAAGCACAGGTGACACCAAACTTGGAGGGGTAGCTAATTCCGCAGAAGTCAGTCAAATGACCTTAACAGATTGGAGCACTGGGCGCAAGCTAACGGAATGAAATTCAATAGGGACAAATGTAAATAATAATAATAATAATAATAATAATAATAATAATAATAATAATAATAATAATAATTTATTTGTATCCCGCCCTCCCCAGCCAAAGCCGGGCTCAGCGCGGCTAACTTAGGCAGGAAGAATCAGATGCGCAAATCTAGGATCGGGGACACCTGGATTACTAGGAGTCCATGTGAAAAGGATCTAGCGGTCTTGGTGGACCACAAGCTTAACATGAGTCAACAGTGTGATGCAGCAGCTAACACTATTCCAGGCTGCATCAACAGAAATATCGTGTCCAGATCAAGGGAAGGAATAGTACCACTTTACTCTGCCTTGGTCAGACCACACCTGGAATACCGTGTCCAATTCTGGGCCGAACAATTTAAGAAGGATGTTGACAAGTTGGGATGTGTGCAGAGGAGGGCAACCAAGATGATCAAGGGTCTGGAAACCAACCACCACGGGGTGAGCTCCTGTTGCTCGTTCCCAGTTCCTGCCAACCTAGCAGTTCAAAAGCATGCCAGTGCATTTCCATGCACTCTGGTTTCTGTCATGGGTGGTGCTGGGAAATGGGTGGTGCTGTGGTCTAAATCGCCGAGCCTCTTGGGCTTGCCAATCAGAAGGTCAGCGGTTTGAAGCCAGTGGTAGACTCGTAATCTGGGGAACTGGGTTCGTGTCTCCACTCCTCCGCATGCAGCTGCTGGGTGACCTTGGGCTAGTCACACTTCTCTGAAGTCTCTCAGCCCCACTCACCTCACAGAGTGTTTGTTGTGCGGGAGGAAGGGAAAGGAGAATGTTAGCCGCTTTGAGACTCCTTCGGGTAGTGAAAAGCGGGATATCAAATCCAAACTCTTCTTCTTCTTCATGACGGAGTGAGCTCCCATTGCTCAGTCCCAGCTCCTGCCAACCTAGCAGTTTGAAAGCACACCAGTGCAAGTAGATAAATAGGTACCACTGTGGTGGGAAGGTAAACGGCATTTCCATGCACTCTGGTTTCTGTCACAGTGTGCCGTTGCAGCAGAAGCGGTTTAGTCCTGCTGGCCACATAACCCAGAAAGCTGTCTGTGGACAAACACCTGCTCGCTTGGCCTGAAAGCGAGATGAGTGCTGCAACCCCCTGGTCTCCTTTGACTGGACTTAACCATCCAGGGGTCCTTTACCTACCACACATGCTCGCTCAAATGCTTTGAGCTGCTGAACTGGCACCATTCTTCATTTGTAAGAAATCTATATTCTAGTGTAGCAGCACCTGCACTCTGGAACTCCCTGCCGATTGATATCAGGCAGGTGTCTTCACTGTACTATTTTTGGTGTCTGCTAAAAAAAACTGTTTAGACAAGCATACTCAGATGCCTAGAATGTTCATGTGTGCTTAAATCTTATTTTAGTTTATTTCTGATTTTAATTTTTTTAATGTTTTAAATAGCTGTTTCTAACTGTTTCAACTGATATTATTATGTTATTTGTTTTGTGAACCACTTTGTTTTCTACTATCAAGTGGTGCATAAATTTTCTGAATTATGAATTGTTGTTGTTTTTGTTGTTGTTGTTGTTGTTAAACATGACCATCTTGTACTAAAGCTTTTGCAGATAGATAGATAGATAGATAGATAGATAGATAGATAGAGATATATATTCATGTTTTAAATATAGGTAAAAAGTTCTCCAGATCCCTTGAGAGTTGCTTAAACCGGGCTATGAGAATGAACAACTAATCGTAAACATTTTGTCATTCCCTCCTGGTTTGTAAAGCAATCTATTTCACTCTGGATTCCTCTTTTTAAAGTTTCTGTTTGGCAAAAAGACGGGAATCCTCAAGCACCATAATCTCCAAAGAAAGTCATTCATCCAAAGCAGCTTCCTATAATTACTGTCCACTTAACTTAAAGCTTTATATATTGTTTTACTTGCAGGAGGTTTCAACAATGCCGTTCTTATTGCGACTTTAATTATCTTGGATACATACCCAAATTTAATTTATAACCAATTCCAGCGGTGCTTTATTAAAGGGGCTCTGGATAATTCTTAATTACCAAGGTCAAAAACAAAGGGTCTGTCCAAGTGGTTCGTCTAGACATAAAAATCGTTTACATAAAGCACCCACAGATCTGCAACTGTGTCAAAAATAAAATGAAATACATGTGCTTAAGAATAGCCTCTGAGATGTCAGCCAAAGTATATTTCATAATTCCCCTTTCCAAAAATAGTGATGTAGGAAATGAAAACTCTCCGTCTAGCTGCATGTGCTGTGAACAGTGGGGCGTTGAGATTTCAGTGCGGGGTTTTTGTGTGTGTTTTTACTTTGTCGCTGCCAAATCCTGATACAACTTGACTAGGCACGCTGGACATCAATTGCAGTGATAGAGAGGAAAATGAGGGATGCATTAAGCAATATTGTAGCAAGAGAGAGAGAGAGAGAGAGAGAGAGAGAGAGAGAGAGAGAGAGAGACCTTGATCACTGATCTTTCTATGTGGAGGCCAGAACTTAAGTACTGTATGTTCAAGTACTCGACATGATTTGAATTTGCAGTGGCAGGGTGACCCGAGAGCACGAGACGAGCGGCAAATATAACAGCTCTTTCAAAGCAGTTGGCACTCTGACTCATGTCATTTCCCGTCCATAAGCAGCAAGACAGCTGCACTCTGCACTGCAGCCAGCCACTTCTGGCCGGCTGCCAGGACAGTTTTGCAAGTTTCTACTGTACGGCGTCAAAGCGAGCCTTCCCTTGTAAAACAAAACAAAAAAATAGCAAAAAAGCGGCCTTTCCCTTCTTTAAAATATGAACTTTGCAAGGATTGAGAGGCAGCTGAAGGCGAAAGGGCACATTCAAATTGCTGCAGTCTGTTTTCAGAGGCTGATAAGCTCGTGATTGGCAACGATCAGCACAGAAAGAAGAAGCTTCGGGTGTGATTGTTCATTAGTGGTTGGCTGCGACGCTTCTTTCTGTGCTTTTGTTGTGTTTTTAATATTCTGTTGGGTGCCATCCAGAGTGGCTGGGGAGGCACAGCCAGATGGGCAGGGTATAAGTAATACATTATTATTATTATTATTATTATTATTATTATTATTATTATTATTATTATTATTATTATTTTGCTATTTTAAGTCCCCTTTGAAGTTAGCACACATCCCGCAAGTGTTCGTGGGTATATGATGGCACTCTTTTTCCAGAAATTTGCTTTTTTTAAAAAAAAGAGAGAGAGAGAGAGAGAGAGAGAGAGAGAGAGAGAGAGAGAACGAACTTTGATCATAGAGTTGGAAGGGATCCTGAGAATCCTCTATTCCAACCTCCTGCTATGCAGGAATCTTGACTAAATCATCCCTGACAGATGGCCATCCAACCTCTGCTTAAAAACCTCCAAGGAAGGAGAGTCCACCACCTTCTGAGTCATTGCCATTCTACGGCTGAGCAGCTCTTACCGTCGGAAAGTTCTTATGTCCGAAAAATGGGGGAGAGAATGCTCACAGGAATCCTGAATTCCTGGTTCTGAACAATGGTCCACCTGTAAGCTATCAGTTACTAACCACTGATGCATCTATGAATGCACATATTGATACAAAATCATCTGGGTCCAAAGTTTAAAGCTTTCCGCAGGAGGAAATCCACTTCCTTAAACCAAATAATCCCAGTGAGAAATAAATAAATTAAGAGCTGTAGTGGAAATACCTGCTGATGAGGCAAAGATCAAAGGTTTGTTTTATTTAAATGTTGACAGCATCCAAATGTGATTATCCCCAAAGGTACCCAAAGCAGCTGCATAAGTTTCCTTGATCATGTTGCCAACAGGTCGCAGAGATCCCAAGACCCACATTCTCCTGTGTGTGAGTGCATAGATTGTTTAATGATTTACTCATTCATTCATGCAGCAAACTATACAACGCTCGTTACTATAAGCTACCCTGAAAGCAGGTTAGGATTTCTCAGATAGCTGCTCATCCTTCAGGCTAACGTTGCCATATTTCAAATTTTCTAAATTACATTTCCAAATATTCATTTAAACAACCTTAAATCAATGGCTTCCTTTCATCTTCTTCTGTGGTTCATTTTGCATACCATACATCCCTGCATATTTTACACGAACTAAACCATTCAGCAATCCATTGTTACATCCTTCAAAACATATTTACACTGTTGAATTTATCTTAACGCTACCAGCGTTTTTAAATGAACATAATTTTCACCCATATATTCAGTAAACATTTTTGAGTCTTCTTTAAATGTGCATTCTTCTTGCTCTCTTATTCTATATGTTAAGTCTGCAAGCTGCGCGTATTCCATCAGTTTAAGTTGCCAATCTTCTTTGGTTGGGACCTCACTCGTTTTCCATTTTGGGGCTGACAAAGCATGTTCTCCTTCATGGAGAGCACATGTTGCGGTGGGGGCTAATAAGTCACCCCTCTGCTGCTGGGCGGGTTAGTCTGGATGACCACAACTATGATTGGGCTCTGGCTGTCATTGGGGAGATTCTTATGTTTCAACTTGTTGATGGACAGCCCAGAGCCTATAAATGACCCTGCACGCAGCGTCGGAGCTCTCCTGGCTTCGTGCATCGGATCACCTGCCCTCCCTCCCTGTCATTAGGTCTCTGCATTGACCTTGCTATGCCTGTCATGGGGTCATCTGCTTTTGGAGCAGGGGCCTGGTAGGAATTTTTTCCATTTGGCTGATTGGCTGGTGCCATTTGGTTTTCGCCTACTGCGTAGCAATTAGTCACAACTTGTAGGGCATTGGTTATAAATTGGTTGAGGAGGGGCAGAGTTGGCTGTGGTTGCCCCTCCTATGCTGCGAAGGGGCAGGTTGGCTGTGGTTGCCCCTTCAATGCTGCTGCTGCAAGGGGAATTCCATTAAAGGAATCCAGGGGGTCGCCATGCTTGTCCGTATCCCCCTGTTGGGGGCCAGGGCCCACGCAAGAGCCCCTGGGAGCATTAGGGGAGAACAGGAGCACACTCTCTCCCCAAAGTGTTTTCCCCTATACTGACTCCACAGGCTGTCAGTTCTGTCCCCAGCGGGACAGATAGTCTTAACCAATGCCTAAGCAACCACTCACTTATTTTGTATTCAATAAAGTTGTGGCCAAATTAATGCCAAAAACCTTAAACTTATATCTGGTGTGAAGTGTGTTTTATTTGAGGGGTGGTTTGGGGACCTCGACGCGCAAAACACAGGCCGCAGTAATAGTGTACATAAATAGTCTTTTTTGACACCTGGTAATTTCCCTCCGAATTCTCCCCAACAAAATTCATTATATATCATCTCCCAATGGTATATTGGGTTCCTAACCGCGAGAAGGCTTCCGAGTACATTGAGCTGGATACAGTTAGAAGCCCCATCAGAAATGTTTGCTCAGTATTTGAAGTTGACACACCTGGCGCACATAGGAACATTGGGTTGGGAGTGGTCTGTGCATGCCCAGTTCCCAACACACTTTATGCTCGCATGTCTTTTTTTCTTTTTTTTAACCCACAAACAGTGCAAAGAAGGTCCAATGTGATGTGATGTGATGTTAGGCTGACACAGAGAAGTCTTTGGCCCTGTCACTCTCTGCTCCTGTTTCTCAACAGAGTTGTTGAGATTCTCGCAGGAAAAGTAGAACATAAATATAATAATCCCCTAGTGACACTGCAGTGCAGTTTTGCAATGTGTGTACTCAGACCAGACCCTTCTGATTATAAGAATTCCATAGGTACAGTATTTTATGTGTTCGGGGTGACAAGACTGAACGTGGCAGTGGCACCTGGGGTTGGGTAATGACCAACCCATGCCTTTCCTCTCGTAACTTTCCCCTTCTAAGATGCAAAGGATAAAGTGTGCTAAAGGATGTTTTCAATTAAAACAAGAACACTGAGTCTAAACACGAGTTCCCGCTTCTTCGGCAAGAGAGAGGCTTCAGAGTAACACGCAAGAGTTCAAGTGGTTCATAAGGGGATCTATATCACACAGGAATGTCTTCTAGCTGAATGACCAGGAAGGATATTTTGGAAATAAGTCGTGTGAGTTTATAGGGTTTATAGGGCCTTCAGAAACACAATGTACCTAACAACCTCAAGCAGGGTTATGAATTGTCATGTCCTTGACTCTCCATGAAATAAGCTCTGCAGAGACAGTAGCCCCTGCTCTTGTTGCTAGAGAGTTTGCCTCCTATCAGACAAAAAGCCAATGTTGTGGTTGCTCAATTCCAACACACCAAGTTATCCAAGTGGACCACAAGGCAATCTCTCTATCTCCAACTTCTGTCTGTCTCATGCCATCTTATTACCTCTCTCTCTATATTTCCCTGACTTACATTTGCCTGTATTGAAATACAGTTTGTTAGTTTGGACCCAGTTCTCCAATCTGCTAAGTTAACCATGAATCTCAATTCTGCCTTCTGCAGCAGGGTGTTCCTATTTAAACCTTCAGTGAAGATGATGAAGATGAAGATGACGATAATAATAATAATAATAATAATTATCCTCAGCCTCTTTCCTCTCCCTGATCTTCAAGCTGTAACCTTGTCTGTATCTCAGAAGCTCTCCTAGAACTTCCTAAGAAACTGCACCTCAAGAAAACCCTTCAGCAGCTCTTAGGGCCCCAAAGCATCTCACAGACATCTACATTTCAGAGGGTTACACTACTATAATAAGGGGCAGGGGTGATGGTGGGGTTTTGTTCATTCTTCATGTAGGATGCCACTGCTGGTGGTTTTCAGTGCAGTTATGGTGAACAGACAATGTCCCTTTCGTCCGGAGAACTGCTAAGAATGAATGGCTGATGTTTTCTCAGTGGCAGCATGTTATAGTTCCTTTTCATACAACACCTATCAGTCTAGAGATGTTAATCCAAAAGGGGCAATCGGGAGAAATAATGATAATAATAATAATAATAATAATAATAATAATAATAATAATAATAAATTATATGCAACCCATCTGGCTGGGTTTCGCCAGTCACTCTGGGCGGCTTGCAGCAAAATATTAAAAACACAATAAAACATCAGACATCAAAAACTTCCCTAAACAATGCTGCCTTCAAGTGTCTTCTAAAAGTTGGATAGCTGTTTATTTCCTTGACATCTGATGGGAGGGCGTTATACAGGGCAGGCGCTACCACCGAGAAGGCCCTCTGTCTGGTTCCCTGTAACTTTGCTTCTCACGGTGAGGGAACCTCCAGGAGACCCTTGGAGCTGGACCTCCGTGTCTGGGCTGAATGATGGGGGTGGAGATGCTCCTTCAGGAAGCAGTTAATGTGGAGATTTGACATGATCCTCCCCAGGAACATGTCAAAAGGGCTCCTACCGTTCTCATTTAACTATATGTCACACTGATTATAGGTAAAGGTAAAGGGACCCCTGACCATTAGGTCCAGTCGTGTCCGACTCTGGGGCTGTGGTGCTCATCTTGCTTTACTGGCCGAGGGAGCCGGCGTACAACTTCTGGGTCATGTGGCCAGCATGACAAAGCCGCTTCTGGCGAACCAGAGCAGCGCATGGAAATGCCATTTACCTTCCCGCCGGAGCGGTACCTATTTATCTACTTGCACTTTGATGTGCTTTCGAACTGCTAGGTGGGCAGGAGCTGGGACTGAGCAACAGGAGCTCACCCCGTTGCAGGGATTCGAACCGCCGACCTTCTGATCAGCAAGCCCTAGGCTCTGTGGTTTAACCCACAGCGCCACCCGCGTCTCCACACTGATTATAATCTGCACTACATCATAAACTAAATGTGTGCTATTGTCTTGAATCGGGCACCATTATATATATATTTCAAGGTCATGCTACCTTTCTGAAGAACAGGAATGCTGTCGGAATTTCAGCAGGCCTCTGCCTTCATTTTCCCTTTAAGTCACCTGTTGCAAAAGACGGGGAAATGTTACTAGAATGCTGGCATGCTGGCTGCAGCATGAGTAATAATGTTTTCTCTTTATTTGTTCCAAGTATCATTGAGGCTTCCTGAGCCATTTGTTTCTTAAGAGCACTTAGAAGCTCAATAAAGCACCTTTATCGCATGCCAGCATGAGGCCGCTCCCTCCTGGGCTGGCAACCTTTCAGAAACCGTGTGTATCTTCATGTGACGTTCACCAAACTGCCGTGGACTTGAACATTCCTGCTCTCAGACTGCTTCCAGCTACTGCTGCTGTCTGGGGAGGCCACGTTTAGTATTACACCGTGGCCGACACAATCCTCTAGGTAATACCTTTCCCTTCCTCTCTCCCCTCCTTTCCCAGGAGCTGGAACGAAATGCATTTCATGTGACTATGTCCCAGCCACTCTATGCTCCATTTACTTTAGCACAAACATACCGTTCCGGCCGAAAATATTTTGCAAATACGGCCAGCAGCATCGCCGAGAAGCGTTCAATTTTTTAATATGTTGGTGTTGCTTTTAAATTGCCTTCGTCTAACTGGGTACAAGATTTCGCTATCTAATGTCTTGGGAACACAATGATCCTCCCAGGGGAGATGGGGGGAGAGGGCAGAGGAGGGAGCAAGAACCGCAAAATACAAATGAAGGTTGCATGGCAGGGAGAAATGGAACGCGGTATTTCACTTTGTGTTAAGCACCACTTCAGCACCTGTAATTAACTGCAAATCACTAGGTGGAAGTCAATCCTCCCAGTTTATTAAACTGGGCATGTTTTACCTTAATAGCGGAGAGTGTGTTCACAGCCCTAGCAGGAACTAACTAAATCTGTGAGATTCTCCCCGCAAGCGCCTCTGATCCACAGCCTCCTGCACATCAAAACGACTAATGCTTCTTCTGTTTATCACGAAACCTCACAGTACTGTTCCAATATTAATGCAAAATTTAGATGTTTTTGGCAATATCTCTGGATACACTATAAAGGTAAAGGTAAAGGTACCCCTGACCATTAGGTGCAGTCGCGGACGACTCTGGGGTTGCGCCGTTCATCTCGCACTATAGGCCGAGGGAGCTGGCGTTTGTCCGCAGACAGCTTCTGGTTCCTGTGGCCAGCATGACTAAGCCGCTTCTGGCGAACCAGAGTCTAAAACACTGAGCCTCTTGGGCTTGCCGATCAGAAGGTCAGCAGTTCGAATCCCCATGACAGGGTGAGTTCCCATTGTTTGGTCCCAGCTCCTGCCCACCTAGCAGTTCGAAAGCACTTCAAAGTGCAAGTAGATAACTAGATACCACTGTGGCAGGAAGGTAAACGGTGTTTCTGCGTGCTCTGGTTTCCGTCACGGTGTCCCGTTGCGCCAGAAGCTGTTTAGTCATGGTGGCCACATGACCTGGAAAGCTGTCTGTGCACAAACGCCGGCTCCCTCGGCCTGAAAGTGAGATGAGCGCCACAACCCCACGGTCGCCTTTGACTAGACTTAACCATCCAGGGGTCCTTTACCTGTATCTTTTATCTTTACATATCTGGCCTACTGAAACCATAAGACCAAGAACTGTTCCCAAGAGAAAGCGAGATCTCATTTCATATGCGGAGGGAAAGCATACCAGCAAAAATGGAAAGAAAATGGAAAAGCACAGGGACTCCTAAAAGTATCCTGAAATAGCTCTTCTTTGCTGTGACAGTTCTTATCCACATGCACAGAAGCAAGAGCTGCCAAATCTGTGGTCAAGGGAGAATTTTCCCATTAATATTATGCTGGCAGCATCCATATCACTTCTTTTGTCTTCCTCTCGTCCACTGAGTCAGCGATCATCCATCGGGATCAGGGTGCGGAGAGACATGTGCCATGCGATCTATATCTTGTGATTCCAGGGCAGAGTTGGCATTTGCCTGAAAACAATCTCTGCCAGCCTTCAATGTGAGATGCTGAGGATGCTAATGGTTCTGCAGCGAACCTGACAGGCTGGCCAAGGAGTACTTTTTCTGCAGTATACAGACATACCTCGGGTTATGCTCGCTGTGGGTTACGTCTTTTCGGGTTGTGCTCCGCTCCGAACCCAGAAGTACCGGAACGGGTTACTTCCAGGTTTCGGCGCTCGTGCATGTGCACAAGCGCCAAATTGTGTCACGCGCAGATGCGGCGCTGCGGGTTGCGGACATGCCTCCGTCACGGATTACGTCTGCAACCCGAGCGTCCACCGTATAGCAAAAGGAAGTGAGGTGTCTGCTAACAAGCAAACAAAATGTTGTGGTTCCTATACTGGGTTAGAGGGCAGTCATGCCAATCTTACGGTATACATGAGGATGGTTAGCTTTTTAGTAAGATCTGCAAACATCTCATCCCTGGCATAAGAACAGCCCAGCTGGATATCAGGCCAAAGGTGCAGCATTAAAAAAAAGAACTGACAAAATAATAACCATACATAAATAAGAATAAAAATGTGCACCCCACCACCAAGACCATTCCACTGTAACTATCCAACCTCCCAAAATTTCAACACCTCTTCCAATGGTTTGACCCCTTTCTGTTTTAACAGTACAAATTCCACAAACACCCTCCGTATCTCCTCAAAATCATTTCTCCTGCATATTCCCCGTCTTACCTTAATGGCACATGTTAATTTATCATTAATAGCTATATTCTACACGTCTTTATACCATTCTTCCATTTTATATTCTGCTTGCCCCTTCCACTTCCTGGTTATAATAATCCGTACAGCTGTCAATAAAATTGCGAGCAAGTCTTTCCTAGCCTGTGAACCTTCCACCCCACCGTAAATTGATAATAATGCTACTTCTGGACTTTCGGTCAGCTTTAACCCAGTGATTTATGTTATCTCCTTAAATACCCTTTGCCTTAAAAAAAGTACATATTTATACCTCCACCACATGTGGACATAATTCCCTGGCATCCCCTCCAAAATAACACCGAATATTTCTTGTTTATTTGATTTAATCTGACTGGTGTTAAATACCATCTCCAAGCTAATATATAATAATTTTCTTTTATTCTTATAGATAACATTTTCAAGTACAGCATTTTGTTCTCACAGCGGCCAACCAGATGCCAATGGGATGCCTGCAAACAGAACACAAGTGTAACACAGGCCTGCTATTTTCGATTCCCAGCTAACTAACTTGTTTTCATAGACACGGGGCGGATCTGCACTCAGGGTTTATAACATTAAGGAAGCGTTAAGGAATGGATGTGTGATGTTCTGCTGGTACAGTTCATAATGCCAGAAGGTGCTGCAGCAAGTGGCAATAGGACAACAGAAGGGGGGGAAACAGAGATAAGGAATGTTTTTAATTTACCAGTATGCCCTGTGACGTTTTAGAATGATATATCTAATATCATTCAAATAATGTTTAAAAGTTGAGCGTAGATCCAGCCATGGTGTCTGTGATTCTGAAGGTAATATTGTCCCCTCCAATATCCCTCCTCCACCCACTATTTTTGTCCCTCCCTGGACATTTCCTTATCCCTTTAATCACATTTTTGTTTCATTAGATTCTTTGGTAGATTTACGAAAGGAAAAACACATGCCAATATATTTTTTTTTTAGGAAGATGCAAGATTAGACAGAGATGCACAAAGCATTTAACAAAATAAAAATAAAATATCAAGACTCCTTGTGCTCCTCCCCAGTCTCCCTTTCTTTCTTTCTGCCTTCCGCCTGCCCCTCAGAGACTAGGAGGCTGAAACTGAAAGTTCAGAACAAAAATTATGGAACTTTCAGTTACTGATTCTAATTAGAGAATACATTTGACTTATGATACAATTTTCAAAGATGCATTATTTACAGGAATGTTGCTGGGAATAAATCTAATACATAAAAAATGATAACTATTTTTTTTCTATTTGTGGTGACTTTGACACTCACTGTGGATGATGAAATGATGCCGAACTCATCAACAGAACCACAAAATGTATTGAATATCCAAATTTACTGCTACTCCTTAATTACCAAAAATAAAAGGAGCTTCTTCTCATTCTGCATTTTGAGATCTGCATACCATTTCTAAGCAGAGACAGGAACAATTTAAAGGGGGGTTGGATATTTTTAACTAGGACTGGTCTATCATGGATTCAAATCGGACGAGGCAAATTCACGGAGGATTAAAGGTACCAATGGCTCTTATAGTTGGCATCTGCCTGTTTTGGGAGAAAATGGGAGAAAAAAATATGTGGAGGCATCCACACCTTCACCTGTCCTGTGATTTCAAGTCGTAGGTCTGAGAGCATTTAAAAAAAAAAAACTGACTGTTTACCGGTACTCTTGAATCATAGCAAATAGTAATCAGACTTTCTGTGTTTTCAAGTTTCTTCCAATTTTGGAAAAACTCGCAAAATGTGCAGGAATTTGAAATCCACTGACTGATTGCCTAAAAAAAAAAAAAAAGCTCAACAGCTGAATATTAGGTCTAGAAAGATGGCAACCTAAAGGAAACATTGTGTGTTAGAACTTGCCACTGGCTGCAGTTGTTGCGATGGTTCAGATCCATTGTCATATATGTATAGTGGCACATTTCCTGAACTTTGAAGACTGCCTTGTCTAGGTCTTTGCCTACAACTAATCCAGAATGCGGCAGGTGGATGGTGACTGGGGGTGGCCGCCGAGACCACATAACACTGAAAGACCTACATTGGCTCCCAGTACATTTCCGAGCACAATTCAAAGTACTGGTGCTGACTTTTAAAGCCCTAAATGGCCTCAGCCCAGTATTCCAGAAGGAGCGTCTCCACCCCCATTGTTCAGCCCAGACACTGAGGTCCACCTCCGAGGGCCTTCTGGTGTTTCCCTCATTGCAAGAAGTGAGGTTACAGGGAACCAGGAAGAGGGCCTTCTCGCTAGTGGCGCCCGCCCACCAAATGTCAAAGAAATAAACAACACTCTGACTTTTAGAAGACCTCTGAAGGCAGCCCTGTTTAGGGAAACTTTTAATATTTGATGAATTATTGTATTTTAATATTTTGCTTGAAGCCGCCCAGAGTGGCTGGGGAAACCCAGCCAGATGGGTGTGGTATGTATGTATGTATGTATGTATGTATGTATTATTTATTTATTTATTTTTATTATTATTATTATTATTATTATTATTATTATTATTATTATTATTATTATTCCAAGTGGCACACCACCAACCCCAAATTCAGTCCACCCTCAGCCAGTCCCCATTTGCCATTTGCCTAGCTCCTGACTTACAGCCAGCCTCCCAGATGGCACTGGCTGGGAACTTCCTTCTCCACCTCAGGCTCGGGGTTGCCCTTGTAACACAGCAGGGAAGAGGATCATACAATTGTAGGGTTGGAAGGGACCATGAGAAAGCTTTCCCCCAACATGGACCTCAAACCCAGGACCCTGGGATGATTAGTCTGTTGCTCTGCCGACGGAGCAATCCCAGATGGGGGACGAAACCAAAATGAGTTGCCTCCGCCTGTCACTGGCTCTGCCTCCATCTGCTGTTGGACTCCCTGATTTCTGACCCACCAGTTCCAATGGGCACCAGCCGCTGCCACCATTAGCTCCTCCTGGGATCCCTGTCCAGGTCCTATCGAGGAGACCCATCTTTTCCTTCAGAAGTGTGACATCTAATACGCTCCTCTCCTCCCTCGTCCCAGGTTGGGTTCCCTTTAACCCCAATGGATGATTTCTTTGCCAGAAACGGCAGACCACGAGGGTGTGGAAGAGGGGAGGCACTTTTTCCCCAGCCTTGTTTTTGCTGCCTCCAGTGATGCTTCAGTCAGCTGTTTCTAGGTAATGGGGCTTCTGTGAACAAACAGGGTTATTAGAGTTCATTAAGCTGCTTCTCGATCCACTCCTTGCGTCGTTTCCGGGGAATGATGTAGCTGCGGCGGCAAAGGGACTTGGAGAGAGGCAATGGGCCAAAGGTCTCTGAAAGGAAAGAGAAGAAACTCACTTGCTGAAAACCAGGAGTGAATCATTCCAGTCATTTGATTTGATTAAAAAAAAGAAAGAAAGAAATCAGCCACGGCTTCTGTAAAACTAGGGCAAGGAGAAGCATCACACACACAGTAGCTTTTGAAATAGACTCCTTTGATTGGGATACATATTCCAAGCTGTCTCGGAAAATCCCCTCACTGGCTTTGCCGCTGCCGCTATATATAGCGATAGATCTAATATTTTTCAATTCACAACTGTGGCCAGCTCTTTGGCCTTTGACGAGTCCAGGGAGATTCTGCCAGTCTCTATCATGTTCCACCTCCGTCACGCAGCTTGTCTTGCAGGGCCCTCCAGTTAGTTTATCCATATTTAAAGTGGACAGTCACTTCCAGCTGATCAATGGCAAACCCATGCCATCGCTAACCGGCTGTAACTAAATAACAGCCAGTTAATCGCATCACTGAGCTGCTACCAATTTCATGCAAAGAGACAAGTGAGTACTTGAGTGGCTCACATTTTAGAAGAAGATGCACTGAAAGGGGGGGAACTTGGGCATGTGTCCTTTTGAGGTCGGAAAGGGCAGCTCTTGGCAGGGTGAATGCTGGAAGCCTCAGGACCTTTGCTAGTCTCTTCATCTGCATTATCTTTTATTAATTTATTATTATTATTATTATTATTATTATTATTATTATTTAATTGATATACCACCCTTCACCCAAAGATCTCAGGGCGGTACGGAGAATAAAATACAAAACACAAGGAAATAACTAAACCAAAACTAACAGAACAATAACTCGCCCCCCCTTCCCACATTTAAAAGGCTGTAGGTTGTTGTTGCGGTTGTTGCTGCTGTTGTTGTTTATTGAATTTATATACCACGCTATACCCGGAGGTCTCAGGGCAGTTCACGGAAAAGATCACAACATATATAATCAGGATGAAAGCAACAACCCAATAATAACCCACCCCCACCCCCCAAAAAAGAGCCACCTTTTAAAAGGGTATAGGATGTCAAACCAAAGGCCTGGTTGAAGAGGAAAGTTTTTGCCTGGTGCCTAAAGGTGTGTGATGAAGGTGCCAGGCGAACATCCCCGGGGAGAGCATTCCACAAACAGGGAGCCATTACAGAAAAGGCCCATTCTCGTGTTGCCACCCTCCGGACCTCTCGTGGAGGAGGCATAAGAAAAAGGGCCTCAGATGATGAATGCAGAGTCTGGGACAGTTTATATGGGGAGAGGAGGTCCTTGAGGCAAAGATGCAGTGTGGTGTAGTGGTTAAGAGTGGTAGACTTGTAATCTGGTGAACCGGGTTCGCGTCCCCACTCCTCCACATGCAGCTGCTGGGTGACCTTGGGCTAGTCACGCTTCTCTGAAGTCTCTTAGCCCCACTCACCTCACAGAGTGTTTGTTGTGGGGGAGGAAGGGAAAGGAGATTGTTATAGATTGAGAATCTTCAGGGGGCTAAAAGCAAGAAAACTATATTCCAGTGGTGGCCTGTGCTGAAGGCAGGGAGGCCAAGAGCTGATGGAGACACAGCACTTGACTGGTAAACCCAACTAATTCTGGTCTCCCCCCTCCTGAGACTAATGAGACTGTGCTACTCCTCAGACCAGTTGTAAGAAAGAAAGAAGACAGGCAGGAGGAGAGATGAGGGTTTCTGGGACAGTTCCCCATTTGCCCTACTGGGCCATCCTCCATTGCTACATTCTGCCCTTCCATTTGTGCCTTGCCTTGTCCAGTTGAGAGCCACAGTATGTGAGAGACACAAGTAAATAGCCCCTTCCCACTTGGAACAGTTTCAGCAGAGACTTTGGCATGCTTAGCTGCAGCCCATGATTTAATATGAATGCTGCACGAGAATCGTAGCTCGAATCACTTCAGTTTGACTCGGAGCTGTTCCGAGAGCCATTACGAGACTATTAGTCTTTATGTCAGTTCCCAGAAATGTGAAAACTCCTCCAGTCGGTGAAAATGCAAGACTATCTGTTGACAACGCGCAACAGAGGAAGGAGAATGAGCTCCGGCATATTCCATTTCTTCTGTTCGTGTGAATAATCAGCTATCCTGCTCAGAACAGGATCTTGCCTTGCTTGATCTTTAAAGTGGCAAAAATGTTTCAAAAAAGAAAAACAGGATCATGAACAGGAGCAACAGGGTGCGTCGTGTGAAATTTCAGCGAGATAATTGGTTTTTTTAAAAAAAGAAAAGAAAAGTGTGGGGCAAGATTCACAGTGAGATTCCAAGGTCTGCAACTTGGATATTTTCAAACGTGGCCTTCAGTGTACCTCCAGCTGATTACCTTTATTTAAGAATTGGCAAATCTGTCCATTTTGGGTTTTTTTTCCCCCAATCTTGTTTATTTATATTGTCATGAGTTGTGGGTGCCAGGGTTTGAGGGTGCCAAATTCCTCGGTCTGATAGGTGTTAGAATTGAATCACTGCTTGGAGTGTTAAAAAGGTTGCCAGGCACTGAATTTAGCAGAGTGTTAAGATACAGGCCTAGTCAACTTGCTGTGTTCAGGAAATTGCCTGGGAGATCAAGCCATTCACCAAAGACAAAGGAAAGGCCATTGGAAAAGTCAGAGAGGGGACAAATATGGGAGGCCCCCACCCCACCCCTCAGCTCTGAGATAGCTAGCAGAGAAAGAGCAGAGCAGAGTTAAGGATTGCAATCGTGGCGATGTGGCACCAGGTTTAAAAAACATGGCCGTCTGTAAAAGTTGTCACGGTCTGGTCTACGGGTGAACAAAATCTCAGCAGAGGACGTCAGGACTGGGGGAAGGATGGCAAGGTGGGAGCAGGAAGGGTAGTCCAGAAGCCAGGAGTCAGGAAGCCAAGGGTCCAAGGGTCAGGAACCAGGAGTCAAGGGTCCAAGGGTCAGGAACCAGGAGTCAAGGAGCCAAGGGTCCAAGGGTCAGGAACCAGGAACCAGGAGTCAAGGAGCCAAGGAGCCAAGGGTCCAAGGGTCAGGAACCAGGAGCCAAGGGTCCAAGGGTCAGGAACCAGGAGCCAAGGGTCCAAGGGTCAGGAACCAGGAGTCAAGGGTCCAAGGGTCAGGAACCAGGAGTCAAGGGTCCAAGGGTCAGGAACCAGGAGTCAAGGAGCCAAGGGTCCAAGGGTCAGGAACCAGGAACCAGGAGTCAAGGAGCCAAGGAGCCAAGGGTCCAAGGGTCCAAGGGTCAGGAACCAGGAGCCAAGGGTCCAAGAGTCAGGAACCAGGAGCCAAGGGTCCAAGGGTCCAAGGGTCAGGAACCAGGAGTCAAGGAGCCAAGGGTCAGGAACCAGGAGTCAAGGAGTCAAGGGTCCAAGGGTCAGGAACCAGGAGTCAAGGGTCCAAGGGTCAGGAACCAGGAACCAGGAGTCAAGGAGCCAAGGAGCCAAGGGTCCAAGGGTCAGGAACCAGGAGCCAAGGGTCCAAGGGTCAGGAACCAGGAGTCAAGGGTCCAAGGGTCCAAGGGTCAGGAACCAGGAATCAGGAGTCAAGGAGCCAAGGAGCCAAGGGTCCAAGGGTCAGGAACCAGGAGCCAAGGGTCCAAGGGTCAGGAACCAGGAGTCAAGGAGCCAAGGGTCCAAGGGTCAGGAACCAGGAACCAGGAGTCAAGGAGCCAAGGAGCCAAGGGTCCAAGGGTCAGGAACCAGGAGCCAAGGGTCCAAGAGTCAGGAACCAGGAGCCAAGGGTCCAAGGGTCAGGAACCAGGAGTCAAGGAGCCAAGGGTCAGGAACCAGGAGTCAAGGAGTCAAGGGTCCAAGGGTCAGGAACCAGGAGTCAAGGGTCCAAGGGTCAGGAACCAGGAGCCAAGGGTCCAAGGGTCAGGAACCAGGAGTCAAGGAGCCAAGGGTCCAAGGGTCAGGAAGCAGGAACCAGGAACCAGGAGCCAAGGAGCCAAGGGTCCAAGGGTCAGGAACCAGGAGCCAAGGGTCCAAGAGTCAGGAACCAGGAGCCAAGGGTCCAAGGGTCCAAGGGTCCAAGGGTCCAAGGGTCAGGAACCAGGAGTCAAGGAGCCAAGGGTCAGGAACCAGGAGTCAAGGGTCCAAGGGTCAGGAACCAGGAGCCAAGGGTCCAAGGGTCCAAGGGTCCAAGGGTCAGGAACCAGGAGTCAAGGAGCCAAGGGTCAGGAACCAGGAGTCAAGGGTCCAAGGGTCAGGAACCAGGAGTCAAGGAGTCAAGGGTCCAAGGGTCAGGAACCAGGAGTCAAGGAGCCAAGGGTCCAAGGGTCAGGAACCAGGAACCAGGAGTCAAGGAGCCAAGGGTCCAAGGGTCAGGAACCAGGAGTCAAGAAGACAAATGCAGGAAGACAGGAAGTGTGCTGCTGTGGCAAAGAACTGAAGGGAAAAGCTGACCTTATATCCCTTCCCGGCTCTTGCCATCAGGTGCAGTGAGTTACCAAGCAGCCTCAACTGTGGGGCCACACCTTGCCTCTCCAGAAAAAAACTTAGGAAAGCCCCAGTCCTGAGAGGCCCTGCTGGTCACGGGGCCTGGCTCTTGCACGCACTCCTGACAGAAGTCAGCAATCTGCAGAGAGTCAGAGCCATGGCTGGTGACAGTTTGAATAACAGGCTGCAGCTATGGGAGAAGCAAGACTCTCTGTTGGACTGTTACGCCAGGAGCTCCTCCATCGCAGGCTCAGGTTGTATGTTTGTGCCAATAAACCATATACCATAAGGACACCACAGTCTCTGCTGTGTCTCAATTTCCAAAAAGAAACACAGACTTCTGGGATCTTGCATGGAGATCAGGGTGGCATCTAACAACATTTATAGAATGCCTTCGTATGCTACCTGCTCCTGTACATTGCATACAACAAAACATGGTGAAAGCCATACAAAATAATCATCGAGAAAGTTTGAGGCTTTTCTGCATAAACAGGTCTTCCAGAGAAACCCAATCGTCAACAGGGAGGATTCCTGCTTTATCTCTGCAAAGAGAGCATTCCTTTGCTTGGGAGTGTTGGCATTTCAGGCTTGGCTCCTGCTTGAAGCCGGCTGGATCTGTGCAACATGGGGGATATCTCACAGCGCTCCTCTGGATCATCTCAGTGACCAAAGAAGCTAGGACGTGTGCAAAGGAGGGGAAGCCTTATGAGGAATGGTTGAAGGAGGTGGGTATGGTTTAGCCTGCAAAAGAGGAGGCGGAGGGGAGATATGGTAGCCATCTTCAAATATCTCAAGGGCTGTCACATGGAAGAGGGAGCACTGGAGGAGGAAGAGGGGGTGGAGGGAGCATACCGCCCCCGGGCAGCACGATCCTGGTGGGGTGCCTTCGTGGCTGCCCCCACCCATGCTGGGTGCCACGCCCCCGCAGGAAGCGCACCACGCCCACAGGATGTCATGCTCCTGGGATGCGCGCCAGCCCCACCCCCACCTGTTCTCCACCCCCCCAGTTCCGGAGCATGAAGCTCCACCTCTGAGAGGGAGCATGCTTGTTTTCTCCTGCTCTGGAAGGTAGGACTTGAACCAATGGCTTCAAGTTACAAGAAAGGAGATTCCGACTAAACATACGGAAAAGGTTTCTGACAGTCAGTGCTGTTCGGCAGTTGAACAGACTCCCACAAGAGGTTGTGGACTCTCCTCCCTTGGAGGTTTTAAAACAGAGGTTGGCTGGCCATCTGTCATGGATGCTATAGCTGACATTCCTGAATTGCAGGGGGTTGGACTAGATGACCCTTGGGTCCCTTCCAATTTCTATTTTTACGAGGAGCAGGTTCACAGTTTCGAGGTGCTTCTGGGTCCAGCTCTATCACTGGAGACTCAGGTACCCTAGAATTGCCTTTCACCAACTGCGACTGGTTCAATAGCTACATACCCTCCAACATTCCTCAGATGAAAATAGGGGCGTTTCTCCGTCCTCACAACTGACCTCCTTGATCCGCCCCACTCCACAAGGTCTGGAAACGAAGGGTCTGGAAAACAAGCCTTATGAGGAATGGTTTAAGGAGTTGGGTGGGTATGTTTAGCCTGGAATAGAGGAAACTGAGAGGAGATATGATAGCCATCTTCAAATATCTCAAGGGCTGCCACATGGAAGATGGAACAAGCTTGTTTGCTCCTGCTCAGGAGGCTAAGACTCGAACCAATGGCTTAAAGTTACAAGAAAGGAGATTCCGACTAAACATCAGGAAGAACTTTCTGACCGGAAGAGCTGTTCGACAGTGGAGAGAGGTGGTGGACTCCTCTTCCTTGGAGGTTTTTAAGCAGAGGTTGGCTGGCCATCTGTCATGGATGCTATAGCTAAGATTGCAGGGGGTTGGACTAGATGACCCTTGAGTCCCTTCCAACTCTACAATTCTGTGATTCTATGAAACTGGGATAAAAGTGCTCAGGTGGCCCTTAAGGTATGCCAGATATGAGTTTTTCAGGGCCTTGTATACAGTGGAACCTCTACTCACGACCACAATCCGTTCCGGAGGCCAGTCCTTATGGCAAAACGGGTTGTTGGTAGAAGCACCGTTGTGCACAGGCGCATTCGGTGGCAGCCCACTTCTGCGCATGTGCAGACGGCAGCAGCTGCTTCTGCACGCACGCAGGCCCGTCTCATCCACTGGGGCTGGTGGTGCGGCGCACCAGGGCGCAATGGCCTGGAGGGCGCCTCCGCCCTCAAGCCCCGCTGGCAGCGCCTGCCGGCAGCTCCCTCCAACTCTGGCTGCCCGGCAGAACACAGGAGCGCAAGCTGGCCGGCCGCACCGCACCCTCCGGCTGCTCGCGGAGTGCGAGCTGCCCAGCGCAGCGCGGGACCACGAGCCGGCCGCCCTCTCCTCCTGTCCCGGAAGCGCTGGAAGGGCGCGCAGAGCCCCGCGCCGCTCCAGCGCCACGCCCCTCATCCCCCGCTCGCCCACCCCCCCTCCCAAGGGGCGGCAAGCGCGGGAGGGAGGCGGCGGAGAGGCGGCATGGCGGGGGCGCCGGAGGGATAGCCGCACCAGGGCGGGCCGATCTCCTTAAGACGGCCCTGCACGCACGCGAATTGCAGCAAACCCAGTGTTTACTTCCGGGTTTGCTGCGGTCGCAACTCGGAACGGGCCTAAGTGGAGCGGGACGTAAGTACAGGTTCTACTGCATTCCCGCAAGAGCCATGAAGCTGGCCTGGAAGCATATGGGCCGTCAGCGCAGGTGTTTTTAGCTGAGTTGGTACATGCTGCCGGCACCATTCCTCCATCAGCAGTCTCCCCACTGCATTCTGCATCAGCTGAAACTTCATAGTCAGTGTAGATCACATTGCACCAATCCAGTAACCAGTGTGTGGACTTGCGGTGCCCAGGTTATCATCATTCAGTTCACCCCATTTCTGCACCAGTTTGCAATATACACACACACACATACACACACACACACACACACACACACACACACAAAGGTAAAGGTAAAGGGACCCCTGACCATTAGGTCCAGTCGTGTCCGACTCTGGGGTTGCGGCGCTCACCTCGCGTTACTGGCTGAGGGAGCCGGCGTACAGCTTCCAGGTCATGTGGCCAGCATGACTAAGCTGCTTCTGGCGAACCAGAGCAGCGCACGGAAATGCCGTTTACCTTCCCACCGGAGCGGTAGCTATTGAGCTACTGGCACTTTTGATGTGCTTTCAAACTGCTAGGTGGGCAGGAGCTGGGACCGAACAACGGAAGCTCACTCTGTCGCGGGGATTCGAACCGCCGACCTTCTGATCAGCAAGCCCTAGGCCCTGTGGTTTAACCCACAGCGCCACCCATACATACATACATACATACATACAGACAGATATATATATATAGTCAGAAATACGCATTTGCATTTCCATGCACATTCTACTCATATGCACAAGAGCAACTTTTCTTTCCGCTCACATTGTTCTGCAAAGACGCATCATGAGCTGGCCCAAGCTCCGGCGTGAATTTGCACCTCTTTCCTTGCCTTCCCCGGCTTTTATAGATTATAATCACTCTGGGCAGAGCCTGTGTCACCTTTCTGTCCTGCACATTCACAGAATGCTGTCGGCACTAAATAAATATTAATCATAAGTGGTAAAACCTCTGCAGGACCATTTAATTTCTATCAGGATCCATCATTGCCACCTAGTGGAAAAAAGTTATTATTTCTTCCAAGAGTGCCAAAATAAATAATTATCGGTCTGTTTGGCAGGATGGAAACATGATTGCAGAGACTACGATGAAGCAACACTAAGTTTCTGAAACCAGACTTCATTTGGATTATGTATACAGTGGTACCTTGGTTCTCAAACTTAATCCGTTCCGGAAGTTCGTTCCAAAACCAAAGCATTCCAAAACCAAGGTGTGCTTTCCCATAGAAAATAACGCAAAATGGATTAATCCATTCCGGACTATTAAAAACAACCCCTAAAAAAGCAATTTAACTTGAATTTTACTATCAACCAAGACCATTGATCCATAAAATGAAAACAATAAACAATGTACTGCAGTCGCACAATCAGTCAATCAGTAGCTGAACTGGGTTGCGTACAGTCACAGAAACAAAAACAAAAGAGCCACAAAAACAAAAACGCAAAATAAATAGCAAAAACAAGACAGACCTCAGCGTAACACTCAAAATGAAAGTGTGGCACTCAAAACAGAGCATGTTCGGCTTCCGGAAAAAAGTTTGCAAACCGGAACACTTACTTCCAAGTTTGCACTGTTCGTGTTCCAAGTTGTTTGAGTACCAAGGCGTTTGAGAACCAAGGTACCACTGTACTAGATTTGGACCTGATTTCATCATCAGAAAGAATTAGTCAAAGTTGTCTGTTTTCCACTTCACAACTCCTGCTCACCTTTGGTTCCTTACCTTTGTACCAGACTTGAGCTGGAAAGCTGTCAAAATTAAGGATGCCTTCAAGCTGGAGACTGTCCTCCGAGAGTCCTCTGTGCGAGAGGGCACGTGGCCTTTGTAAATGGAGCCATGAAGTTACTAGCGCTTGTGCAGAGCCTGAATTCAAGTCAACGTTGAGCAGACAATGCGCTTAGAGCGCCACCCTCTGGTGGGTCATCAGATCAACGAAGTTGTAATGAAAAGAAAGAAGCGGAGTTGGAATGACACAGAAATGTGGAGGGGAGTGAGAAATGGAGAGAATAAAAAGTGCAAAGATTATTCTATCTTTAGTCTCTACAAAGGATGCATACACATTTAAAGTATGTGATTCCCCCCCCAAAGAATCCTGGGAACTGTTGTTTGTTAAAGGTGCTGGGAATTGTAGTTCTATGAGGAGGCAAATACAGCACCCAGGATTCTTTGCATGTATGGTTTGCCTAAACCTGTTGTTTGCTTTTTCATTACCAGTACTTTGGGGTGCATTTAGGAAAGCATCAAAGATAAAAGCAATGGTGGGGTTACTATCTCTGGCAGAAATCTAAGCACATATAAAATACACACACCATGAAAATGCTTTTTTTTTTTTTTTGCAAATATCTTTTTATTTTACATCAAAAAACAAAATACCAACAAAGTCGTCATAAATGATTTACAATATTACACAAACTCCGCCGAGTTTTCGGACTTCCTTCCTTCCCTTCTCTGGTTTTCTAAGTTTACATCACTCCCCCGCTTTACCTTCTTTTTTCCACATGTTTTATTTTCTTATTGTTATCAAATCTATTTATATTTTTGTTCTGCTGCAAGAATACTACCAAACCTGTAAGTGCTTTCAGATTTTACAGTCTTTCATATAGTCTAAAAATTTACCCCATTCCAATTGAAACCTTTGATCTTTTTGCTCTCTTATTCTTCCAGTTAATTTCGCCAATTCTGCATATTCTACTAATTTCCTTCTCCAATCGTCTACCGTTGGTACTTCCTTTACTTTCCAATTTTTCGCCAGTAATATTCGTGCTGCTGTGGTGGCGTATAGGAAGAATTTTTGATCTTTCTTTTCAATCTCTTCCCCGACTAAACCAATTAGGAAAGCTTCCGGCTTCTTTGTAAATGTATATTTGAATATTTTCTTTAATTCATTATAGATTGCTTCCCAGTAATTTTTGACTTTCTCACATGTCCACCACATATGGTAGAATTCTCCATCTTTCATCTCACATTTCCAACACTTTTTGTCATATTTTCTATACATTTTCGCTAATCTTACTGGCGTTAAGTACCATCGGTACATCATTTTCATGATGTTCTCTTTCAAAATTATGCAAGCTGTAAATTTCATATGTTCTTTCCATAATTTTTCCCACATTTCAAATTGTATATTGTGACCCACATCTATAGCCCATTTTACCATTACCTCCTTAACTTCTTCGTCTTTTGTATACCATTCTAGTAGATAGTTGTACATCTTAGAAAGTAATTTCTCCTTTCCTTCTAGTATTTCCACCTGGAATTTCGATTTCTTATTGTCAAAGTTACATTTCCTTTTATCCTCATTGAATAGATTATACACCTGGTGATACTGGATCCACCCTGTCAATTTTCCCGCCACCTGGTCATATGATTTAATTTTCCAACCTTTTTCTGATTCAATTAACAAATCCTCATATGTTAGCCACTTTTCTTCTTCTATATTGATTTTTTTTATTGTCAATATCTCTGTGGGTGAGAGCCATCTGGGTGTCTTTCTTTCTACCAAGTCTTTGTACCTTTGCCACACCTCATATAATGGTTTCCTAAATACATGTGCCAAAAATTCTTTGTGAACTCTCACTTTATCTTGCCAAAGATAGGAGTGCCATCCATACCTGTTGTTAAAACCCTCTAAATCCAATAACTCCTTATCTTCCAGCACCATCCACTCTTTTAGCCAAATCATACAAGATGATTCATAATATATTTTTAGGTCTGGCAGTCCGAAACCTCCTCTCTCTTTTTCATGAAAATGCTTTTTTAAAAAAAACCGTTTTGAAAAAGGTGTAGAATTTGTCATAAGCTCACCATCGCCATCTAGTGTCAAATTTGTATAATGCACGTAAAACACAATATGTTATATTTGCAGCTGAGTCCTCTTTTCTATGCTGCATTAAGGTTGTTCGGTTGTATCGATTTGATGGGGGTAGGACTACAGATTCCAATATTCAATGAAGATGGATTTATTTATAAGATGTGTTTATTTATTTTAATCTTTGTCTGCCCCCACTGTGTTCAAAGTAGGGAGGAATATAGCATCCAGGATTTTGCAAGTAACACCACAGATGCTCAGCCCAACTGTATCATGCTTAGCACCGTAGCTCAAGAGCTAAGATTTGGGTCTGTTGTGCTAGACACTTGGCTGACTGTCAAATTATAATTATATCATTTATTTATTTTTTATCATAATTGGGTTGTTTTAGTTTACTGCAAGCGGGTTGCTGTTTATATACAATAGACAGGATATTGTGCTTCAAATGAAATGATCAAAATGGAGTTTTGCCTAGGGATGCAATTCATTTAAGCCCCATTGGTTTCAGTGGGATATAATTGAACACCCATTCAAATCTGCTACTGAAGGCAGTGGGATTTAAAATTTGTGTGGTTCATGCCTAAGGATGAGGGAGAAAATCTGTTTTTGTTCATATTTTAAGCTGAACCACCTAATTCAGGCTTCCCAGAAGAGGACGCAAAGCTGATCTGCAACCATCCTTCAAAAATTCATAAGTGTGTATCAAAATGCATACATTAGGGAAGACGTCACACCAAATTGCACTTTATTGTGGGGAAATTGCTTGCAAAGGAGAGAACTGTGCACCAAAATCCCCATGCCTTTCATGAGAACTCTAAAAAGATGAGGAACGGAACTGAGGATTTGGAAATGAGAAACAAAGAGAAAACCACATCGACAGATGTGCACATCCCGAATCACATTCATGCTCCAGTTACAGGTAGGTAGCCATGTTGGTCTGCCACAGTCAAAACAAAATAAAATAAAAAAATTCCTTCCAGTAGCACCTTAGAGATCAACTAAGTTTGTTCTTGGTATGAGCTTTCGTGTGCATGCACACTTCTTCAGATAACACTGAAGAAGTGTGCATGCACACGAAAGCTTATACCACATTCATGCTGTATTTCCATTAATGGTCTAAGCAGGAAGTGGAGGAAACAAGGCAAAAAAATGGAAATGGGAGAGAGTTCCCATCCAGGCAGTTCCCAAAGCCAATGGCAAGAGATCTGTAGGGTATCACTTTCTCCGTTGTTCATGCATACCCATTCCTGATCTGATGCCAAGACACCAGACAGGCAAACTAATGCCAGTGTACTGGAAGAAGCAAAGATCACCAGTGTCAAAGCGGTGATTCTTCAACATCAACTTTGTTGGACTGGTCATGTTGTGCGGATGCCTGATTATCGTCTTCCAAAGCAGCTACTCTATTCCAAACTTCCTCCCCCACAACAAACACTCTGTGAGGTGAGTGGGGCTGAGAGACTTCAGAGAAGTGTGACTAGCCCAAGGTCACCCAAGTCATCTTCCTAAATGGGGGGGGTGGAGTCATGGGGGGGGCTGGGGCGGTGACTCCACACCCCCAGAGCGGTGGCGATAACAGGGTTCCCGATAAAGGGGTTTTGGGGAAGGCATTGGCCATACACCCAGAGATTGTCATTGCCCTCCCCCTGCAACAGCGGCAAACAGGGGGTGGGCTCTCTGCTTGAACACATGTTCTCCAGACTTAGCCCAATCCCCACACATGTTGGATAACCCTGAAGTTACCCAGACCCCCGGCTGGGGGGCTGGGAAGGATAAACGCCCAATGCCTGAGCCAAAGTCTTCCTACATCTGAATCTTAATAACGTTGTGGCCGATTTTAATCCCATAGCACGTTGTCTTGTGTCATTATTCCACTCAGGGGCTGCATGGGGTTTGGGGGACTCCGCCTGGCCACGCAAACACAGTTTTAGCTGCTTCGGATAATGATAATCAGGCATCCGCACAACATGACCAGTCCAACGAAGTTGATGTTGAAGAATCAATGCTTCAACACTGGTGATCTTTGTTTCTTCCAGTACACTGGTATTAGTTCACCTGTCTTCCCAAGTGATGTGTAAAAATTTTCGGATACACCATTGATGGAATCTTTCGAGGAGTTGGAGATGGTGTTTATAAGTGGTCCATGTTTCACAAGTATACAGTAAGGTTGGTAGCACAGTAGCTTTGTAAACAAGAATTTTGGTTTCCCTGCCAATGTCCCGGTCCTCAAACACTGTGGTGTGGTGTAGTGGTTAAGAGTGGTAGACTCGTAATCTGGGGAACCGGGTTCGCGTCTCCGCTCCTCCACATGCAGCTGCTGGGTGACCTTGGGCTAGTCACACTTCTTTGAAGTCTCTCAGCCTCACTCACCTCACAGAGTGTTTGTTGTGGAGGAGGAAGGGAAAGGAGAATGTTAGCCACTTTGAGACTCCTTCAGGTAGTGAAAAGCAGGATATCAAATCCAAATTCCTCCTCCTCTTCTTCTTCTTCTTCTGCACTTCAATTGGGAGAAAGCCGCACACGCAGACCTCAGGCGATGCTGGATTTCGGCATCGATGTCGGCCACTGTGGAAAGATAATTGCCCAAGTAGGAGAAGTGATTGACATTTTCAGGTGTTACACCATTGAGTTGGATTTGTGGCGCTGCAGAGGGGTTGTTTTGTACTTTTTGGTTTTTTGGATGTTGAGCGATAGGCCAAGCTTGGCTTGAAACCACTGTCAATTCTTTCGACCAGATTACCTGACAGCATCAACAGTCATTTTAAGGTCCATGGTTGATCGGGGCCTAGGCCAGACCAGACCAGATCAGGCATACCAAAATTTTAGCAGTTTCTTGCTTTCAGCATCAGCTGTTCATTTTAACACTCATGTTTGCATAATATTCTTCTAAATTCTCCAAAGCCTATAAATAAGGAAGAAGGATTAAGGGCTGATTTAATTAAGTTAAAAGCTCAGTGTGGTGCCAGCTTTCAAAATAAAACGGGAAAAAGCTTCAGATTGCATACTCAGTTTCTACACAAGGCACCATTTCAGTTTTGGTACTGTAGAGCTAAGGAAGAACAACAGGATAGTTTTGCTACCTGTTTTTTTTTGGGGGGGGGGAGGCAGAACGTGACATGAGGGTTCTGCGACAGCTTCATGTTACTCACAGTAGGTGGTTTGGCCCTTAAATGAAGCACACCAGTTTACCCCGATAGCATTGTAACAGCTGCTTACATGTGTATTCAGCAGGTGGGATGGGGGAGAAAATCAGTTCACAATTTAGCATGAAACCTGCCTAATGCACACTTCCCAAAATATGCAAACGGAAAATTTCCTTTCTTCAATTTCTATTCTTCTAACTGTTCCAGACCCCCCAATGTGTGGGGAAGAGGCTTCACACATGCAACTTGTACAGGTTAGATCAACAGGTAGTCAGCTAATTGATCTCCAAGCACTAGTTAGTCCGATACCCTCCATCATTCCTCCGATGAAAATAGGGGCATCCTATTCCATATCCTCAAACGTTTCTCCAATGAAAATACAGACGTCCTATTCCATATCCTCCGATGTTTCTCCGATGAAAATATGGGCTTCCTATTCCATCCCCTCAAACATTCCTCCGATGAAAATAGGGATGTCCTAAGGAAAAGCGGGACATTCCAGGACCAAATCAGAAACTGGGACAGCTTCTGTGAATCAGGGACTGTCCTTGGAAAATAGGAATACGTGGAAGGACTTTAGCCAGCATTTTGGTTGTGTGAACAGGCCTCGTATTTCCTATGTACAGAGACGTAGCAAGCCCAAGTGGTACCTGGTGTGGATTTTTTTGTCACCCCCCCACACACACACATCTGCCCACACCCCTTCAAGACACAGTGAGCGTTTTGCGTCCCCCCCACAATGCTTTGCGGCACCTCATTTGCATTTGTGGGGAATGCAAAATGCTCACTGTGACTTGAAGGGGTGTGGGCAGAAGGTATCCCAAGTCCAGGTGGACTGAGTAAAGCAAGCACAGCTAATGCTTTTGCAGTGCTGTGGTGAGTCCTAAACCTAAATCCACTGGATTTGCTCTGGTTTGTGCTTGAGGCTCTAGGTGGAGGTGCCAAATGTCACCTCTTGAAGATGGCACCTTTATACCCCCTGAGAGGGCAGTGCCCTGGTGAAATGTGCCAGGCTGCTGGGTGGAGCCCTGGCTGGGCAGAGCTGTGCTTCTGTGGCTCTTCCCAGCAGGAAGGAAAAAGCAAAGTGTGTGCTGTGTAAGCCAGCTGCTGCACTGAGTAGCTTATGAGTTGTGGGGTGGGCATGCTGAGAGTCACCCCCCTCCCCTGGAACCCGGGTTGGACCACCCCTGCCCCCCCTAGTGACACCCCTGCTTATGTAGAAAGATAACAAGCTAATCACTGAAGTGTTTAAGTGACCTCTGGTGGCGGGAATCTAGCTATGTGCTTTCCTCTGAAATAACAGAATGCAGATAACTTGGGAGCATGCACGCCTCTACTTAAAGTCTGATATCTCATGAGTGAGCTCCAGACGTTTGGGGGAAGGTGTCATGTCATCTTGCTCTGAAGATTATCCGCACGAATCAGATGTCTGAGAGCATCTTCGGCGTGCAAAAATGAAGTGTCCTTCGTGACCGTGGACAATTCCTACTGACAAAGTACATTCAAATGAGCCACCTTCCTGCAATTGCCTATGAAAAAACAAATAATTGATGCATTTCGAGACTCCGCACAAGCCCTCCCGAGGAGAAGCGAGTGACACGCGGACCGGTTTGCTCCCGATGAGAAAATGGGACAGATTAACAGTATTGTTTTTTAGCCTTTCTGGAGGGAAAAGGACATCAGGGTAGGGGAAATGGGAAGGTTTCGTTGGCATGGTCTCTTCTGTTTAAAATAAAATAAAAACTTACAAGCTCTCCTATAGAACAGACTAGATGAGCTATAGGGAATATTCACCCATATGGTTAAAAGAGTGGTAGATTAAAAAAAAAACACTAAAAACTGGTTTTGCACTCCAGGCCACTGAAACCACCTCGAACGACTTCCCAGCCCTTTTCGCATGGAGTTGCTGTTTTTCCCCTTCTGCTGTACCCTATATTCTATCTAGCAAATAGACATTATAAGAGGATGCATGGGGGGGGGGCTAACTGTGCACAGGTTCTTCCTTCAGACCTTCTATCCAATGTTGAAAGTCAAGGGGTGAAGCCCGTACAGAGAGTGTGTGGCCATGCGAGGTGTGGGGAGGTTCGCATGGCTAGTTTCTAAATTACTCATACATACATACATACATACATACATACCCCACCCATCTGAACTGGGTTTCCCCAGCCACTCTGAGCAGCTCCCAACAGAATATGAAAAACATGATAAAACATCAAACATTAAAAACTTCCCTAAACAGGGCTGCCTTCAGATGTCTTCTAAAAGTCAGATAGCTATTCATTTCTTTGACATCTGATGGGAGCAGACCCGTCTCTACCCTGTGGCGCAAGTGGCGCATTGCACCAGGGCGCCAAGCTCCGGAGGGCGCCTGGTTGGGAGTCCGGGCTGCGTTCGAGTAGACCGGGACTCCAGGGAAGAGCCGAGCTGAACAGAGCTCGGAAAGAGCCCTGCAGTGCCCGAAGCTGCCACTGGGGGCGCAGGGAGTCCTCCGCCGGCGAGCGGGGCTCTTGCTCAGCCCCAGCATAAAATCCTGTCAGGCGGCTTTTATTCCCACAGCAGCAGGGGTTCACAAACAACATCCTGCTGAGGTTCAGGATTCCACCCGGAATCGGACCCCTTTAATGGGTAATATTCCCATAAATTCTTATAACACTTTACTTTTATGTTTTTGGAAAGAGGGCTAGTGCAAAGTTGGTGTGTCTTTTTTATTATTATTCTCCGCGCTAAGCGTGCATCATTTATTTATTTATTTATTTATTTATTTTTGAAGCCGAGAGCTGGGGTCATTCATCGGTTTGGAGGAGGAGGAAGTGTGTGGGGGGGGAGCCTGCTTGGCTGCCCTGTGGCTCGCTCCCCTAGCAAAGAAAGGTTCTGGAAACAGACTTTGATGAAAAGAGAGAAATCGGGGTCTGCATGAGCCATTCCTCCAATACCAAAAGTCAGTATTGCAAGCCGTTTCTTCCAGGTTTCTTTTTCTTTGAAGGATTGATTTGTGTTGGTTTTTTATGTTGCATTGGGGCTTGACCCCTGGGAAGCAAGCCATTGGCAGTTTTTTTTAAATGGCTAAGTGTACATTTTCCAAGCTACCTCTCAGGATCTCTCAAAATAAGAACAGTTATTGCCACCATCACTTGTTTTTGAAGCTCTGCTTGTTCCTTTGTGGCCCTTTGGAGAAGGCTCAGCCATGTTGAGAATCCTCAAAGTTGGGCTTCCTGCCCCTGGACAGGCCCCCTCTGCTCTTGGACACCCCCCCCCCCAGCAGCAAAAGAGAGTCATGCCTGTGATCACTTCTGCAGAACTGGTGGTCTCCAACCTCGGCAACCCCCAGATGCGAGCTCTCCCAGTCCCAGCTACCTATTTCACTCAGGTGTACCCTCAGACTGCTGACCCCCCCCCCATGGACCCGAGATCAAAACCATGTGATCTGCTTCCACTGGAAAACTGCCAGTAATACCGCTTTCCTTTTTCTCTTACTTTTTCTGCCGGTTTCTTTACCAGTGCATTGGCTTCTGACACCACTGTTGTACCTTTATATGGACGCAACAATGTGGGTAGGATTGGGGGGGCAGGCGGTTGGCACTAGGTTGCACCTGGCTGTGCAGACCCAAGGAACACGGTGTACTTTTGCCAATAACTCCAAAGCCAAGGCTACCTTAAGAAAACCTCGATTGCTGGGTGGGCTTTGTTGGGTTATGCTGTATGGGGGTGTGCAGATGGAGGTGTCCTTTGGGCTAATGCCCAAAGATACATGAATCTCAATACATTGTGGCTCATGCCATTTCTTAACTTCCCTGTACTTTGCCCTAGTCTGCCTCCGTCATGCCATGCCGCCACGCCTGGGGGTGGGGGGCGCCGGAGGGATCCTTGCACCACGGCGCCAGATAAGCTTAAGACGGCCCTGGATGGGAGGGTGTTCCACCACCGAGAAGGCCCTCTGCCTGGTTCCCTGTAACCTCGCTGAACAATGGGAGTGGAGATGCTCCTTCAGGTATACTGGGCCGAGGCCATTTAGGGCTTTAAAGGTCAGCACTTTGAATTGTGCTCAGAAATATACTGGGAGCCAATGTAGGTCTTCCAGGACAAGTTTTATATGGTCTCGGTGGCTGCTCCCAGTCACCAGTCTACCTGCCACATTCTGGATTAATTGTAGTTTCTGGGTCACCTTCAAAGGTAGCCCCACGTAGAGTGCATTGCAGAAGTCCAAGCGGCAGATAACTGGAGCATGCTAGTTATACTAGGTGTGATGGTTTTGAACATCATATGCAAGGGCCAAGATATATTACATTTTCCTGTCACACGCCCACTGTGGTTATTGCCTCCGTTCATTCTTCCTACATATAGCAGCAAGCCCAAAACCCAAGACTGTTTTGCCATGCAAAAATGATTATCCGTTTTATAAATTCCTGAGGAAAGTTTGTAGCCTTGATATTTATGTTGCATACTCATTTCTAGTAAACACAGAATTAACATTCATTCAATTACTTATCTGTATAATGAGACTTAGCATTCTTTCCGGGATCTATAGTTCTTAAGGCGTTTTTATCTCAGCAGGTTTCTGTTGTAAACGTGCTTTTTCTTGCTAGGGCAACACTAATTTCCAGAAAGCCATCAAAACAGATTATGCCAAGATTTATAGGCCAGTCTGCCGTGGGTATACAGAATTAGACCATCTATCACCATCCTCAAAACGCAGTATTATGCATGCGTTTGCCAACTTCACAGCAGATGGGTTGGTTTTCCTAAGCTATGGATACAATTTCCCACTCCCCGTGTGACATCTAATTACAGGATAAAAATTACTCCGCATCCCTAAAAGCACAAATCCTAGCAAGCCAGTTTGCATTGGCAAAAGAATGCAGGGCTCCCTCAAAGGTTAATGTCATAATGAAAACACAGCAGTAGGAATCTGGCTGAGTGATTTCTGCAGCCTTCCTAGACGGCATCATGCTGGTTGGTTTTTCCTTGCGTATTTTAACCTCCCTCTTGTACACAGAATCGGAGGAGGAGGGAAGAAGAAGAAGAAGAAGAAGAAGAAGAAGAAGAAGAAGAAGAAGAAGAAGAAGAAGAAGAAGAAGAAGAAGAAGAAGAAAGCGGGTTGTGGGGAAGAGCGCAAGGATCCCCCAAAGCATTTCCAAGAGTTAAGTGATTATTCTTAATCTCTGTGAGAAAATAATTGGCATTAACTAAGCCAGTGTCAAATACACGGGGTTCTCCATAGGATTGTGAATGTGATATTTTAAACACGTGTGGAATGCTAAGGGGGCAAGTCGGTTTTTCTTTTTAGGGGGGTGGTTAACAGCTGACGGTTTGGTGTGTGCCTTATTTTGAGTATTCCTATCCAACTCGTGAGGGTAGGAAGTAAATCTGTCAAATGAACTAATAAATGAACTTATAGTAGGAGTGAAAGTGGATTTGTTAGAGCCATGGCTCACAACGTCCCACGTCCCACAGGGGTGCAATTTAGTCTTTAAGGGGGGCAATTCGAGAATGAGTTATTAACAGTGAATGACCTTTCAGGCTTCCTCCACGTGAATAGGAGTTCACTTTTTGAATAATATGGGGGCATCAGGATTTTAGAGATATTTAGGTGGGGCATGGCCAAAAAAAAGGATGGGAACCACTGTGTTAGAGGAAGGGGGTCTATTGGGGGCCCACAACTCCCAGTCTGCCTGCACCCAGCTCACATTTTCCAGCTTTCGTACTTACCATGGTGCTAGCTGTCAACCTCCTTAATCTCAGTGTTGTTGCCCTAGTAGAATTTAGCAAGAAGGAGGATGGGGGGTTGTACTTTATTGGGTCTACTTGCCATTCCCTCTGACGCCACCTACTGTTGGACTCCCAGCTTTCCAGCCTACCCAGGGGCGAACGAAGGCGTCATGACACCCGGGGCGTCGCTATGTAGGGCGCATGTGCAGCAGCGAACAGAGGATCCTCTACATGTAGCTGTAGCGGCAACGGGGGGATCCCACCACCGTCCGTACGGCACTTGAGTGCTGCCGTCGGCAAGCCACTATGTACAGCGCATGTGCAGCATCGTTACGTACAGCACATGTGTCCGATGCCGCATGTGCGCTTTCCCGCCGGCACCGGGATCCTCTGCTCATGGTTGCAGCCGCAAACGGAGGACCCTCCACTTGCAGCTACGGTGACGCAATGGCTGCTCGCGCCACCGTGGCGGGGTGAGCCCCCGTGGGGTGCCTTCTTGTCGTCGTCCCCCGACATGGCACCCAGGGCACACCACCCCCCATTGCGATGCCACTGGTCCTACCATTCCCAATGAGCGCCAGCCACCGTTCAGTGGGGAAAGTTGCTGCCGTTGTGTTGCCCAGCTTTCCAGCTCCTATTGTTATCTTCCTCCCCGATGTCAGGGGCTGGGCAGAGGAGGAGGAGTGGTGGAGACCACCTACCCATCCTGACCCTTCCAGGGAGGAGGAAGAGGAAGACAGTCTAGATTTACAACAGGGGAGGGGGGTTGGGAGGTCACAGCCCAGAGGCGCATGAGGGGGAAAGTTCGGAAATCATGGGAGAGCCGGAACAACACCCAGCTGACACATTGTCATTAGAAAACATTCCAGACCCTCCATTTCCCAGAACCCAGCGAGCCTTAAAAGTAGGAGAGCAAAGAGCTCAAAGACAGAGGGCACCCGTAAAGGAGACGGGAATGAGGAATGAGGAAGTGGGAGAGACGAGGGGTGGAGATTCACTCGGGACAACGCCATTATCCAAGAGGCTGATTTCTATAGCCTCTCTCTGTAAAGTTTGAAATAAAGAAGGACTGCAAGAAACTTTCCCTTGTTTTTATACTTCCCTGGGGAACCAGACAGGAGCCGCTGACAGCACCCTGACACCCGTTTGCTATGGAGAAAAACTGAAGTCCCACTTCAGTGGAGGAGGGAGAGTTGTGAAGCCTGGGAAGGAACAGAGTGGAAGGCTTATAGGCAGCCACCTGGCCTGCAGCATATGCATGGCTAAAGGAAAAGGACCAACCTCAACCATTAACCAAAGGCTACCATTTGAATATATGGAACGTGGGTGGTGCGGTGGGCTAAACCACAGAGCCTAGGGCGGTCGGCGGCGGTTCGAATCCCCGCGACGGGGTGAGCTCCCATTGCTCAGTCCCTGCTCCTGCCAACCTAGCAGTTTGAAACCACATCAAAGTGCAAGTAGATAAATAGGTACCGTTCCGGCGGGAAGGTAAACGGCGTTTCCATGCGCTGCTCTGGTTCACCAGAAACGGCTTAGTCATGCTGGCCACATGACCCGGAAGCTGTATGCCGGCTCCCTCGGCCAGTAAAGCAAGATGGATGCCGCAACCCCAGAGTCGTCCGCGACTGGACCTAACAGTCAGGGGTCCCTTTACCTTTACCTTTACCATTTGAATGTTGGGGATGTGTGATATCCAGAGGCACAAAGGAAAGACGTATAGTCCTCATGACTAACCACTGTGCATTTAGCTCATAAAGGAAGGGGTCGCCTTTGTTCCTGCCATCCCTGTTGCCAGTAAAGAGAATCACACCTGACTCAATTACAGTTTGGGGGTCCCCCCCTAAAACGGTGTCAAAGAGCCATGAAACACCGTGGGGAAGGCGGGCAGCTGGCATCCTTTCAAAACTGAGTCCTCAGCTAAAATATCATAGCCTCTTAAGGCTTCCTTGGTGCAGCAATAAAGGAAGCGCTGCAACAGAGAAGCGACGGTAAAAGAAACGTTGCCATCAATTATTCACATCATAAAATCTAATGGGACATAGAAGACGGGGCACTTTGTAAGATGAGGAGGAGGAGGAAGAGAGAGACACGAGACAAATCAGGAATAGCAATCCATCGGCCCTGTGGTCTAAACCACCAAGCCTCTTGGGCTTTACGATCAGAGGGTCGGCGGTTTGAATCCCCGTGACGGGGTGAGCTCCCATTGCTCTGTCCCATTTCCTGCCAACCTAGCAGTTCGAAAGCACGCCAGTGCAAGTAGATAAACAGGTACCGCTCCGGTGGCAAGGTAAACGGCATTTCCATGTGCTCTGGTTTCCGTCATGGTGTTCCGTTGCGCCAGAAGCAGTTTAGTCGTGTTGGCCACATGACCCAGAAAGCTGTCTGTGGACAAACTCCAGCTCCCTCCACCTGAAAGAGAGATGGCCAGTCACTTTTGACTGGACTTAACCATCCAGGGGTCCTTTAGCTTTTACCTAACCTATTGGAGGGTATGGAGTTATGCGACCCCTGAGTCAAGGATATAAGTAACTGGACAACCTTTTCAGGGGTCAGCAAACTTTTTCAGCAGGGGGCCAGACTCAGACCTTGTGGGGGGCCGGACTATAGGTTTTTTTTGGGGGGGGGGGGTTGGATGAATGAATTCCTATGCCCCACAAATAACCCAGAGATGCATTTTAAATAAAAGCACACATTCTACTCATGTAAAAACACCAGGCAGGCCCCACAAATAACCCAGAGGTGCATTTTAAATAAAAGGATACATTCTACTCATGTAAAAACACACTATTCCCGGACCATCCGCGGGACGGATTTAGAAGGTGATTGGGCTATATCCGGCCCCCGGGCCTTAGTTTGGGGACACCTGCCTTAGATGACATCTGAAGGCAGCCCTGTATAGGGAAGTTCTTTAATGTTTCATGTTTCATTATGTTTTAATAAATGTTGGAAGCAGCCCAGAGTCGCTGGGACTATCCAGTCAATTGCTTGGGGTATTATTATTATTATTATTAAGGACATCCCTATTTTCCTTTGGAGGAATGTTGGAGGGTATGTTAACCTACCCAAATCCTGTGGTTATCCTCAGAGCTCCTTCTCAATTCGACTCTGAGGGAAGTGCTAAGGGCAGCAACATGAAAATGGGCCTTACAGTAGTGGCTCCCCCAGGGAAGGATGTCTGGAGCCATCACTGCCTGCTTTTAGGCACCAGACCAAAACATTTCTGATCACCCAGGCTTTTGGATGTTAAATCGGAGAGTACTGAGATATGATTCTTGACCTGTCTGCAGCACTCATCTTGTAGCGGCATGGGCAGGACTCATCCCTTTTCATGACTAGTGACGGATGAGCATTTCTCAGTATTTCGCTTTGCAATGGTTTTTAATACAGTCCTACCTCGGAAGTCAAACGGAATCCGTTCCAGAAGTCCGTTCGGCTTCCAAAAGGTTCAGAAACCAAGGCGCGGCTTCTAATTGGCTGCAGGAAGCTCCTGCAGCCAATCAGAAGCCACGGAAGCCACATCAGACGTTCGGGTTGCAAAGATCATTCGCAAACCAGAACACTCATTTCCAAGTTTGCGGCGCTTGGGAGCCAAAACGTTCGACTCTCAAGGCGTTCATCAACCAAGGTACGACTGTATGTGGATTCAACGCCTCTTGTGTTATTTGTCTCTCATTAACCTTGAAGTTGTTTTGGGACACATTTTGTATGAAAAGCCCCCGAAATAAATATATAAATAATAAACAAATAAAAGGATATCTAGTGTTCCCCGTTAAATAAAATTAAATCTGCGGAGTGACTATTTGAAACACAAGGAGTGAAACCCAGGAAGTGCTGAACATCAGTAGCTGTAATGACCATTGCATGATCCCTACTTGTTCCTTAGAGAAAAATAAAAATATACACATTATAGCACAGTTCTCACTACAGAGCAATACAAGCCTTTGCAGGCATGTTTATGAGCAAAACAAAAGGCTTTTAGACATATATATCTTGACACCATCTTTGCGGAAATTGTAAACCAGGGACACATTTTTCTCACCATGCATTTAAACCGTTAAATCATAACCTTAGGAAGGACTACACACACATTTTCTTTTACACTCACTCACAGCTTTTCCTAATACATTAAACAGATAATTATATCTGGAGTCTTTTCAGAGTCTGACCTGCAGTTGCCTCTAAAGCTGTGGCGCACGTGGTCGAAACAAGTGAATTTGGGATTGATCCTTGCGATTATGAAAGCTTAATAAGTTATAAGCTACACTATGAACTCCACAATGCAAGGTCTTCTTGGCCAGATTTTAATATTATTTTATTTTATTTTATTTTTGAAAAAGCAAAAGCAAAATAGAATCACTTGATCAAAGAAATTTGGCATAAAAGGGCAAGAAAGTACCCCAGGGAATGATGCTGGGCAGTATGTTCCCACTTGGAAAAGGCAAAACACATTGCCGGGTAAATAAATAACACAGCCACCAGGAACTCCCAAAAATGGCTAGACACAAAGTGCAGTTTATCAACTCAAGTGACATCCTCTCCTGCTATACCTGCCAGCATGATTCTTTGGTTGGTTTGTTGTTGGTTTAATATGATAACGTATTATCAGAGCCAGTGTTGTGTAGTGGTTAAGAGTGGTAGACTCATAATCTGGTGAACCGGGTTCGCATCTCCTCTCCTCCACATGCAGCTGCTGGGTGACCTTGGGCTAGTCACACTTCTTTGAGGTCTCCCAGCCCCACTCACCTCACAGAGTGTTTGTTGTGGGGGAAGAAGGGAAAGGAGAATGTTAGCCACTTTGAGGCTCCTTCGGGTAGTGATAAAGCGAGATATCAAATCCAAACTCTTCTTCTTCTTTTCTAACACTTGCAACCTACGAATGGACTGCTTACAGCTATAGACTGCATGGATAAATACTACAATGTTTGGAACGAGTTTATACAAAATGTAGTAAACTATTAATATTTCTATTTGTACTAGGATAATAACCAAACTTATAAAAGAATGTATGGTTCAGGGTAACTTTTGCATATATTCATATAATGCCCTCCCCCCCCCCTTTGCACAGGTCTGTTTCCTTCTTTTTGTATCACTTTACTGATTTGATTTCTTTTCAATAAAATATAAATGAAAAGAAGAATTGCTAGAATTGCCCAGGCAAGCTGGTGAGAGATCACTGTGGGATAAAGAAGAGGAGGAGGAGGAGGGGGGGTGTTTGGATTTGATATCCCACTTTATCACTACCCGAAGGAGTCTCAAAGCGGCTAACATTCTCCTTTCCCTTCCTCCCCCAACAACAAACACTCTGTGAGGTGAGTGGGGCTGAGAGACTTCAAAGAAGTGTGACTAGCCCAAGGTCACCCAGCAGCTGCATGTGGAGGAGTGGGGACTGCGAACCCGGTTCACCAGATTACGAGACTACCGCTCTTAACTACTACGCCACACTGGCTCTGTACCCTATCTTCTATTTATCAAATCGTAATCACAATATTATAAGAGGATGCATGTGAAGAACTTTTGATACAGCGAGAAATATATTGCATGGATATTATTTTGTTACAGCCGGTTACGTCTTTGTGGAGGAGCGGGGACCGCGAACCCAGTTCACCAGATTACGAGTCTACTGCTCTTTACCACTACACCGCACTGGCTCCCTGTTGGTTCTGTGTGGTTCAGATGTGCTGAAAGATCCCACACACTCTCAAAATGCTCTTTGCGGGTTTGATTTCTTAATGCTTGCTTATTGTTCTGATATGGGTCTCATGATCCAAATGGGGGTGGGAGGGGTGGGGACAAGTCTACAAACATTCATTCCCGGACTTGGCTGAGGGATATACAAGCTGGCAGGTTTGATTATTGTTTACTCTCTCTCATATGCTTGCCCACACAGAGCGCTTTTTAATATGCCTCAGAAGGTATTGCAGGAATAATACTGTACGTACAAATCAGAATGCTGTATGGTCTTGTTTGATTGACTGCTATCAATTTCCTTTGCGGACAAGCTATTAAGAAAATGACTTCTTGAAAGGCTGTGTGAAGGAAGGCATGGGTTCTCCCATTTCATCCTGAGTTTGAGCGTCTTCAAAATCCATGACACCATTGGTGACGGCTGTTCTCCAGTTGGAGCGCTCGCAGGTCAGTGTTTCCCAGTTGTCGGTGTTTATACTGCATATTTTTAGATCTGCCTTGAGAGAGACTTTAAACCTCTTTTGTTGACCACCAGCATTATGCTTTACATTTTTAAAATTCGGAATAGACCAGTTGCTTTGGAAGACAATAATCAGGCATCCGCACAACGTTAAAATCCCACCCAGCCCTCTGTTTTGTCCAGAAAGATCTTCCCGTGCGACAACCATCGCCGAAGCTTCAAAATGTTAGGAAACGAGCCAGCAATTCCATGAGAGATCTGTCATTTGCACCCTGTCCCATCACAAGCCGCGGCTTTGTTTATTAAAATAGATCTGAATCTCAGGAGGGAGGTTCTTTGAATGACAACTCAGAGGACAGAAAGCCAAAGAATTAAACGCTACAAATATCAATCACTTCTGCAGCCCCGTCCAAAGAGAGGAATAATCTGTCATAGTGCTGTGATGGGTAGCAGAGTAATTTTCCAGTGGTGTTTTCCACGAATATAATCCCAGCACCTTTCCGGAAAAGGCTAAATTACTACTCTGTCATTCTGTGCACAATCACCATTTTGAAATAAGAACCGGTTTCTGTTCTTCCTGGCCCAAGGAGTTGTTAATTTTCCCTTCAAGTGTTCTTATCTCGGGGAAACAGAGAAGATTTAGCTTAGCTCCATTATCTCCATGCACATTTAGTGAGAAAGAAAGCATGGATTCAGAGGGAAATTTAGTCCAACCCCCTGCAACGCAGGACTCTCAGCTAAATCATACATGACAGGTGGCAATCCAAAACTCAAACTCTCCAAGTGTCCCTATTTTCCAGAGATGTCCCTGATTTAGAGAAGTCATCCTGGTTTCTGATTTGATCCCAGAATGTCCTGCTTTTCCTTAGGACATCACTATTTTCATTGGGAAAATGTTGGAGGGTATGGAGTTATCCAACCCACAAGCCGTCTGAAAACAATACTGTAAAGGGAAGGTTTTTTTTAAAAAAAAAGTTTAATGTTTTCTTATGTTTTTATGTACCGTATTGGCCCGAATATAAGCTGCACCCGAATATAATGTTTCACGGTTGGAATCTGGCAAAAAAGTGAGGCTTATATTCAGGCCAATACGGTATGTTGGAAGCCGCCCAGAGTGGCTGGGGCAACCCCATAAGATGAGTGGGGTATAAAAAAATAAAATTATCATTATGGCATGGGACATTCCTATTTTCATTGAGAGAGCCAGTGTGGTGCAGTGGTTAAGAGCGGTAGACTCGTTATCTGGGGAACCGGGTTCGCGTCTCCGCTTCTCCACATGCAGCTGCTGGGTGACCTTGGGCTAGTCACACTTCTCTGAAGTCACTCAGCCCCACTCACCTCACAGAGTGCTTGTTGTGGGGGAGGAAGGGAAAGGAGAATGTTAGCCGCTTTGAGACTCCTTTGGGTAGTGATAAAGCGGGATATCAAATCCAAACTCCTCCTCCTCCTCATCGGAGGAATGTAGGAGAGTATGAAAGCTCTGCTTAAAAACTTCCAGATCTGAGGTCCTTCTGGCAGTTCCCTCACTGCGAGAAGCGATGTAACAGGGAACCAGGCAGAGGGCCTTCTTGGTAGTGGCACCCGCACTGTGGATTCCCTCCCATCAGATGTCAAAGAAGTAAGCAACTATCTGACATTTAGAAGACATCTGAAGGCAACCAGTTGGCCAGGCCTGATTTCCTTTCCTGTGATAAAAAACCTTCTGTTTTCATCGCAAAATCTTCCAGGGGAATAGTTTGGCACCATTTATAAGAAAATTGGTGAACGTCAGATTTTTGGTGAAATTCTGACCGCGCAGGTTAGGGATTTTTTTTCCCGCAAGTAAAGTTGGCGAGGCCTGATTTCCTTTCCTGTGATAAAAACCATTCTGTTTTCACCACGAAATCTTCCAGGGGAGTTCTGCCAACAGTTTGGCACCATTTTGACCGCGCGGGTTAGGGATTTTTTTTAAAAAAAGTTTTTCTGCATGTCAACTTGTCGAGGCCTGATTTCCTTTAATTTGATGAAAAACCCTTCTGTTTTCACCACGAAATTTTCCAGGGGAGTTGTGCCAACAGTTTGGCACCGTTTTTGAGAAAATTGGAGAACGTCAGATTTTTGGTGAAATTCTGACCGCGCGGGTTAGGGATTTTTTCAAAAAATATTTTTTGGCAAGTAAAGTTGTTGAGGCCTGATTTCCTTTCCTGTGATAAAAACCCTTCTGTTTTCACCACGAAATCTTTCAGGGGAGTTGTGCCAACAGTTTGGCACCATCTTTGAGAAAATTGGAGAACATCAGATTTTCGGTGAAATTCTGACCGCGCGGGTTAGTGATTTTTTCAAAAAATAAAAATTCACAAGTAAAGTTGTTGAGGCCTGATTTCCTTTCTTGTGATAAAACCCTTCAGTTTTCACCACAAAATTTTCCAGGGGAGTTGTGCCAACAGTTTGGCACCATTTTTGAGGAAATTGGAGAACATCAGATTTTTGGTGAAATTCTGACCGCGCGGGTTAGGGATTTTTTTACCGCAAGTAAAGTTGTTGAGGCCTGATTTTCTTTCCTGTGATAAAAACCCTTCTGTTTTCCCCACGAAATCTTCCAGGGGACTTGTGCCAACAGTTTGGCACAATTTTTGAGAAAATTGGAGAACGTCAGATTTTTGGTGAAATTCTGACCGCGCGGGTTAGGGATTTTTTCAAAATAAGTTTTTCTGCCAGTCAACTTGTCGAGGCCTGATTTCCATTAATTTGATGAAAAACCCTTCTGTTTTCACCGCCAAATCTTCCAGGGGAGTCTTGGCAAAATTTTGGCACCATTTTTGAGGAAATTGGAGAACGTCAGATTTTTGGTGAAATTCTGACCGCGCGGGTTAGGGATTTTTTTACCGCAAGTAAAGTTGTTGAGGCCTGATTTTCTTTCCTGTGATAAAAACCCTTCTGTTTTCCCCACGAAATCTTCCAGGGGACTTGTGCCAACAGTTTGGCACAATTTTTGAGGAAATTGGAGAACGTCAGATTTTTGGTGAAATTCTGACCGCGCGGGTTAGGGATTTTTTCAAAAAAAGTTTTTCTGCCAGTCAACTTGTCGAGGCCTGATTTCCATTAATTTGATGAAAAACCCTTCTGTTTTCAACGCCAAATCTTCCTTCACAGTCTTGGCAAAATTTTGGCACCATTTTTGAGGAAATTGGAGAACGTCAGATTTTTGGTGAAATTCTGGCCGCGCGGGTTAGGGATTTTTTCAAAAAAAGTTTTTCTGCCAGTCAACTTGTCGAGGCCTGATTTCCATTAATTTGATGAAAACCCTTCTGTTTTCACCGCCAAATCTTCCAGGGGAGTCTTGGCAAAATTTTGGCACCATTTTTGAGGAAATTGGAGAACGTCAGATTTTTGGTGAAATTCTGACCGCGCGGGTTAGGGATTTTTTCAAAAAAAGTTTTTCTGCCAGTCAACTTGTCGAGGCCTGATTTCCATTAATTTGATGAAAAACCCTTCTGTTTCACCGCCAAATCTTCCAGGGGAGTCTTGGCAAAATTTTGGCACCATTTTTGAGGAAATTGGAGAACGTCAGATTTTTGGTGAAATTCTGACCGCGCGGGTTAGGGATTTTTTTACCGCAAGTAAAGTTGTTGAGGCCTGATTTTCTTTCCTGTGATAAAAACCCTTCTGTTTTCCCCACGAAATCTTCCAGGGGACTTGTGCCAACAGTTTGGCACAATTTTTGAGGAAATTGGAGAACGTCAGATTTTTGGTGAAATTCTGACCGCGCGGGTTAGGGATTTTTTCAAAAAAAGTTTTTCTGCCAGTCAACTTGTCGAGGCCTGATTTCCATTAATTTGATGAAAAACCCTTCTGTTTTCAACGCCAAATCTTCCTTCACAGTCTTGGCAAAATTTTGGCACCATTTTTGAGGAAATTGGAGAACGTCAGATTTTTGGTGAAATTCTGACCGCGCGGGTTAGGGATTTTTTCAAAAAAAGTTTTTCTGCCAGTCAACTTGTCGAGGCCTGATTTCCATTAATTTGATGAAAACCCTTCTGTTTTCACCGCCAAATCTTCCAGGGGAGTCTTGGCAAAATTTTGGCACCATTTTTGAGGAAATTGGAGAACGTCAGATTTTTGGTGAAATTCTGACCGCGCGGCTTAGGGATTTTTTCAAAAAAAGTTTTTCTGCCAGTCAACTTGTCGAGGCCTGGTTTCCATTAATTTGATGAAAAACCCTTCTGTTTTCAACGCCAAATCTTCCTTCACAGTCTTGGCAAAATTTTGGCACCATTTTTGAGGAAATTGGAGAACGTCAGATTTTTGGTGAAATTCTGACCGCGCGGGTTAGGGATTTTTTCAAAAAAAGTTTTTCTGCCAGTCAACTTGTCGAGGCCTGATTTCCATTAATTTGATGAAAAACCCTTCTGTTTTCAATGCCAAATCTTCCTTCACAGTCTTGGCAAAATTTTGGCACCATTTTTGAGGAAATTGGAGAACGTCAGATTTTTGGTGAAATTCTGACCGCGCGGGTTAGGGATTTTTTCAAAAAAAGTTTTTCTGCCAGTCAACTTGTCGAGGCCTGATTTCCATTAATTTGATGAAAAACCCTTCTGTTTTCAACGCCAAATCTTGCTTCACAGTCTTGGCAAAATTTTGGCACCATTTTTGAGGAAATTGGAGAACGTCAGATTTTTGGTGAAATTCTGACCGCGCGGGTTAGGGATTTTTTCAAAAAAAGTTTTTCTGCCAGTCAACTTGTCGAGGCCTGATTTCCATTAATTTGATGAAAACCCTTCTGTTTTCACCGCCAAATCTTCCAGGGGAGTCTTGGCAAAATTTTGGCACCATTTTTGAGGAAATTGGAGAACGTCAGATTTTTGGTGAAATTCTGACCGCGCGGGTTAGGGATTTTTTCAAAAAAAGTTTTTCTGCCAGTCAACTTGTCGAGGCCTGATTTCCATTAATTTGATGAAAAACCCTTCTGTTTTCAACGCCAAATCTTCCTTCACAGTCTTGGCAAAATTTTGGCACCATTTTTTAGGAAATTGGAGAACGTCAGATTTTTGGTGAAATTCTGACCGCGCGGGTTAGGGATGTTTTCAAAAAAAGTTTTTCTGCCAGTCAACTTGTCGAGGCCTGGTTTCCATTAATTTGATGAAAAACCCTTCTGTTTTCAACGCCAAATCTTCCTTCACAGTCTTGGCAAAATTTTGGCACCATTTTTGAGGAAATTAGAGAACGTCAGATTTTTGGTGAAATTCTGACCGCGCGGGTTAGGGATTTTTTCAAAAAAAGTTTTTCTGCCAGTCAACTTGTCGAGGCCTGATTTCCATTAATTTGATGAAAAACCCTTCTGTTTTCACCGCCAAATCTTCCAGGGGAGTCTTGGCAAAATTTTGGCACCATTTTTGAGGAAATTGGAGAACGTCAGATTTTTGGTGAAATTCTGACCGCGCGGGTTAGGGATTTTTTCAAAAAAAGTTTTTCTGCCAGTCAACTTGTCGAGGCCTGATTTCCATTAATTTGATGAAATACCCTTCTGTTTTCACCGCCAAATCTTCCAGGGGAGTCTTGGCAAAATTTTGGCACCATTTTTGAGGAAATTGGAGAACGTCAGATTTTTGGTGAAATTCTGACCGCGCGGGTTAGGGATTTTTTCAAAAAAAGTTTTTCTGCCGGTCAACTTGTCGAAGACCGATTTCCTTTAATTTGATGAAAAACCCTTCTGTTTTCACCGCCAAATCTTCCAGGGGAGTCTTGGCAAAATTTTGGCACCATTTTTGAGGAAATTGGAGAACGTCAGATTTTTGGTGAAATTCTGACCGCGCGGGTTAGGGATTTTTTCAAAAAAAGTTTTTCTTCCAGTCAACTTGTCGAGGCCTGATTTCCATTAATTTGATGAAAAACCCTTCTGTTTTCAACGCCAAATCTTCCTTCACAGTCTTGGCAATATTTTGGCACCATTTTTGAGGAAATTGGAGGAAATTGGAGAACGTCAGATTTTTGGTGAAATTCTGACCGCGCGGGTTAGGGATTTTTTCAAAAAAAGTTTTTCTGCCAGTCAACTTGTCGAGGCCTGATTTCCATTAATTTGATGAAAAACCCTTCTGTTTTCAACGCCAAATCTTCCTTCACAGTCTTGGCAAAATTTTGGCACCATTTTTGAGGAAATTGGAGAACGTCAGATTTTTGGTGAAATTCTGACCGCGCGGGTTAGGGATTTTGTCAAAAAAGGTTTTTCTGCCAGTCAACTTGTCGAGGCCTGATTTCCATTAATTTGATCAAAAACCCTTCTGTTTTCAACGCCAAATCTTCCTTCACAGTCTTGGCAAAATTTTGGCACCATTTTTTAGGAAATTGGAGAACGTCAGATTTTTGCTGAAATTCTGACCGCGCGGGTTAGGGATGTTTTCAAAAAAAGTTTTTCTGCCAGTCAACTTGTCGAGGCCTGGTTTCCATTAATTTGATGAAAAACCCTTCTGTTTTCAACGCCAAATCTTCCTTCACAGTCTTGGCAAAATTTTGGCACCATTTTTGAGGAAATTAGAGAACGTCAGATTTTTGGTGAAATTCTGACCGCGCGGGTTAGGGATTTTTTCAAAAAAAGTTTTTCTGCCAGTCAACTTGTCGAGGCCTGATTTCCATTAATTTGATGAAAAACCCTTCTGTTTTCACCGCCAAATCTTCCAGGGGAGTCTTGGCAAAATTTTGGCACCATTTTTGAGGAAATTGGAGAACGTCAGATTTTTGGTGAAATTCTGACCGCGCGGGTTAGGGATTTTTTCAAAAAAAGTTTTTCTGCCAGTCAACTTGTCGAGGCCTGATTTCCATTAATTTGATGAAAAACCCTTCTGTTTTCAACGCCAAATCTTCCAGGGGAGTCTTGGCAAAATTTTGGCACCATTTTTGAGGAAATTGGAGAACGTCAGATTTTTGGTGAAATTCTGACCGCGCGGGTTAGGGATTTTTTCAAAAAAAGTTTTTCTGCCAGTCAACTTGTCGAGGCCTGATTTCCATTAATTTGATGAAAAACCCTTCTGTTTTCACCGCCAAATCTTCCAGGGGAGTCTTGGCAAAATTTTGGCACCATTTTTGAGGAAATTGGAGAACGTCAGATTTTTGGTGAAATTCTGACCGCGCGGGTTAGGGATTTTTTCAAAAAAAGTTTTTCTGCCGGTCAACTTGTCGAGGACTGATTTCCTTTAATTTGATGAAAAACCCTTCTGTTTTCAATGCCAAATCTTCCTTCACAATCTTGGCAAAATTTTGGCACCATTTTTGAGGAAATTGGAGAACGTCAGATTTTTGGTGAAATTCTGACCGCGCGGGTTAGGGATTTTTTCAAAAAAAGTTTTTCTTCCAGTCAACTTGTCGAGGCCTGATTTCCATTAATTTGATGAAAAACCCTTCTGTTTTCAACGCCAAATCTTCCTTCACAGTCTTGGCAATATTTTGGCACCATTTTTGAGGAAATTGGAGGAAATTGGAGAACGTCAGATTTTTGGTGAAATTCTGACCGCGCGGGTTAGGGATTTTTTCAAAAAAAGTTTTTCTGCCAGTCAACTTGTCGAGGCCTGATTTCCATTAATTTGATGAAAAACCCTTCTGTTTTCACCGCCAAATCTTCCAGGGGAGTCTTGGCAAAATTTTGGCACCATTTTTGAGGAAATTGGAGAACGTCAGATTTTTGGTGAAATTCTGACCGCGCGGGTTAGGGATTTTTTCAAAAAAAGTTTTTCTGCCGGTCAACTTGTCGAGGACTGATTTCCTTTAATTTGATGAAAAACCCTTCTGTTTTCAACGCCAAATCTTCCTTCACAGTCTTGGCAAAATTTTGGCACCATTTTTGAGGAAATTGGAGAACGTCAGATTTTTGGTGAAATTCTGACCGCGCGGGTTAGGGATTTTTTCAAAAAAAGTTTTTCTTCCAGTCAACTTGTCGAGGCCTGATTTCCATTAATTTGATGAAAAACCCTTCTGTTTTCAACGCCAAATCTTCCTTCACAGTCTTGGCAATATTTTGGCACCATTTTTGAGGAAATTGGAGGAAATTGGAGAACGTCAGATTTTTGGTGAAATTCTGACCGCGCGGGTTAGGGATTTTTTCAAAAAAAGTTTTTCTGCCAGTCAACTTGTCGAGGCCTGATTTCCATTAATTTGATGAAAAACCCTTCTGTTTTCAACGCCAAATCTTCCTTCACAGTCTTGGCAAAATTTTGGCACCATTTTTGAGGAAATTGGAGAACGTCAGATTTTTGGTGAAATTCTGACCGCGCGGGTTAGGGATTTTGTCAAAAAAAGTTTTTCTGCCAGTCAACTTGTCGAGGCCTGATTTCCATTAATTTGATGAAAAACCCTTCTGTTTTCAACGCCAAATCTTCCTTCACCGTCTTGGCAAAATTTTGGCACCATTTTTGGGAAATTGGAGAACGTCAGATTTTTGGTGAAATTCTGACCGCGCGGGTTAGGGATTTTTTCAAAAAAAGTTTTTCTGCCAGTCAACTTGTCGAGGCCTGATTTCCATTAATTTGATGAAAAACCCTTCTGTTTTCAACGCCAAATCTTCCTTCACAGTCTTGGCAAAATTTTGGCACCATTTTTGAGGAAATTGGATTGGAGAACGTCAGATTTTTGGTGAAATTCTGACCGCGCGGGTTAGGGATTTTTTCAAAAAAAGTTTTTCTTCCAGTCAACTTGTCGAGGCCTGATTTCCATTAATTTGATGAAAAACCCTTCTGTTTTCAACGCCAAATCTTCCTTCACAGTCTTGGCAAAATTTTGGCACCATTTTTGAGGAAATTGGAGAACGTCAGATTTTTGGTGAAATTCTGACCGCGCGGGTTAGGGATTTTTTCAAAAAAAGTTTTTCTGCCAGTCAACTTGTCGAGGCCTGATTTCCATTAATTTGATGAAAAACCCTTCTGTTTTCACCGCCAAATCTTCCTTCACAGTCTTGGCAAAATTTTGGCACCATTTTTTAGGAAATTGGAGAACGTCAGATTTTTGCTGAAATTCTGACCGCGCGGTTTAGGGATGTTTTCAAAAAAAGTTTTTCTGCCAGTCAACTTGTCGAGGCCTGGTTTCCATTAATTTGATGAAAAACCCTTCTGTTTTCAACGCCAAATCTTCCTTCACAGTCTTGGCAAAATTTTGGCACCATTTTTGAGGAAATTGGAGAACGTCAGATTTTTGGTGAAATTCTGACCGCGCGGGTTAGGGATTTTTTCAAAAAAAGTTTTTCTGCCAGTCAACTTGTCGAGGCCTGATTTCCATTAATTTGATGAAAAACCCTTCTGTTTTCAACGCCAAATCTTCCAGGGGAGTCTTGGCAAAATTTTGGCACCATTTTTGAGGAAATTGGAGAACGTCAGATTTTTGGTGAAATTCTGACCGCGCGGGTTAGGGATTTTTCAAAAAAAGTTTTTCTGCCAGTCAACTTGTCGAGGCCTGATTTCCATTAATTTGATGAAAAACCCTTCTGTTTTCACCGCCAAATCTTCCAGGGGAGTCTTGGCAAAATTTTGGCACCATTTTTGAGGAAATTGGAGAACGTCAGATTTTTGGTGAAATTCTGACCGCGCGGGTTAGGGATTTTTTCAAAAAATGTTTTTCTGCCGGTCAACTTGTCGAGGACTGATTTCCTTTAATTTGATGAAAAACCCTTCTGTTTTCAACGCCAAATCTTCCTTCACAATCTTGGCAAAATTTTGGCACCATTTTTGAGGAAATTGGAGAACGTCAGATTTTTGGTGAAATTCTGACCGCGCGGGTTAGGGATTTTTTCAAAAAAAGTTTTTCTTCCAGTCAACTTGTCGAGGCCTGATTTCCATTAATTTGATGAAAAACCCTTCTGTTTTCAACGCCAAATCTTCCTTCACAGTCTTGGCAATATTTTGGCACCATTTTTGAGGAAATTGGAGGAAATTGGAGAACGTCAGATTTTTGGTGAAATTCTGACCGCGCGGGTTAGGGATTTTTTTCAAAAAAAGTTTTTCTGCCAGTCAACTTGTCGAGGCCTGATTTCCATTAATTTGATGAAAAACCCTTCTGTTTTCAACGCCAAATCTTCCTTCACAGTCTTGGCAAAATTTTGGCACCATTTTTGAGGAAATTGGAGAACGTCAGATTTTTGGTGAAATTCTGACCGCGCGGGTTAGGGATTTTGTCAAAAAAAGTTTTTCTGCCAGTCAACTTGTCGAGGCCTGATTTCCATTAATTTGATGAAAAACCCTTCTGTTTTCAACGCCAAATCTTCCTTCACCGTCTTGGCAAAATTTTGGCACCATTTTTTAGGAAATTGGAGAACGTCAGATTTTTGGTGAAATTCTGACCGCGCGGGTTAGGGATTTTTTCAAAAAAAGTTTTTCTGCCAGTCAACTTGTCGAGGCCTGATTTCCATTAATTTGATGAAAAACCCTTCTGTTTTCAACGCCAAATCTTCCTTCACAGTCTTGGCAAAATTTTGGCACCATTTTTGAGGAAATTGGATTGGAGAACGTCAGATTTTTGGTGAAATTCTGAACGCGCGGGTTAGGGATTTTTTCAAAAAAAGTTTTTCTTCCAGTCAACTTGTCGAGGCCTGATTTCCATTAATTTGATGAAAAACCCTTCTGTTTTCACCGCCAAATCTTCCTTCACAGTCTTGGCAAAATTTTGGCACCATTTTTGATGAAATTGGAGAACGTCAGATTTTTGGTGAAATTCTGACCGCGCGGCTTAGGGATTTATTCAAAAAAAGTTTTTCTGCCAGTCAACTTGTCGAGGCCTGATTTCCATTAATTTGATGAAAAACCCTTCTGTTTTCACCGCCAAATCTTCCAGGGGAGTCTTGGCAAAATTTTGGCACCATTTTTGAGGAAATTGGAGAACGTCAGATTTTTGGTGAAATTCTGACCGCGCGGGTTAGGGATTTTTTCAAAAAAAGTTTTTCTGCCAGTCAACTTGTCGAGGCCTGATTTCCATTAATTTGATGAAAAACCCTTCTGTTTTCAACGCCAAATCTTCCTTCACAGTCTTGGCAAAATTTTGGCACCATTTTTGAGGAAATTGGAGAACGTCAGATTTTTGGTGAAATTCTGACTGCGCGGGTTAGGGATTTTTTCAAAAAAAGTTTTTCTGCCAGTCAACTTGTCGAGGCCTGATTTCCATTAATTTGATGAAAAACCCTCCTGTTTTCACCACCAAATCTTCCAGGGGAGTCTTGGCAAAATTTTGGCACCATTTTTGAGGAAATTGGAGAACGTCAGATTTTTGGTGAAATTCTGACCGCGCGGGTTAGGGATTTTTTCAAAAAAAGTTTTTCTGCCAGTCAACTTGTCAAGGCCTGATTTCCATTAATTTGATGAAAAACCCTTCTGTTTTCACCGCCAAATCTTCCAGGGGAGTCTTGGCAAAATTTTGGCACCATTTTTGAGGAAATTGGAGAACGTCAGATTTTTGGTGAAATTCTGACCGCGCGGGTTAGGGATTTTTTCAAAAAAAGTTTTTCTGCCAGTCAACTTGTCGAGGCCTGGTTTCCATTAATCTGATGAAAAACCCTTCTGTTTTCAACGCCAAATCTTCCTTCACAGTCTTGGCAAAATTTTGGCACCATTTTTGAGGAAATTGGAGAACGTCAGATTTTTGGTGAAATTCTGACCGCGCGGGTTAGGGATTTTTTCAAAAAAAGTTTTTCTGCCAGTCAACTTGTCGAGGCCTGATTTCCATTAATTTGATGAAAAACCCTTCTGTTTTCAATGCCAAATCTTCCTTCACAGTCTTGGCAAAATTTTGGCACCATTTTTGAGGAAATTGGAGAACGTCAGATTTTTGGTGAAATTCTGACCGCGCGGGTTAGGGATTTTTTCAAAAAAAGTTTTTCTGCCAGTCAACTTGTCGAGGCCTGATTTCCATTAATTTGATGAAAACCCTTCTGTTTTCACCGCCAAATCTTCCAGGGGAGTCTTGGCAAAATTTTGGCACCATTTTTGAGGAAATTGGAGAACGTCAGATTTTTGGTGAAATTCTGACCGCGCGGGTTAGGGATTTTTTCAAAAAAAGTTTTTCTGCCAGTCAACTTGTCAAGGCCTGATTTCCATTAATTTGATGAAAAACCCTTCTGTTTTCACCGCCAAATCTTCCAGGGGAGTCTTGGCAAAATTTTGGCACCATTTTTGAGGAAATTGGAGAACGTCAGATTTTTGGTGAAATTCTGACCGCGCGGGTTAGGGATTTTTTCAAAAAAAGTTTTTCTGCCAGTCAACTTGTCGAGGCCTGGTTTCCATTAATCTGATGAAAAACCCTTCTGTTTTCAACGCCAAATCTTCCTTCACAGTCTTGGCAAAATTTTGGCACCATTTTTGAGGAAATTGGAGAACGTCAGATTTTTGGTGAAATTCTGACCGCGCGGGTTAGGGATTTTTTCAAAAAAAGTTTTTCTGCCAGTCAACTTGTCGAGGCCTGATTTCCATTAATTTGATGAAAAACCCTTCTGTTTTCAATGCCAAATCTTCCTTCACAGTCTTGGCAAAATTTTGGCACCATTTTTGAGGAAATTGGAGAACGTCAGATTTTTGGTGAAATTCTGACCGCGCGGGTTAGGGATTTTTTCAAAAAAAGTTTTTCTGCCAGTCAACTTGTCGAGGCCTGGTTTCCATTAATCTGATGAAAAACCCTTCTGTTTTCAACGCCAAATCTTCCTTCACAGTCTTGGCAAATTTTGGCACCATTTTTGAGGAAATTGGAGAACGTCAGATTTTTGGTGAAATTCTGACCGCGCGGGTTAGGGATTTTTTCAAAAAAAGTTTTTCTGCCAGTCAACTTGTCGAGGCCTGATTTCCATTAATTTGATGAAAAACCCTTCTGTTTTCAATGCCAAATCTTCCTTCACAGTCTTGGGAAAATTTTGGCACCATTTTGAGGAAATTGGAGAACGTCAGATTTTTGGTGAAATTCTGACCGCGCGGGTTAGGGATTTTTTCAAAAAAAGTTTTTCTGCCAGTCAACTTGTCGAGGCCTGATTTCCATTAATTTGATGAAAAACCCTTCTGTTTTCAATGCCAAATCTTCCTTCACAGTCTTGGCAAAATTTTGGCACCATTTTTGAGGAAATTGGATTGGAGAACGTCAGATTTTTGGTGAAATTCTGACCGCACGCCTTAGAGATTTTTTCAAAAAAAGTTTTTCTGCCAGTCAACTTGTCGAGGCCTGATTTCCATTAATTTGATGAAAAACCCTTCTGTTTTCAACGCCAAATCTTCCTTCACAGTCTTGGCAAAATTTTGGCACCATTTTTGAGGAAATTGGAGAACGTCAGATTTTTGGTGAAATTCTGACCGCGCGGGTTAGGGATTTTTTCAAAAAAAGTTTTTCTGCCAGTCAACTTGTCGAGGCCTGATTTCCATTAATTTGATGAAAACCCTTCTGTTTTCACCGCCAAATCTTCCAGGGGAGTCTTGGCAAAATTTTGGCACCATTTTTGAGGAAATTGGAGAACGTCAGATTTTTGGTCAAATTCTGACCGCGCGGGTTAGGGATTTTTTCAAAAAAAAGTTTTTCTACCAGTCAACTTGTCGAGGCCTGATTTCCATTAATTTGATGAAATACCCTTCTGTTTTCACCGCCAAATCTTCCTTCACAGTCTTGGCAAAATTTTGGCACCATTTTTGATGAAATTGGAGAACGTCAGATTTTTGGTGAAATTCTGACCGCGCGGCTTAGGGATTTTTTCAAAAAAAGTTTTTCTGCCAGTCAACTTGTCGAGGCCTGATTTCCATTAATTTGATGAAAAACCCTTCTGTTTTCAATGCCAAATCTTCCTTCACAGTCTTGGCAAAATTTTGGCACCATTTTTGAGGAAATTGGAGAACGTCAGATTTTTGGTGAAATACTGACCGCGCGGGTTAGGGATTATTTCAAAAAAAGTTTTTCTGCCAGTCAACTTGTCGAGGCCTGATTTCCATTAATTTGATGAAAAACCCTTCTGTTTTCACCGCCAAATCTTCCAGGGGAGTCTTGGCAAAATTTTGGCACCATTTTTGAGGAAATTGGAGAACGTCAGATTTTTGGTGAAATTCTGACCGCGCGGGTTAGGGATTTTTGCAAAAAAAGTTTTTCTGCCAGTCAACTTGTCGAGGCCTGGTTTCCATTAATTTGATGAAAAACCCTTCTGTTTTCACCGCCAAATCTTCCAGGGGAGTCTTGGCAAAATTTTGGCACCATTTTTGAGGAAATTGGAGAACGTCAGATTTTTGGTGAAATTCTGACCGCGCGGCTTAGGGATTTTTTCAAAAAAAGTTTTTCTGCCAGTCAACTTGTCAAGGCCTGATTTCCATTAATTTGATGAAAAACCCTTCTGTTTTCAATGCCAATCTTCCTTCACAGTCTTGGCAAAATTTTGGCACCATTTTGAGGAAATGGATTGAGACGTCA